>NC_063167.1:67260547-67572734 GCF_023159225.1 Perognathus longimembris pacificus | reverse complement strand
GTCAAAAACAAACAAACAAACAACAACAACAAAAAACCCCAAAAATGAAAACTTATCTGAAAAATAAACTAAAAAAGGGTTGAGGGTATGCTTCAAGTGGTAGAGCACCTGTTTAGTCAGCATGAAGCCCTAAATTCAAACCTTAGTATCACAGATGAGAAAAGATACACCAAAAAGATGACATTGTCCAAAAAGAAACATACTCTTTACTTGACTTATGTAACTGTAACCCTGTTGTACATCACCTTTATAATAACAAATTGAAAAAAATTTTAACTTAAAATGTTGGCTGGGGATGTAGTCTGAAATATGTGATATCTTGGGTTCCATTTATAGCACAGTGAAATTTGAAAGAAAAGAAAATGTAGGGCTGGGAATATGGCTTAGTGGTACAATGCTTGCCTTATATACATGAAGCCCTGAGTTCAATTCCTCAGCACCACATGTATAGAAAATGCCTGAAGTGGCACTGTGGCTCAAGTGGTAGAGTGCTAGCCTTGAGCAAAAAGAAGCCAGGAACAGTGCTCAGGCCCTGAGTTCAAGCCACAGGACTAGCAGAAAAAAAAAGAAAGAAAATATACATCAAAAATGAGAAAATGAGGAAAAATATGGTCAAAAATTGTGAAGGACAGACCTGTAATTTCAAGATTTTTTGTCTCAAAAAGAGAGAGAGAGAGAGAGAGAGAGAGAGAAAGAAAGTGAAGATTCACAATTGTGCCTCTTTGAGCCCTAGAACCTAGCATACAGCTTACTGGGAGTTAAAAATAAACTCTTGATTATGTGGCTATATTAAACAAATAACCAAATAAATATAGTATTTTGATGATCATAATACATCTATATTTATGGCCATCAAATTTTCTGAACAAAAATCAAAGAATATGTTCTGAAAATGGGGCAAATGATTTGAAATTGGGAACTGTTCTAGAAAATACGTGTTAGGGCTGCCTCATGCCCACATGTCCACAACTACCTCAGAAATACTTTAGGACTGATGCTGGCAGTTATTTACAGTCTACCTAACCCACCACTATGTTCTATGTGAGATCTGTTTTTGTTTTTTTTTTCAGTTTTACATATTTTACTAATGGAGATAATAAGTCACTTTTTTATGATATTTTTAAATATCATATAACAAATGTGTTCAATAAAACCTTAAAATCATATACTTTCATAACCTGCCTTTGACTCCTTCAATTTTCCCTTTCTTTTTTTTTCAAATTTTTATTATCAAACTGATGTACAGAGAGGTTACAGTTTCATACGTTAGGCATTGGATACATTTCTTGTACTGTTTGTTACCTTGTCCCTCATACCCCCCTCCCTCCACCCCTTTCCCTTTCGCCCCCTGAGGTGTTCAGTTCACTTTTACCAAACAGTTTTGCAAGTATTGCTTTTGTAGTTGTTTGTCTTTTTTTACCCTGTGTCTCTCAATTTTGGTATTCCCTTTCAATTTCTTACTTCCAATACCAGTATACACGGTTTCCAATATACTAAGATTACAGAGATAGTGTAGGTACAACCACTGGAAGGTGATACAAGAACATCATCAATAATTCAAGCTACAGATACACATGGGACGTTGAAAGTAGTCACAACTGTGAAATAACAATCGTTTCCGATCTATCTGTTTTTAATTGCTAAATCTCGGCCTGGGTCAGAAAGCCAGAGAAGCCTTTCAGTTTCTATTTTCAGGCTGGCAAGTTTAGCTTGGAATTATTCTGTTTTTGTTGCTTTATTCAAAGTGCTCAATCATGAGGCAGGCACTGGTGGCTCATGCCTATAATCCTAGCTACTCAGGAGGTTGAGAGCTGAAGATCAAGGTTTGAAGCCAGTCCAGGGTAGACAAACCATGAGACCCTTACATCTAACTAATCAGCAAGAGGCCAAAAATGGAGGTGTGATTCAAGTGGTAGAGCATTTGATTTGCCTTGAGTGGAAAAGCTAATTGAAAGTACAAGGCTCTAAATTCATTCCCCAGTACTGACACAATAACAAACCAATTCTCAATCAAGTATTTTGGGGAAAAAAAAATCAGCCTTAGTATATACTGTTAGCCCATGTAAATAGGGTATGTTTGGCTATTCCCTTTCTCTATATATTTTTTTTAGATCAACATTATAGAAGGATCACAAGGCAAGCACACTTGCCACTAGGCCATATTCCCAGTTCATTTATATTTTATATACTTGGTTAAAAGATGCATTATCTCTTTTAATTCTCACAGTTACCTTCCGCAAAGGATATTATTATTGTGTCACTCTTACAATAAGACTAATACTTAAAGACATTAAGTAACCTACTCAAAGCCCTCTACCACTAGGAAAAAGCAAAGCTAAGTTTTAATACCGAATGACTCAGAAATCTGTTCTCCTTTAATGAGCAGCTTGCTGTCTATGTCTGGGGAGGTAAGCTGTTCACATAAGAAATAATTGGAAAACAATATTTATTGAAATGCCAAGATGGCTTCCTTAAATCACAATTGATGACAGTTCCCTTAGGCCAGATTGAGATTTAATTTTAGGAGCCTTTTTTCAGAAGGAAAAAAAAAAAAGCCTGCGTTTTATAACACAATAAAAGTTGGCAAGAGCCCTGAGTTGTATACAATCAATCAACTCAACCATTGAAGGTGTAGTATGGGTAGACAAGAGAGATCATGGGTAAATGCCTCAGAGAGTATAAACCTGTGCTGATCAAACACGTTCCCGTTTACAGACCACTCGCCCACATATCACTCAAGCCATCTTCCCCAACAACACTGTGTCCTACAAGTTAGGTCTAGTTTACAAATCAGGACCAAGCATGAGTCGCTTGCCCCACATCAACAATTGGTCAGCATGCAGACCGTCACCTCCTGCTCCTTCATGTCCTGCTACATCTCAAGGGCACTCAAGACTGAAGCAGACCAGCATCCCATCTGGCTGCTCTTTATGAGAGCTTTCCTACCTGGCTCCCTCTGGCTCAGTGGGTCCTGCTGGAGTCTTTCCCATCAGTAATCCTGGTAGTCTTTTCCAACTGCCATAGAAGCTTCCCATGGCCACATTCTGTCCCTTCAACCCTTCTGCGTCTAAGAATCAGGGGTGCCCTTATTGCAAGGGCTGACAATCAGACATACTCAGGAAGCCTTCAAGCTGTTAAAACTCATGATTGTCGTGTGTGTGTGTGCGTGAGTGCGCGTACACATGCTGGAGCTTAAACTCAGGGCCTGGGCTCTGTCCCTTAGCTTTTTGATCAAGGCTTGTGCTCTACAACTTGAGTTATAGCTCCACTTCTGACTTTTGCTAGTTAGTTGGAGATAAGAGTTTCATGGATTTTCTTGCTCAAGCTAGTTTTAAACTGTGATCCTCCTATCTCAGCCTCTTGAGTAACTACAATTATAGCTGTGAGCCACAAGTGCATAGCACAAGATTGTCTTTTTCATTCTGTAGCAACATGTGGGCTGTATATTAAGGAAAAACTGCTTATTGAGTGACTGCTTGAGCACCTGGACATTGTGAAACTCAAAAGGGAAGTTGGGCACAGGTGACTTGCACCTATAATCCTAGCTACTCAGGAGGCTGAAATCTGAGGATCACTGCTCAAAACCAGCCCAGGGAGGAAAGTCCATGAGACTCCTATCTCCAATTAACCACCAGAAAACTAGAAGTGGAGCTGTGGCTGAAAGTGGTAGAGTTCAATCCTTGAGCAACAAAAGCCCAGGGACAAAGCCCAGGCCCCAAGAAAATGCCCCAAGACCAACAACAACCTAAAAAAAGAAAAAAAGGAGGAATACTGACATTTCTAGAACACTGACTCTGGATATCTTGTTTCCCTTCCCCTGTACTCCCCAGTGAAAAGTAGTCTTTATTACACTCAAATATTTATTGAGTACATAATAGGTATTATTTTAAGTTTGCAGACAATATGACTGAATATCACAGAAAAAGTGGTTGTTGTTAGAAAACTTGTCTTCTCACAGGGAAAGCCAGATCAACTAAACAAATAACAGGCCAAATGGTTATGGGCGCTCCAATTAAAAATAAAGACACAGAATTAGAAAATGACCTGTGTGATGGAATTTAGTTTAGGAGTAGCAACTTCAATGAGGTACCTAAAGGCAACAAGGGGGCAGACAAAGGCACATGGCCCTCATAGGAAGAACTTCCTAGCACAAGGTATATTAGTGCAAAGACCCCAAGGTTTGCTCACATTCAACTTATTCAAAGAATAGGGTGGGCCCCAATGGCCCACACTTAAATCCTAGCTACTTGTGAGGCTGAGATCTAAGGATGAGGCTTCAAAGCCAGACTGAACAGGAAAGTTCACAAAATCCTCATCTCCAGCTAACCAGTAAAAAGCCAGAAGTGGGAGAGTGCCAGTCTTGAAAAAAAAAAAAATCTAAGGGAGAACATGAGTCCTTGATTTCAAGCCCCAGTACTCTTCTCCTCTCTTCTCTTCGCTTCTCTTCTGCACTCCCCTCCCCCCACCTCTCTCTCTCTCTCTCTCTCTCTCTCTCTCTCTCTCTCTCTCTCTCTCTCTCTCTCACACACACACACACACACACACACAGAGGCAAGGAAGAGGACAATGTGTTTGGAGTACATGGACAAAGGGCCAAGAGGTGGGAGATGAGGTCAAGATGAGTGAGAGGCCCAATTTTGTAGTGCCTTGTAGGCTCATAGTAGATTATTATTGTTCAGACATTCAACCTCATTCAGACAAACCAAACAATTATAGTCCAGGATTGTTGGGTGCTGACAGTGTAGAAACTAATTAGACAAAGTCTTCATTATCAAGAAACTCAGAATTTAGTGGAAAAGAAAGACAAATAATCAGGCAACTATGTTAAAAGATTATAAACTGGGATGGAATTAAGAACAGAACATTGGCAAGGGCATCTAAGCATCTTTAGGACTATCTAAACATGTGTTACTCAATAAAGTGTCCATAGCCCAATAAAATTAATAAGGACACAAAATGTGACTAGTATAACTGAGGAAGTGAATTTCTATTATTCCTTAATTTAAATATTAAACAGAAGATATGTAGAAGTAGATTCCACTAATCGCAATTTTACAATTGAAACAGGACCACATACATCTGCGTTCACATTGCATCATGTAACATTTTAATGTTGGTGTGCAGTGCACATGCATTTCATACTTATTAAAATGTGTCTCCTTGAGTTAGAGGTATGGCTTAAGTGGTAGAGTCCCTGCTTAGCAAGTGCACCCCCTGAGTTCAAACTCTTGTACCACTAATAAATAAGCAAGCTGAGAGCCAGTGGCTAATACCTGTAATCCTAGCTACTCAGGTAGCTGAGATCTGAGGATCAATGGAGTCAGCCTGGGCAGAAAAATTCATAAGACTATCTCCAATTAGCCATCTGAAAAAGGGAAGTGTGGGTATGGTCCCAGTGGTAAAGCACCAGCCTTGTATGGAAAAGCCAAGCAAGAGCTCAATGCTCATATTTCAAGTCCCAGTACCAGCATAAATTTTAAAAAGGGGCTGAGAATGTGGCTTAGTGGTAGAGTGTTTGCCTAGTATGCCTGAAGCCCTGGGTTCGATTCCTCAGTACCACATCAACAGAAAAACTGTGGCTCAAGTGGTAGTTAGCTTTGAGGAAAAAGAAGCTTGGGGACAGTTCCCATGCCCTGAGTTCAAGCCCTAGAACTGGCAGAGAAAACCAAAACCAAACAAACAAAAAGGCTACTAGAAAATGTACAGTTAGGCAAATATGTGGTTCATATAATATTGCTATCATACAGCACTAACCTAAACTGAAAGTATAATTGAGGACCAGGAAAGAGGGGCCGAAGGCTGAGGGGACTACCAGTACCAAAGCTCAGAGGACAGGGAGACATGACACCTTTAAGAAATGACAAGGACTCAGCATACTATGTCCTGAGTACAATGAGGAAGAGAAGATGAGAAAGTAGTGGTAAACAGCAGAGTCTGAGTTTTACCTTAGTGTCATAAGGAGCTAGCTACCAAGGGATTTGAGTCAATCGTGGTAGCTACCTGATCAGCAGGAACTGTAGAAAAGCTCACAGTGACCACCATGTGGGAGCAAGAAGAGAAGACACACAAGACAGTAACCACCATGTGGGAGCAAGAAGAGAAGACATGCAAGAACCGAAGGAAGAAAACCTGGCTACGAAAATGAGGCAAGACTCCAGGACAGTGATGGTGGAGAGGATGGAAGTGGGCTAGAGAGATCAAGCTGGATAAACCTGCCTTTGAAGAATTATGAAGAGCATGTTGAGTGGGGGAGGGATATAATGACTTAACGATTAATTCTGAATACCACAGGCTTTGAGGAGCAAATGACTCTCCAGTCCAAGAGTCCAGACAAATAACTGAGTTTAAAGGAACTTAGGATATCAAGGCCCAACACAGGAAATCAAGGCCAACCTCTGTAGTCACACTCCCTTTCTTCTTGAAGATTCTCCTTGTCAGTCACTGATGGAAAGCAAACCTTTCTGGAATCACACTCGAACACCTTGCTGTCTTTAATTAATATATTTGGAAGTCAGTGTATTGCCTGCTGCCAGGCGCACAGCTCTGGCCTTTTCATTTCCTTTGATCAAAGGTTGAGGAGTAGCAGATTGTATCTCTCACACACACAAAAAAAAGGAGGGTAGGGAGAGTCTAGAGAAGGAGAAATAAAAGAGATGCACTCCCACCTCTGGTGGCAAACAAGAAAGGAATATGCAACACAACAGAGAACCACACCTTATCTCAGCAACCCAGGCACACCACCAAGTTTTAAAGCTTTTGTCATTGTTGCCTGTATTGAGAGTTCTTTTGGGGGCTTATTTATTTTTATTTTTTGTATTTTGAGGAGATAGGGGTATTTCCTTTCCTCCCTCCTTTCCTCTTTCCCCTCTTTCTTCCTTCCATCTTTTCTTTTTTCTTTTTTGCCAATCCTGGGGCTTGAACTCAGAGCCTGAGCACTGTCCTGGCTTCTTTTTGCTCAAGGCTAGCACTTGAGCCACAGTGCCACTTCAGGCTTTTTCTATATATGTGGTGCTGAGGAATCAAACCCAGGGCTTCGTGTATATGCAGCAAGCACTCTACCACTAGGCCATATTCCCAGCCCTTCTTTTTTTATTTTATTTTTTTTTATTTGAGACAGTCATGCTATATAGCCCTGGCTGGCCTCTAAAGTTTCCATATAGTTCAGATTAAGATCCCGCTCCCTCCATCTCCAATGTATTAGAGTATAAGTGTGGCCGGGAGCCAGTGGCTCATACTTGTAATCCTAGCTACTCAGGAGGCTGAGATCTGAGGGCCATGATTCAAAGCCAGCCCAAGAAGAAAAGCACAGGTGACTCATCTCTAACCAGGAAAAAGAAAGAAGTGGAGGTACAGTTTAAGTGGTAGAGTACCAGCCTTGAGCATAAAAGCTCAGGGACAGCACCCAGGCTCTGAGTCCAAGCCTCAGGGTCAACATCAAGAAAAAAGAAAAATAAAGAGAGGAAGGCAGGTAGGCAGGCAGACAAGAAGGAGAGGAGAAAGGGAAAGAGAGAGGGGGAGAGGGAGGGAGGGAGAGAGGGAAAAGAGAAAAGAATATGCATATGTATGTTTTGGAAATTATAAATTCAAAGCCACTAGGGAGGGAAGAAGGAAGGGAGGGAGGGAGGGAGGAAAGGAAAGAGGGAGGGAAGAAGGGAAAAGAGAAAAGAATATGAGTATGCATGTTGTTTTGGAAATTATAAATACAAAGCCACTAGATAAGGAAGGAGAGAAGGAAGAATGACAGAGGGGAGAAATTGATTAGACTACACTCTAATCATGTAGAAATATAATGGTAAAATCCCTCCAAGATCCATGTAATTAATGTCAGCTAATTTTTAAAAGTTATTAAGTAGGTCCTTCTGCAAATCAGGTGTCCTAACAATTTAGCTTCATTGGCCTCATAGTGTACCTGCCTCCATAGCAATATAGTTTTAGGGGCAGGGAATAAGGCCTAGTGACATGAGTGCTTGCCTCATATACATGAAGCCCTAGGTTCAATATAGTTTTAGAAGGTCACTTCTCCCCTGGGCATCATCATGTATCAGATATCTAGTGAGTTTCATGCACTAAGCAGACTACTTGGAATATAAACATGATTGACACCAGAAACAGGCCTTTCCCTCAAGCAATCTACCATGTAGAAGACGTAGATATGTAGACCAGTGCAGAGCTAACTACATCATGATTGCACAAGTTTGAGACACAGGGTTATGGGTGCAGAGAAGACAGGTACTCAAATCATCACCTGAGAATAAGGGTGGCTTAAACCCTCATTATTCACTTCTGGGTAATATTTCTATCTCATGAAGCTAGGAACTTTACAACCTGAAAATGAGAAGGGAGTTGAATGGCAAACCTAGTTTTTATTAAGTCTCATCACTGTCAACATGAACAGCTTACTAATAGTCTGAGAGTCTCACCAGAGTAAAAGGACAACCTGTCATGGCTGAACTCTGCCCCACTTAAATTCATATGTTGAAGTCTTAACTCTCAACAGGACTGTACTCTGCAACAGGATCTGTAAAGAATTAGTTAAGGTTAAATGATATCATAAAGGTGGGATCCAATAGGACTGGTGTCCTTAAAACAAGCAGAATGGGCCCTTGGTGGCTCACATCTGTAATCCTACCTAGCTACTCAGGAGGCTGAGATCTGAGAATCACAGTTCATTTACATACATATATAGATACATACGCACACATATGTGTGTATGTATACATGTGCATGTATGTATGTGTGTATATATGACTCAGGAATAGTGAAATGGAGGAAATGCTCAGGGTCAGGTATGAGGAAGAATATGGAGCTTCCATGGTTGCTCCTGGTAACCTCCCTCCTAGCACATCACTGGATTTACCAGTGTCCAAATCTTTATAAAAGATCTCCACCCTCCTCCCTGGAGGTTAGCAGGGGCATAGTATAAGGTTCACCCCCGAGGAGGGCTCCATGCAAATGACCCCCCCCCACACACACCTGATTAAGTCTGGACCCAGTACCTGCATTACCTAGGTAGCTGGCACACCTGGAGGCAATTACCTCCTCCTTCTCTGAGGGCAAATCCAATCAACCTGGCCATACCTCCCACCTTTCCCTATATAATCCGGCTCGACACAAGTCCCAGTTATCTTTCCTTTTCTCTCTTACTATCTTTCCTTCTCAGTCTCTTTTTTTTCTTCTTCCTTTCTTCCTTCGCATCTGTCTCCCCATACCTCCATCTTGTGTGGGCTGGCAGTTTGCTCCCCACCCCCCCAAAAAAATATTTTCTGCCTGAACCATGTGGCAGGTTTCCTTTCCGGTGAACCTTATGCGTAGGAAGTTTTAGTCTCTGAAAATCAGCCTCCATTCTAAAACTATCCAGGAACTAACTTGTGTCCCATTATCAGTAAAAACTCCCTTGTAGTATAGAGTCCTTATTAGTAATGCAAGCCACTCCTATCAGGAAAACTTCAGGGTCACTTTTTTCTTCTTTTTCTTTCTCCTTCTTTCTTCCTTTTCTTTCCCTTCTCTATTCTCTTCTTATTCCTTCACTCTTCTCTTTTCTTATTCATTCACTCCTCTCCTCTTACTTCTTATTCCTTCATTGCTTTTTTTTGTGTGTGTTCTCCTTAGCCGTGAAGTCCTGAATTCAAGTGATCCTGCCTTAGCATCTTAGTAACTGGAAATACATGTTGACCAACACTGTACTTGGCAAATTTATTTTTTTTTATTGGACTACAATAGTAGTGTGTGTATGTGTATGTGTGTGTGTGCCAGCCTACAGGAGCTTGAACTCGGGGTCTGGCCATTGTCCTTAGCTTTTTATACTCAAGGCTGGCACTCTATCAACTGAGCCACAGCTCTGCATCTGAACAGTTAAGTGGCTAGTTGAATACAAGGGTCTCATGGACTTTTTCTGCTTAGGCTGGCATTGAACCACAATCCTCAGATTGCAGCCTCTTGAGTAGCTATGATTACAAGTATGTGCTACCAGCTCACAAAGTACATTCTTGTTGTGCATGTGTGCCAGTCCTGGAGCTCAAACTTAGGGCCTGGGCACTGTCCCTGAGCTTTTACATTCAAGCTAGAGACTTGCATTATATCCCTTGAGCCACGGCTCCATTTCTGGTGTGTGTGTGTGTGTGTGTGTGTGTGTGTGTGTGTGTGTGTGTGTGTGTGTGTGTGTGATTAAAGATAACAATCTTATGGACTTTACTGCCTAGGCTGGCTTTACCATAATCTTCAGATCTCACCTCTCAAGTACCTAGGATTATAGGTGTGTTCCATCACCTAGATCATAGTATATTCTTAAACTTGTACCAATTAATTCTTTGACAAACTTAGAACACAGGAAATATGATAGTTAACTAAGTATAGGCAAGGAATCACCTTTTCTCTGAAATCAGAAAGATTAAAGATCCTTGATTTTGTGAGAGATTCTTGATTTCTGCTAAGAGAATTTACAGACCCATTCTATATATGAGTTTCTCTCTCCCCCAACCCCCCCTCCTGTGTGCACTATGTGCACTATGTGCACTATGGCTTGAACCAAAGCCTTGCATTCTCAAATCTCAGCCTCCTGAGTAGTTAGGATTACAGGGGTGAGCCACTGTCATCTGGCTATGGTGTCCCTTGTAGGGAATAGCTAGTACAAGAATAGGCTAGTTATAGTAATTTGGTTTTTTTATTGTAAGAATATTTACCTACTAGGCCCAACAAGAGAGGCAAAACAATGCAAAGACCACAAGCTCTGATTTAAGGAACACAGTCAAGGCTCTCTGTCTTCCTCAAGATATCAACATGGCACCATCTCACAGCTTTCCACTATTAGTATGGCCATTGAAATTGAGAATAGCCAGGTATTTGGAACTCAGAAATTTCTCACTGATGCTTATATTGAGCATAGACAGCACTGAAATGTTCTGTTTATTCTTTGATTTGCTTTCCATCTCTGGAGGCCATAGAGCAAATCAAATTATTTCTGCTTTAGCAGTACAGAGAATCATGGATGAAGCTGAAGTTTTATCACCCATCAATCCACCCTGATTCTATCAATATGTCATCTGCTCCTTCCTCTTCTGTTCCATCAAGACTCAAGTCAGGAAATAGAATGACTAACTGTCCTGGTTTGCCAGGAACTTAGCTTTCAGGCTAAAACTGGGGAAGGCCTAAACAAATGAGGATGAATTGCTCTCCATAGAACTGATTGCCAGTCCCACCAGGAAATAGCTGGAACAGCCTGAAACAAATACAGCCCCAGAGATGTTTGTATGAAGCCAGATTCAGATTGAAAAATAAATGGCTGCTATGCCCAAAAATGAGACTTTATAGTAGGAGAGAAGATTGGTAGATAGACTCCAAAATCTGCTGGTGGCTCACATCTGTAATCCTAGCTATTCAGGAAGCTGAGATCTGAGGATCACAGTTTCAAAGGCAGACACACAGAAAAATCCATAAACTCTTATCTCCAATTAACCACTAAAAAGCCAGAAGTGGAGCTGTAGTTCAAGTGGTAGAGCCTCAGCTGAGCAAACAACAACAACAACAACAACAACAACAACAAACAAAAACTAAGGGACAGTGCCCAGTCCCATAATTCAAGCCCCAGTACTAACATTTAAAACAAAATGTCTGGTGAGGCAATAGTGGCTCATGCCTATAATCCTAGCTACTCAAGAGGCTAAGATCTAAGGATCACAGTTCAAAATCAGCTCAGGTAGGAAGAAAGTTCATGAGACTCTTGTCTCCAATTAATTGACATTTGAGCCACAGCTCCCCTTCTGGCTTTTTTGGTGGTTATTTGGAGATAAGAGTCTCACCAACTTCTCTGTCTGGGCTGCCACTGAACCTAATTCCCAGATCTCAGCCTCCTAAATAGCTATTGTAGATGTTAATCAATTGGCCATTCCAAAACACAGGCACTCCAGACACTGCTGCGCAGAGTGATAAGGCTGTGAGAACACAGTAAGAAGGTGACCATCATCAGCGAGTTAAGAGAGAGGCCTCAGTGGGAATCACATCTGCCAACACGATCTCAGACTGGCAGCTTCTACAACTATGGGGAAACTTGTTCCAACCACCCTGTCTGTGGTATTTACTAGTGGCACCCCAACCAAACACTAAGACAATAGGTTTCAAAGAAATAGCACACACAAATTACCTAGCACAAGTGCTCAGTAATATTTATTGTACTTATTACTATTAGTAATCATAGAACTATGTGAACTGGGCAGCAAAAATATATGAGATCTAAAAGCACACAAAAGAGATCAGTAGAATGACTATCTATACCTGAGGGCCTTGGAGGCCAGATCCCTCACAGAGATTTCAGAAGAGCCTGTGGACGGGTAAATGACATTCTAGTCCAAGGCACCTTCAACTCTAAATCATCTTAGGTTTTGTTAACATGCATATTAACCCCTTGGGTCTAGGATAGGGCCTGAGGATCTTACTCCTTAAGAGAATTGACGTGTGTGTGTGTGTGTGTGTGTGTGTGTGTGTGTGTGTGTGTTTATGTGTTTGTACTGGGGCTTGAACTTGGGACCAGAGTGCAGTTACTTAACATTTTTTGCTCAAGGCTAAACAATTCCACTCCGCTGGACTCAGATGGTGGACCACACCAGGCAGCACAGAAGATATAGACTACTAAGTCCTGAAGGGGACTTCTAATTTGATACACAAGACACAGAACCAATCCATCTGGGCTGAGCTGGGTGTGGTGGCTCATACCTGTAATTCCAGCTACTTGCTACTTAGGAGGCAGAGATAGAAGAACACCTGTCCCAAGCTGGCCTCGGGCAAAAATGAGACTCTACGTGAAAAACATCAAGTAAAATGTACATGTGTATGTGTGTGTTGTATGATGTATTGTATGATACATGTATTTAAAGGCCATGATCAGGTGAGGTTACATGGAGAAATCCTTAAGGAAGAAAAGTGGCACTCCATTCAGCAGGCAAAAGTGAAGAAAGCATTCTCTGCAGGAAAACCTCTCTGGGCAAGAGCAACCGGAAGTCTCCAAATCTCCAGGTTGTGTCCCCATGTTGCACTCAGTTCCTTATTTCCTTACCCAAATGTGGACTGGAGTGGCAGGTTGCTGCTCCTTCCAGGGAGGAAGAAGGTGTGGGCGTGTTTATGACACTGTTTACATTCTTGCTAATGTTTGGTTTCCTTATCTTTGCAGACTGTTATCACTGTTGGTGCCAGCTTGGAGGCCACAGAATCCCAATCAGACTCCAGAGTCTCTAAGGAAGTTACCCACTGATAGGCCCCACAGATTCTACCCTCAGAGCTTAGAGGGAAGAGGGGATAGCCAGCCCCCAAACAGATTTCACTTCGGGTTACCTGTGATGAACATCGTGTGTGTGTGTGTGTGTGTGTGTGTGTGTGTGTGTGTGTGTGTCCAGGCACCGTCCCTGAGATTCTTTTTCTCAAGGCTAGCCCTTTACTACTTGAGTCACATGCCACTTCTGGCTTTTTCTGAGTAGTTGATTAGGCATAGGATTCTCAGGGACTTTCCTGCCCAGGCTGATTTTGAACCACAATTCTTAGATCTCAGCTACATGAACAATTAGAATTACAGGTATGAGCCACCAGTGAGCCCCCACAGCTCTATACCACCAGGGTTCTCACTCTTACTCTAAGTAAGGGTCCCTTCTAGCACCTGACCATACAGATTTTCTTCAGGGTGATTAGATGTGGGTCCAGCCACTTGAGAAAGCTTAGTTCAGTTAGTTTTTGTTTTGTTTTTAGAATTGGAAATGAGAGGATGGATCCCGAATAAATAGCTGAAATCTTAGCACCTAAAAACTGGGATAAATCATCTGCAATCTAATTTGAATAAAATCCCAGTCTTTGCTTTGAGTGTCTGTTCTTAGGGACCCAAGTTTTCTTGTGTGTTAAGTGCATAATGGTCCCTGCTGGTAATTTCTCTTTAAATAGATTTTTTTTTAACAGCAACAAAGAAGAAACCTCTTATTTCCATTTTTCTAAATAGATTTTTGATTATTTCATTTGAACAATGGGATCATATCCATTATTGTAGATTTGAAGCCTGAACTCAGGAAGCTCATTGGCTATTCCACCTTAGGCAAATCACCTTAACCTGCGGTATCCCATATTTTAAAATAATGTTAGTTATTTCATAAAGTAAATCACAAATTAAAGATCAAAGTATATAAAATGTTTGGTTTTTATTGTTACAGTTTTTTCTTTTTATTATTTTATAATTTGATTATCTTATTATTAATTTTATTTTACTATTACAATTTCTTCTTTCTCTAGCCCACATTTGTTATTCTTCTTTCTGGTACTGGGACTCGAACTCAGGGCCTGGGTGTTGGCCTTTGGCATTTTTTTTTGGCCAGTCCTGGGCCTTGGACTCAGGGCCTGAGCACTGTCCCTGGCTTCTTCCCGCTCAAGGCTAGCTAGCACTCTGCCACCTGAGCCACAGCGCCCCTTCTGGCCATTTTCCATATATGTGGTGCTGGGGAATCAAACC
Source organism: Perognathus longimembris pacificus (assembly GCF_023159225.1). NCBI lineage: Eukaryota > Metazoa > Chordata > Mammalia > Rodentia > Heteromyidae > Perognathus > Perognathus longimembris. The sequence continues at coordinate 67,558,258 of NC_063167.1, read as the reverse complement.
CAGAGCTTCATGTGTAGGAGGCAAGCACTCTTGCCACTAGGCCATATTCCCAGCCCTGGCCTTTGGCATTTTGGGTCAGGTTGGTTCTTACCATTTGAGCCACACACAGATCCACAACATTTTGGTAGTTAATTGCAGATAAGAGTCTCATGGACTTTCTTGCCCAGGCTGGCTTTGAACCTTGAGCCTCAGATATCAGGCTCCTGAGTATCTAGGATTATACATGTGAGCCAATGGCACCTGGCCCTTTTTTGTTATTGTTAGGGGTGGAGGTCAACAGCTTATTTCCTTCCCTTCTTTCCATCAGGAAGTCACGAAGTCTACTATAGTATTTGCTATTTATTTATCTTTGTTTGTTTCACAAGTCTGGAGTTTGAACTTAAAGCCTTGGGCATGCTAGACAATCACTCTTCCACTGAACTACAGCCTCAGCCTACAGTTAAAATTTAATTGAGCATCTCCTATAAGCAAAGCAAAAGCCTAGTCCTTACTCTTAAGTTCATAGCCTCTTGCAGATAAGATTAGTCAAATAAATACAAGTGCCCAGAGTGACAAATGTCTAAATGGATAAGAGGTGACAAAGCAGAGCACATTTACTTTTAGTTCAAATACTTACAAAGATTGGGGGAAGACTAAGTTTTTTGTTTTTTGCTATCCTGGGGCTTGAACTCAGTGAGTGCCTGGGCACTGTCTCCTGAGCCTCGTTGTGCTCAAAGCTAATACTCTACCACTTGAACCACAGCACCACTTCTCCTTTTTTCTGAGTAGTGTTTATTGGAGATAAGAGTCTCACAGACTTTCCTGCCTGGGTTGGTTTCAAACTGCCATCCTCAGATTTCAGTCTTCTGCGTAGCTGGGATTACAAGCATGAGTCACCAGCACCCAGCTAAGACTAAGTTTTGAGAAACAATAGTTCATAGTTTTCCAGGTATCCTGAATGTGGATGGGAGGGGAAAGAAAGGTCTCCAAATTGAGAGAGAGACAAAGAGACAGAGAGCTCTGTAGGCACAGACAGCATGTGACTAGCTCTGAGAGTTGCCAGTGTGGGATATGTATGGGGAGGCAGACGGGCAAGTAATAAAGTTTCGAAATTAGACTACAGCTCACTCACAGAAGATTTTAGAAGCCATACTTAGAAGTTTGCACTTGACTAAGAAGTGAATAGTCTGCCGAAAGAGGACAGTGGCATGATCAGATGTGTAGGTAACAGGGTTTTGACAAAATTATTTTCTCTAGTTGCAAAACTAGTATCTTTTCAATGGAAAGAAAGATTAGAGAATGCAAGAGAAAAAGATCACTTACAAACACTGCCCATACACAACTGGAATGTGTATCAAAAGAAAAAAGCAAACGTTAATTCTCTCCGCTCTTAGTCAACATAGCACTTCTGTGGTCAGATGGGTGGGTGGTTTTCCCCATAACAGCAAGCTATTCACCAGCAGACACTGACTAGTGTCTAATAACTCCATTCTGAGACTATCTGGAGGAATGTCAGATCCCACAATTTGGGGGCTCATTTTTATACAACTTCTCTTCTTCCAATTCCAATATCAAATCAGAGCCTCCCATATTTCTTACCAACTAGCTATATAGACTGAGAATTTCCTTGCGTTTTCTATTTTGTTAGAATGTCTCAGAGAACTCAAGCAAACTCTTGCTTTACCAGTTTATTATAAAGGATGCAAATCAAGAATAGTGATGCAGGAGGTTGACATCTGTGGATTGCCATTTGAAGCCAGTCCAAGTAGGAAAGTTCATGGGACCCTCATCTCCAATTAACCAGCAAAAGGCCCGAAGTGGATCTGTGTCTTAAGTGACAGAGCACTAGCCTTATGAGTTCAAGTCTCAGCCAGATGAAGACACAGTTAGTGTCAGGGAGGTGGGGAGTGCACAGTTTCTCTGAGCACTCCCAAGTACCCCACCTGTTCTGTCACTAGGAAGTTCACAAGTTTTTAATAAAGCTTGATCTCAAGCCCTGAACTCCTCTCCCAGAGAGTAGGTGGAAGTGAAAATTCCAAACCCCTAATCCTGTAATCATGTGGTCTTTTTGATGACTGGCCTCATCCTGAGGTTGTCTAGGGGCCCGAACATATATTGTCTCACCAGCATAAACTCAGGTGTCATTAAGGGGACTCATTATGAGTGTGCCTACTTTTTGCTGTTGTTGCCTTTTTTTCCTGTATATCCACAGGGTAATATGTCTAGTAGTTAGGAACAATGTCTCTAGATTAGTCTATATTTCACATCCCATTCCCCTTCTGTCTTTTTGGGTTTGAACTCAGGGACTTGTACACTTCATATAATTCTGTGACACCTATCATTTAGAGGTTTGAGGAACTCCATGATAGGAATCAGGAACAAAAAAACCACACATGCTTCACATCAACTATGCAGAAAAGGGTGCGAATGAGCACATACTTCATGCAAAGTGCATGTTATTTAATGAAACATAAAGTTTGCTGCTAAACATGTGTCCAAGACACTGGCTTAAAAATAGGGCCCATGGAGGAGGAAAAGCAAACTTAGCGTTGTATTACTAAGTAACCTGAAATGAATATATAAACTAATGTGCCAGGAATGTGTCCTACCAGGATCTAATGCTCTCATTTTCCCCCAATGGGTTGATGAGATAGAGCATGGGAAGGTGGGAAGAGAAGCAACTTTGCAAAGAAATCAAGATAGTAAGTTTTCTTTGAGATGTTCATTGTAAGGTTAGCCAGGAAGGAAACCTGCCACATGATTCATGCAGAAAGGAGTTTATTGGAGGGAGAGCAAACTGCTGGCCTGCACACACAAGATGGAGGTGTGGGAAGACAGAGGAGAAGGAAGAAGAGAAAAAGACAGAAAGAGAGCAAGAAAAAAAAGGAAAGAGCGTGGGGACTTGTGTTGAGCCTGATTATATAGGGAAAGGCGGGAGGTATGGTCAAATGGATTGAATGTGATCTCAGAGAAGGGGGAGATAACTGTCTCCAGGTATGCCAGTTACCTAGGTAATGCAGGTACTGGGCGAAGACTTAAACAGGTGGGGGGCATCTACATGGAGCCCTCCTGAGGGGGGGGGGTTTGATCTTACATTCATGACATATACAAGTAGATGCACAGGTCTCTTGAACTAGAAACTTTAGAAGTAATGCTTTACCAGGCACAGAAGTCCTACATCTCTAATCCTAGCAACTCAGGAGGCTAAAGTCTGAGGATTGCAGTTCAGTACCAGCCCAGGTGGGAATATCCAAGACTTATCTCCAATTGACCACCAAAAAGCTAGAAGTGAAGCTGCACCTCAAATGGAGCACAAGCTAGGGGACAGCACCCAGGCCCTGAGTTTAAGCCCCAAAACCAACACACTTGAAAAAAGAATTGATAATGTACCCCAAGAAGAGAAAAAAGATCAAGAAGAGAGAAAAAAGACCAAGAATATAGCTTTTGAGGATGTCAAAATTTGAAAAGCAGAGCAAAAGGTATGCTTGCTAAAGTCTATAAGGAAAAGTCAAAGAAGAAACATGAAAGAAAAATATCCTGGGTTGAGAATGTGGCTTAGTGGTAGAGTGCTTGCCTAGCATGCATGAAGCCCTGGGTTTGATTGCTTAGTACCACATACACAGAAAAGGCCAGAAGTGGTGCTGTGGCTCAACTGATAGAACACTAGACTTAAGCAAAAGAAGCTCAGGGACAGTGCCCAGTTCCTGAGTTCAACCCCCAGGATTGGCAAAAAGAAAGAAGGAAGGAAAGAAGGGAGGGAGGGAGGGAGGGAGGGAGGGAGGGAGGGAGGGAGGGAGGGAGGGAGGGAGGGAGGGAGGGAGGAAGAAAGGGAGGGAGGAAGGAGACAGGGAAGGAAGAAGGAAGGAAGGAAGGAAGGAAGGAAGGAAGGAAGGAAGGAAGGAAGGGAGGGAGGGAGGGAGGGAGGGAGGAAGGAAGAGAAAGAGAGAGAAACAAAGAAAGACAAAAGAAAAGAAAAAGGAAAATACCCTGGAATTTGCCAAGTGTTAAAGGTCAGAGGTCAATCAGGGAGCAGTGCAGAGAGGACATGTTTATCAGTAGAGACCATGCCAGAGCATCTCATGGATAGCTGGGAGGAGCCTGCCTACACAAGAAGAGAGATGGATGGAAAATGATAGTTAATGGAAGTTATCATTGTTTGGGCATAATTTTATGAAGAAAGATGGCTTTGTGGTTGATTGATTTGTTATATTTTTAAACACTAGAGAAAATAACATATTTTTAATAAGTGAAAGGAGCAAAAAAAGATGAGGCTGAAGGAGAGTACTAGAAGTGTTTTCTTTAACCAAAGGAGTCAACATCTAGAGACCTTTTGGGGTCTCTAGGTCAACTGGGACAGGAGTTGTTTCTAATATCTAAGGAATAGAGATTAGGATACTCCTAAATACCCTACAATGCTCAGATAGAGTGATCTACTCCAATGGCAATAATATTGAGATCAAGAAATTCTATTCTAAAGAAGGAACAATTAGATCAAGGACACAGTGAGGAAGTGGAGCTGTGGCTCAAAGTGGTAGAGTTCAGGGGCAGCATCCAGGCCCTGAGTTCAAACCCCATGAACTAAAAACACAAAAGTGAGGGGTGTGGGTGTAGCTCAGTGATAGAGCATTTGCCTTGCATGGACAAGACCCAGGATCTGATCCCAAGCACAAGAACAAGGAATATACACACACACACACACACACACACACACACACACACACACACACACACAGAAATGGACAAAACTACTTGCTATCTCATATAATTAGTAAACACTTATTGAATCGGTAAACAAATTAATAATTCCATGCCATCTCTTTCTGTCTGGAAACTGCAACCTAAGTACGGCAATGAAGAATCCGAATACTATAGACTCAAAAATAAGACTGTTTTGCTCTGTGTGTGTGTGTGTGTGTGTGTGTGTGTGTGTGTGTGTGTTCTTGAAGGGCCTCAAACTCTCCCTTACTATTTTCCATTCAAGGCTGGAACTCTACCACTTGAGCCACATCTCCAGTTCTAGCTTCATGCTGGCTAACTAGAGATGAGTCTCTCAGATTTGTCTGCCTTGCCTGGCTTTAAACCATGAATCTCAAATATCAGACTGCTGAGTAGCTAAGATTATAGGCATGAGCCACCAGCACAACAAGGTTAGGTCAAGAAATTCTTTCTGGGTTTGGAGGTTTTTTTTGTTGTTGTCTTTTTGCCAGTCCTTGGGTTTGAACTCAGAACTTGGGCACTGTCCTTGAGCTTCTTTTGCTCAACACAAGTACTCTACCACTTGAGCCACAGAGCCACTTCGGGCTTTTTCTGCTTGCGTGGTACTGAAAAATTGAACCCAGGGCTTCATGCATACTAGGTAAGCACTCTAACACTAAGCCACATCCCCAGCCAAAGTCAGCAATTCTTATCATCAGTTTTGCTAGTCCTGAGGCTAGATCTCTGACTCCAAGTTTCTTTCGCTCAAGGCTAGCACTCCACCACTTGGACAACAGCACTATTTCCTGCTTTTTGTGAGTAGTTTATTGGAAACAAGAATCTCACAGACTTTATTTTCTGCCCCTGCTGGCTTCAAATAAGAATTTCCATACTCAGATCTCAGCATCTTGAGTAGCTAGGATTACAGGCTTGAGCCTCTGGTACCTGGCTTCTTATCAGCAATTCATCTTGGTGATACTGTCAAGCCAACTGGAGCCTCCTCTGTGGCCTGTTTCAAATAGTTTTCCTTTTCCCAAGTATTTTAAGTAATGAGATCTCTAAATATTGGTTTAATGTTTGGTAAATCTTTTTCTGTTTGTGACAGCAAAAACAAGCTATATAACTTACAACTCCCCTGACTGAATCACTCAGATTACAAGGTAAATGAGTTATAGATTCATTTGGGAATATTTAAACTCCTGTTAAGCAACAGTGAAGATACAAATTGCCCAGAACATAAAACTAAAACCATTAAGGGAGAATATCTAGCTTGTTAACCATAATGCCAGTTAAATGTCATCCTCTGCTCACGCTTTTTAATAGTTCTTTACAAATAAAAATAACAGGTACTCGGCTATATTTCCTAAGACATTTCCTGTTTATAGTGTATGTGTTCTAACAGCTGTGTTAGAAATTGTGACTTATAAGCTTTTGGATCAAAAGCTCTAGTTTGTCCTTTGAAGCTCTTGGGTGCCAAGTTGGAGGATTACTCCTACCCAAGCTGGAGCCTGGGCTTCTGGCTATACTGGGTCCCCAGCTCTTATCTATATAAATTTGCAGTCCTGTGATAATTGTAAGAAAACAAAGGACACATGGAAGTCTCAAGGCCAATCAATCTACCTGATGTAACATGGCATGTAAAGGCAGGAAAGAATGATTTTTACATACCATTTTGCAGGCATTTCCATACTTCCTGGTAACAGACCAGGGGCTGAGAAGCAGAGCTCAATGCTGAACTCTCAACTCTTCTGCTGTCTCCCACCCTCGAGGACTTCCTCTGTTCTGAAAAAGTACAAGGTGGCCGGATGCTCCCCAAGCTCTGGGCAAAGGCCTAATTATTTTGTGGGACAAAAAGTTCACCTCTGTAACAGTGATGGGCAAGTGTTTAGGTTTATTTAATTTAATTAATTTATTTATTTGGTGGGCACTAGTAGTTCACACCTGCAATTAGAGCTATACAGAAGGCTGAGATCTGAGGATTGAGGTTTGAAGGCAGGCTAGGCAGAAAGGTTGGTGAGACTCTTATCTCCAATTAACCAGTAAATAGAGGAGGTTAGAGAAAGAAGCTGAAACTGGCCATGTGGCTCAAGTAGTAGAGTGCCAGCCTTGAGCAAAAAGGTCAAGTGAAAGTCAGGTGCTGATAATCATGCCTGCAATCTTACCTACTCAGGAGGCTAAGATCTAATTTTACTGTCAGAAAAGGCTAGATATATCTTAGTCTGCTTGAGCTGATATAACAAAATATCTTATATTTCTCCACCACCCTCCCTTTCTGAGGCTTGAACTCAGAGCCTAGGTGCTGTCCCCAAGCTTTTCTGCTCAAGGCTAGCACTCTACCACCTGCTTTTTGGTAATTAGTTGCAAATAATAAAATAATAGTTTCAGGTATTTTTCTGCCTAGGCTGCCTTTGATCCGTGATTCTCAGATCTCAACCTCCTAAGTAGGTAGGATGGCAAGCATGAGCCACCAATCCCAGGCTGATTCTTTCTTCCTTCCCTTCCTTCCTTCCTTCCTTCCTTCCTTCCTTCCTTCCTTCCTTCCTTCCTTCCTTCCTTCCTTCCTTCCTTCCTTCCTTCCTTCCTTCCTTCCTTCCTGCCTTTCATAAGGTATGGTCAGGTGCTGGTGGCTCACGCCTGAAGTCCTCACTACTCAGGAGGCTGAGATCTGAGAATCAATGTTCAGTAAACCCAAGTAAAAAAATCTGTGAGACTTGCATCTCCAATTAACCAACAAAAAGCCAGAAGTGGAAGCATGGTTTATGTGGTATGGTGCCAGCCGAGAAGAAGGCACTAAGGCCCAGAGTTCAAGCCTCTGAATAGACAGGGGGGGGGGAAGAGAGGGAGAGGGGGGGGGGAAGAGAGGGAGAGGGAGAGAGAGAGAGAGAGAGAGAGAGAGAGAGAGAAGAGAGGGAGGGAAGGAGGGAGGGAACAGGATGTTATTGCTCACAGATCTGGAGGCTGCAAAGTCCATGATCAGGATGCCTGTAGGTTTGGCATCTGGCAAGGGCATGTGCCTCCCACAGATGCCCTCTGTGTGTCCTCACAGGGCAGAGGGAGAGGGAAACTCCTAAGCCTTTAAAAAAAAAAAAAAGGCATTGATTGCATTCCTAATGGGGAGTCCTCATTACTTACTTCCCAAAATCTCCATCTAATGCTATCATATTAGGTACTAGGTTCTAATTTATGAATTTGGTGCCGGACACCAACATTCATCCACAGCTAAATTTACCTATATTGGAAATGCTTTCAAGATCAGTGGGACCCAAGAGAGGAATGGGACCTCCCGCAATGTCTTTCCCATCTTTCTAATATTCCTGGAACAATTCATTCAGAAGAAGGGAATGATTTCAAGGTGACTGTTGTGGTCAGTGCTCAGAACATAATTCTTGAGTTAGAGTAGGAAACATAGTTATATATTCAGAAGGCTGAGATCTGAGGATAGCCATTCAAAGTCAATCCAGGCAGGCAAATACAAGAGACTCTTAGTTAGCAAAAAGCCAGAAGGAGAGCTTGGCTCAAGTGGTACAGCACTAGTCTTGAGTGAAAAACATAATCAGGAGGCCCTGATTTCAAGCCTCAGTACTAGCGTGTGCGCGTGCACACACATGCATGCACACATGTGCCCAATTGTAATAACCAAGATACATGTGAAAGGAAGGAATTTGTGTTTTATTCAGTCAAAATACTGAACCTGATGCATGAACTCTAGCTGTTAATCCTGAAACCACAAAAAAAAAAAAATCTCCCTATAAGAATTGGCAGCCTACTACTGAAAAACTATGATGTTTACTTTCACACCTTCTACTGTATTTTTGTACTAATATTAGAAACTGTGGGAGGTAGAGATTATTTATCTGCCAACATGGATCAGAAGGCAAGGGTAGTAAAGAGATTAGTCTGTCTCTGCTTGGTCCCTGGTGGTTGTATCCATTGGACGGTACAGCCTCTGTTCTTGGTTTAATCTTCCTCTTTCAATTTTGGACACCAGCTTTCTTTAACTATCTGCACTGCAGGGGAGGATAGACAGTGTGGAAACTTCTTCTTCTTTTTTTTTTTTTTTTTAGATATTGGTGGGGAAAGTTACATCAAATAATAAATTATTATCCATATCTATTTTTAAACTGCTTACATGTGATTTTTAAAATGTCATGGGGAAAACAAAAAAGGGACACTGAAAGACTGTGCTTTATGAACTACTTAAACTATAAAACAAGCAAGGCCAGTGAGTTAGGAGGTTAAATAGAGATGATGCGAATTAATCAGAAACATATTGTCAAAGATTAATAGTTATAAAGCTGTTTATTGTCCTTCTAATGGAGGAGGGGAAGCAATCATAGAATTTTTAATGAAGTACTAGGTCATCAAGAAATCATGGAAATTTTTTTATGTTCAAATAGTTTTATAATGCTTTAAAAATTTTTTTTGTTGTCAAGGTACAGAAGGGTTACAATTACATATTTAAGGTAGTCAAACTTGTTACCTCCTCAGACATTATGTAATTTTTTATCTATTTTTGCACTTTTTCCAGAGGGCAAAACAATTTTCTCTGAAGTAAATAAATTTCCGCTGCCTTTACAAGCTGTGGGATATAATCCTGATCTAAGTGTCCACCTCTTGGGACTCAGTTTCTCATTTGCTTAAAAGAAAACTTGTTCTCTCAGTTCAAATAATCTGTGTTTCTCTAAAAGAAATGTTTAAACAGTTCTAAGAGGTTAGTATCTACCATCTAATCTAAGACATGTTCAATTCTCAAGAACACCATTATTTTATGTACCAATAACAAAGAGGAAACCCCACCAACTAAACTATGATACAGAAATCCAGGAATCAGTTGCACAATCTATGCTTTGAAAAATGAAGCAAATTCCTTCCACCTTCTATGTATTACTTGGCTTATTTTTAGGAGATTCTTTTATATTTGTATATATCTCAAAAAAATACAAGTTTTGTGTCTTTCTTTCTCAGTTCTCATAAGGCCCTTGACTCTCATGGGTTGTTTTGGTTTTTGTAATGATATATAGAATTAAAATCATTTCAGTGATAACTATTTAGTAATATCCCACTCTTTCCCTGTGTTCAGCACATACAGTAACTTTGCATGGCAAATCACAGTGAACTTTTTGTAATTTAAATGGCAACTAAGCTCAACATGTTTGTAACAACAATGTACTTAACTCACATGAAGTCATGATAATATGAAAGGATATGACTAAGTTTGAGCCTGGGCAGATCATGACAAATACATGATGACTACAGTCTGACTGACGTTAGTGTAAGCCATATTGATTTCAGATATATTAAAAATACAGGACAGAGAGTTTCAGGATGGATATAGATATATTTTGTTTGTTTGTTTGTTGTGCTGGTACCGAGTCTTGAACTCAGAGCCTTGTGCTCTTGCCTGGCTGGCACTCTGCCACTTGAACCACACCTCCACTTCCCCCTTTTTTCTAGTTACTTAGAGATAAAGAGTGTCACAAATTTGTCTGCCAGATTGGCTTTAAACCATGATCCTCAGATCTCAGCCTCCTGAGTAGCTAGGATTACAAATGTGAGCCTGGCCAGATGTTTTAGAACTAACCAACAAAAATGTCTTGTTCACCTCTGATAGTATCTTAGTATATAAGTATTTGATAATTATTTTGGAGTATTTGAAGGGTCAGATGGAAGGATGAAATGCTGAATTAAAAAAAAAAGTACCTAATTGGGAATGCCAAGAAGTACCACACTACTTTCTTTGAGGTATTTTCTTATTTGATGGCAGATTGCCCATCTGAGCTGGATGAGATCATGAGTCCTCCAACCTTCACCTAGGCTTGAGCATCTGCTTCACAGTTGTTTTCTTCCCCTGACATTTTATGTCTGGAAGAGACTGTGAAATTTCAGTCTATGTACAAGGCTTAGTATAATACAAGATCTTAATGTTTCCACCAGTAGCCTTGACTTATCCTCTCTGTAATCTCTCCAAGCCCTTGTCCTCCTTGTTTTTTTCAACCATTCTAAGATGTCCTATCCTTGCTCATTGACTACTTGCATCTGCACTTCTGAGCCCAGGTGATCCCCAGCCATGTGGGTTCACAGGCTGTTTCAAGTGCTCTGTGGCCACTGCGAACTTATTTCTTCCACCAGTTTCTTTTTTTCTGTTGGCAGTTTTATCAATCCTCTCTTTTCTTAAAACCCTCATCATATCCCCTTCAAGTCCAGCAAGTTATCTTCTTAATTCATGAGAAAATTAGAACCATCAAGTTGGAATTTCTTGAGTCCTGGTTTCCCTTGCTGCCTCCTAAAAACTCTACCTAATTTTATCCTTTTCTTTCTCTTTTGTTGTAGGATAACTTTTTCTCTCTGTCTTCTTCAGCTCAAGGCTAATCTCCCATCTGGTCTCACCCACAGCTCAGGAAACTAATACTCTATTTAATTCTCCCTCTATTCCTTTTGCTCTTAACTTCCCTTTACTTGAAAGTTCCTGACAGCAGATAAATATTCCCATGTGTACTCAAGAACAACTTGCAAGCCAGTGGTGGCCCACCCCTGTAATCATAGCTACACAAGAGACTGCGATCTGAAGATGGAGATTCTGAAGCCAGCCCTGGCAGGAAACTCTGTAAGATTGTTATCCCCAATTAACCAGCAAAAAGCTAGAAGTGGAGCTGTGGTTCAAGTGGTAGATTGACAGCCTTAAGTAAAAAAAACAATATAGAGTGCTCAGGCCCTGAGTCCAAACCCTAGTACCAGCACAAAACAAAAACTTACAGACTTCCACTCTCCTAGATCTAGTCTTTTGTTCATTGAAGCAATTAAAAAAAATCTCCTCCCCCATCACCTGCCATTCACTGCTCACTAATATGCCAGTAAGGTTGTTCTTGTGCCTAATTCTCTCCACATGCCAGGCTTCCCTGACATGATCTCCCTATGGTATTAAATATCATGAAACACTCACTCCTCAGTGCTTTTCCCTTTTGGTTTTTGTAATCTGCTTTCTCCTTCTTTTTTCCTTTCTTCCGGGGTTTAGTCTTTGATAAGATAGAAGATGTCTCTGGTTTCAATTTTTTCTTCTTCCCAGTCTACTTATGAGCTCTATTGAATGGTCTTCAATCAACGACACTACTTTTCTTCTACATATGACCTGCCAGTTCCAGTTTTCTGGTGGTTGATTAGAGATAAAAGTCAAGGGTCTCACAGACTTTCCTGCCCCAGCTGGCTTTGAACTGCCATCCACAGATCTCATTCTCCTGCAGCTAGGAGTACAGGCATGAGCCATGGCACCCAGCAGTATGTAACTCTTTGAAGAAAACACTTGGAAGGTAGGAAACAGTATTCTTTTTTTACCTTTCATTCTAAATCATTCACTTTAACTGACATATACTGTTGCATTATTTGAATACCCTACAATCTAGCCAATATCCTACTTCCAATGTGTTGCTGTTTTGATACAATAAGCGTATTTGAACCAATGGACCAAGCTAGTAGACCCAGAAATAAACCCATGTATCTACAGCCAAAAATATATGTTGGAACAAAGACAGCCTCTTCAGCAAATGGCACTGGGAAAACTGGATATACATATGCAGAAGACTGAAACTGGATCTCTGTCACCTCCATTCAAAATAAATAAAGAACCTCAATGTAAGGCCTGAAACCTTAAAACTACTATAGGAAAGAGGAAGAAACATTAGAAACATTATTGGCATTGCTAGTAACTTCCTGAGTTGAATTCTAGGGGCTCAGCAAATATAAGAAAGGACTTACAGGTGTGATTCCATTAAACAAAAGTTTCTGCATAGCAAAGGACAGCCTACAGAATAGGAGATCTTTGCCAGCTACATACTTCGCATATAGGGCCTAATATCCAGAACTAAACCATCTAAGCATCAATACCCAAATAGTAAATCAGAAAAGGAGCTAAACAGAGATTTCTCAGGATGAGAAGTAAAAGTTGCTTAAAACATATGAAGACCTTTGTACAATTATGTGGAAGTTAGATCAAAATTAAAAATACATACAGTCATATGTATACAAACATATTCACTGAAGTATGTTATAGACAAGATTCCAACGGTATAACTTCTTTGAGCAACTAACTTAAAATTTAACAAAATACATCTGGAACATAGGTCATTAGAAGAATGTCAGAGGAGGGTGGTAGATGAATGAAGAGAGAAAGGATGGGCAAATTAAGTCATAATATTCAATGGACATGTGTAAAAATGAAATCAGATAAATTCGGGGATATGCAGGGTTGGAAAAGATTGAGGAGAATGATGGAAGGGGTGGCATAGATCAAGATGCATTGTACCAACAAACTGAAACCCCTTTGTATAGCTATTTAAAGATAATAAAATAAATACCATATTTGGACATGATTTCCTGTGCATGTGTGAAACAGACCTTCTAGCATGTTTTTCTGGAGAATAATATTCTTATTAATGGACTATGAGATTATTTGAATCTTTACTACTTCTTACATCTCCCTCAGTAGCAGGCACTATTCTAAACATTGAGTATTAGTCCTGTGGGCAAAAGGAAATCCCTGTTGTGATGGACTGTACATTCCAGACATGGTAAAGGAGGGGTGCAAATAACAAACTGTAGCTGAGCTCCCATATCCTCACCAACACCCAGACATTTTCCCTAGATTTACTAGTATGACAGATATAAAATGATATTTAGTTATTTTAATTTGTATATATATGATTAGTAATACATTAGGCAATTTTTTCTAATGTTTACTCATCAATTTTGGTACCCTTTTTTGTGATGGGAGGGATGAGACAAGTTCTTGGCTGTCATCAAATTCAAGATCCTCCTACCTCAGCCTCAAGTGTGCTGACATTACAGGTGTGTGCCACCATGCCTCTCTGGAAACATTTTTCCATTAGATGTTCTCTAATTATTTGTTTCTTCTATTTGGAAATGCAATTGATGTTTACATTATAATTGTGATTCTATGAAGTTTTCTGAACTCTAGGTGTGTAGATTTTCTTTTCCTGTACATAATTATATTAAGTATGGATACAATAGTTCTGTCTTTTGAAATCCTTACATATTTATTTTATCATATGATCTATTTAGGGTCTACAGTACTATATCACATAGCAGTACAGTGATGGTAGACATCTTTGTCTTATTCTTAATGCTTCTAAGAAAATTTAAATTATTGCTAAATATATTGTCAATTATTTGCTGTAGATTTGAGGTATATACCTTCATCAAGTTTAAAAAGTTCCTTCTAGAACTTCCTGAATAGAGTCCCAGGGGCACAACAAATAGGGGAAAGACTCGACAAATGGGACTACTACAAATTAAAAAGTTTCTGCACAGCTAAGGACATAGCCACCAAAATAGAAAGACAGCCAACGATATGGGAAAGGATATTTACCAGCACAGCAACAGACAAAGGCCTGATATCTGTCATCTACAGAGAACTCAAAAAACTAAGCCCCTCCAAGCCCAATAAACCTATTAGGAAATGGGCAAAAGAGCTAAAGAGAGACTTCACAAGAGAAGATATAAAAATGGCAAAGAAACATATGAGGAAATGCTCAACATCCCTGCTAGTAAAGGAAATGCAAATAAAAACAACCCTGAGATACCACCTCACCCCAGTTAGAATGGCCTATACTCTGAACTCAGGAAACAACAAATGCTGGAGGGGCTGTGGGGAAAGAGGAACCCTTCTCCATTGTTGGTGGGAGTGCAAATTAGTACAACCACTTTGGAGAACAGTATGGAGGTTTCTCAAAAAGCTCAATATAGACCTACCCTATGACCCAGCCATACCACTCCTAGGCATCTATCCTAAACAGCAAAATCCAAGATATCAAAAAGGCATTTGTACTTCCATGTTTATCGCGGCACAATTCACAATAGCTAAAATATGGAAACAACCCAGATGCCCCTCCACAGACGAATGGATCCAAAAAATATGGTACTTATACACAATGGAATACTACATAGCGATTAGGAATGGTGAAATACTGTTATTCGCAGGGAAATGGTCAGAACTTGAACAAATAATGTTGAGTGAGATAAGCCTAGAACACAGAAAACAAAGGGGCATGATCTCCCTGATATATGACTGTTAACAAAGGGAGATGGAGAGACAGTAGAGACCAAGTCTGTGAATACTGTATATGTTCTTGATACATTGTATATTGCATATATGTCAACCTGACCTAGACAAGGGATAGAAAAACAGGTCGTAAGATATCATAAGAAATGTACACACTGCCCTACTATGTAACTGCACCCTCTTTGCACAACACCTTGTAAAAAAATTTATGTCCAATTAATAAAAAAAAAAAAGTTCCTTCTAAAATAATTTGCTAAGAATATTGAATTGTGAATTACATTTTAGAAAATTTTTCTTATCCAACCATACAAATAATTATTTGATTTTTCCTCATTTAATGTATTAATACAGTAAATTATATTAATTTATGTATTACTGCTCTGCTATTGCATTCTGAGCTAAGTCTAAACAAATATTAATTCTAATGCATTGTTGTATTTAATTTTCCATTATTTATTTAGGTCCTTTACAAAAAGACATAAGAGATCAAGAGAAATTTTCCTTTCCCATTTATTCTTTGTCTGATTTTAGCATCAAAATTCTGCCAACATCATAAAATAAGTTGTGATCAATCCAAATTCTTTATCTTTGTTTCTCTTTTTATTCTCTTTTTTTCTATTTTCTGGAATGAGTTGTACAAGATTATGATTCTCTTTTTTTTTTAGGTATTTGGCAAAACTTACTTATGAACCTCTAGCTCTCATCTGTTTTATTTTGTTCTTTGACTTTATAAAAATAGGTATAAATCTCAAGTTAGATTTTCTATTTCTTCTTCAACCACTTTTGTAAGTTTCAGTTTTCTAGAGAACTATTTCATACAAGTTTTCAAATTTAGTTATATAGTGTTTCCAACATCCTCTTATATTTTTGGCAGAACTGAGGTTTGAACTTAGGGTCTTGCACTTGTTAGGCAAGTGGTCTATTGCTTGAACCACAACTATAGTCCATAAATTCCTTATTAAAACAAACATTTAAATATGTAGTAACTTTCCTTTTTAATTTCTATCAATTTTATTAGTCTTTTCAAAGTATTGCTTTTCTGTGTTGTTATTTCTATTATACTTCACTTTAATTGTATTAATTTCTACTTTTTATTGTTTCCTTTCCTCTGCTTTCTTTTATATGAGCTATTACTCCTTTATTCAGTATCTTGAACACTTGGTTTGTTGATTTCTAGATCTATTTTTTTCTTTTGTTAAGAGGTTTTTTTTGTTTTTTTTTTAAGTTTTTATTATAAAAGTGATGTACAGAGAGGTTACAGTTTCATACGTTAGGCATTGGATACATTTCTTGTACTGTTTGTTACCTTGTCCCTCATACCCCCCTCCCCCCTCCCCCTTTCCCCCCCTGAGGTGTTCAGTTCACTTACACCAAACAGTTTTGCAAGTATTGCTTTTGTTGTTGTTTCTCTTATTTTACCCTTTGTCTCTCAATTTTGGTATTCCCTTTCAATTTCCTAATTCTAATACCAGTATACACGGTTTCCAATATACTCACATAAGATTACAGAGATAGTGTAGATTTCTAGATCTTTACTAAGTAGGCATTTAAAAATCTCTGCAAATTTTGAAATGTATCTTGTTATTTACCACTCTATATTTTCTCATTGTAATTTTTTGACCTATCAGTTATGACTTCTTTTCCCCTAAAGCTACTTAAAAGTCTAAAGTTAATGGAAGAAATTTTTTTCAAAGCAAGATTGTTTTGTTTTCATTGCTTGGCTTTTGCTTGTTGGTGCTGAATGTTGAACCCAGAGCCTCATGCATGCTAGGGAAATGCTCTTTCTCAAAGCTACAACTGCAGCTCATAACTTATTCCTGACAATATTTAGGAGTTGTTTTTAAATTTCCTAACATGGCGCTTTTCTTATTTTCTTATTGACCAGAGGATGTGAACTATGTAAGAGTGACTTCTTGCTTCCAGGTCTGAGATGGTAACATGATGCCACAGGAAATGTAGATCCTCCTTTTCAGTGTTTCATCATCCAAACACGCAGCTTCTGTCCTGTATCTCTTGGTATTTTTCACTGTTTCCAGGAAGATGGTTTACATGTACAGTTGTCAACCTCACCACACCCTACTGCTTGAACATATCATGCTGCCTAAGAAGGAAGCAACAGCCCCAAGCCCATGGTCTTAAAATTCATGAGGAATCATTTTCATCAGCTTTCAGAATTCAGATTTCACACTCACATTCTGGAACTATTCACCAGAAATGTGGGTTCTATTGGATGCTGAACTTGGAGGGCTGGCTCCAACTCAACCCAGTTGTTGGGTTAAAGAATGCATAATTAGAAAAGAATGAATACCCCCAGCAGGCTAATCTTTCAAGCTTCAAACTAGAAACGAATGACAAATGTCACAAACAGTAATTCAATACTCTGAAGAAATCAGAGCCACAACAAGGCAGGCTTACAGTACAGGCAAAGACATCATAAACTGCACATTCTTGGACAGAATGATTCAAAGAAAATTAATGCTAAATAATAACATTCTAAAGCTTCTTAAATGTATATATTCACAAATCGTCTGGAGGACCCATCACAAGGGCCCTCTATTGTTCATAGCATAAGCAGGGTCTGTCTGTTCAGAACAGCAGCCATTCTGCCCCAGATTTCATTCATGGAGCAAATCTACACAGTTGAGCCACAGGCACATATTATTAGGGAGCAGGGGTCAGAAGTTCAGGGGGAAAGATTGGATTGTGTTTTGTAAGCTGAGCTTTACCTCTAACTGCACCCTTTCCACCATACTTTTTGGCCGGGTCAACATGGTTTTGGGTGTGGTTAACTCAAAAATATTCCCAAAGAGCAAAGACGATTTTTTTTTTTTTTAAATTCCTGAAGACACCATCTCTGTTGTGGGAGAATTTGGGGCCGTGTATTCAGGTCTCCCAATGAAGTTTTAATCAAAGCCTTGTTTCTTTTCCGTTGTTGCTTTTGGAATAGCCTTGTTTTGGAGTCCTGGCTTTGACAAGGGCACCTCTGCTGAACTTTTCCATAGCAGCTCTTGGATTTCTGCCCCACCCCCCTCCCATCTGCACGCCCCCATTTCCTCTCTGTTTTGGCACTGCCAGAGACTGCTCAGTAAAGTGGCTGAGGAGTAATGAACCCAAAATACCTAAGAAACAAATGAGTCACCACAGTTCCACAGCAGAGCTCCGATGATCAGCAGACATGCTGGGGGGTAAAAAGCCGAGGATATGGCTGCTGAGAGAGAAAGAAAAAGAGAGAGGAAAATAGAAACGAAATGAGCAAGTTGGCCGAGGTGGCTGACAGGAGGCTGAAGGGGTGGAGTGGGCAGTGAACTCTTTTGGCTTGCGAAGGTGAGGTCAGCCCTATGGCTTGTCACACCCAGGCTGACTCAAGCTAAACCCAAGCCCCTGAGGAGCTGCTCACACTGGGCTATCTAGTAATCCTAAACTGGACAAGTCATCACATTGCTCTCATCTTTTGTGTATAAGCTCTGAGTCCTGGAGCTTGAAATTCTTTTTACAAAGCTACAGATCAAGGACCAGAAATAATACTGCTCCTAGGCCATTCTCTTGCTAGTTATATGGCATATGGGTACTCAAGAGTCAGGATTGGATTTAAATTTCTTCTTAGTACTTTTATCCGTTTGCTGTGATTTTTTTTAAATGCACCTTTTTTTTGTTTGTTGTTGTTGTTGTTGTTTTCCAAGACCTTAATTTGAAATATAAATTGGGATGATCACCTTAAGGTCAAGGCTCTGGGTAATACTGGAGTTGACCTGATGCAATTCTTCTGAGAGATCCTGAGATGCTGCCCAATCAAGACCAGCTTTACTTAGAAACCACTGGGCCTTTGCCCTGGTAGCTTAGAACGTGAATCCTAACTTCTTTTATGTTTCTAAGAACAAAAAAGTAGAGTAGGCTGAGCCCTTGGAACACATCTAGTGGCCTGATTTCATGGAGCTTTCCCCTGACCAGCCCAGAGTCCTTCTCTAAGACTTTTAAACTTTCCAATAAGAGGCCAGAAGGAACACACACACACACACACACACACACACACACACACACACACACCAAGGACTATGATGCAGACAGGACTGTTAATATGGTATGGGTATTACTATAAAGAATATATTGGGGGGGGGGGGTGACAACATGTCCCTGAAGATAGACTCTCTAGGCTCATGAGGTTGACAGGATTTGATCACAAGCGGTCTGGTTCTCTTTTAGGTCAAAACCAGGAAGTTGAGAGCTTAGAAACAGAGGCAACCAAAGTTGGTTGATGTGGATTTTTAAGCTTTCAGCCTTGTTCCGCTTGGTTTGTTCCAGCCGTGGGGGCTGGTGTCAGCCTATGGTTTATCTCCTACAGCTTTCCCACCCCTATCCCGCATAAGTATAAAACCAGATGCCATGACTTGGAAAGAGCAAAGCTATTTCTCAGAGGAAGTGGGAAGACATAATTCTAGCATGGCTTTGACAGAAAGAAAACAGCTATAGCTCCTGTGAAGAAAGGCCAGATCCAAAACTGATCAAGGCAAACCTAGTCACCATTAAATCACCCTAAAAGTGCTACCTCTGCGTATCTTCTTTATTTACTGAATAATACTTATTTATTGTCAAAGTGTGCATATCTTAACTTTTATGCAGCTGAGGTGACTGTTGAATAATTAAAAAATCCTATTTGGAAATAATTCATGAAAATCATCTTGGAGAAGTCTATACTCTTAGCTAGAGAAATCTTCATTTCAAAATGCTGTCTTAAAACTATCTAAACAATACATATTTATAGTAAAAATAAAAGGAGACCCCTTCTCCCAAATAACCACAGCCTATAGCTTCAACTTTCACATATTAATTTTTGTTGTTGTTGTTTTACTGGTACTGGGGCTTAAACTCATAGCCCCTGGCTTGACTTTTACTACTCAAGGCCGGCACTCTTCTACTTGAGCCATATCTCCACTTCCAGCTTTTGTTTGGTTAGTTGGAGAGGAGCTCCTCGGACTTTACTGCTTAGATTGGCTTCAAACATCAATCTTCAGATCTTACCCCCTGAGTAGGTAGGATTACAGGTGAGAGCCAGCAATGGCCTGTGTGTATGGGGGCTGTCATAAAATTCATAGTCTTAGTCATCATATGCGCTCCAGTTTCATGGCCTGAAGGCTCCACCTCCAAACACCATATTGTTGTGAATTAGGTGTCAACAAATAAATTTGGAGGGAAGTGGGAGGGGTAGGTGAAGGCTATACATTCAGTCTGTAGTATAGATAGTTAATAGGATTGTTGAATGAGGAATGAATGAAAATAATGTACTGAGCCCAAGGTGTGGCCTGGAGTTAAGGATGACTCATAAACAATTCCCTACACACAAATGTATTTCTCAAAATGTATGTCTAAATGGAAATGGCCCGAATCAAGACAAGCCAGGCAGCCTGTATAATATATTTTAACATCCACTATTAATGCTTGGTCTTATATAGGAAGCAATCTAATGGAGAAATGAAGAGCATGCTTTTTCTCCACCAGTGTTGCATGGACTGCAAATCAACTTTCTTTTTCTCACTTCTTGAATTCCCAATCAAACTGGATTTATGCTAGGCTTAGTCAGACAATTCTTCCTACAGTGTTTCCCAAAAGGAAAATTTGAGCTGAAAGTGTGCATTAAGCATAGTCTTAAGCAATTAATATCATGAAAAATAAAAGCAAGAACATTACAAGTGGATTTTGTCTTAATCCTACATCTCCCAAATGTATAAACTCCAGTCAAGTCCAGATCCCCAGCAGACACCCATCTGCTATATTTCTAGAGTGATACTCTTCTGTTTATATTTGCTCATTTCCCTCACAGAGTGCCAGGAAAGAAAAAAAATGATATTAAAAAAATTCATCTGCTAGTATTTATGCAAACACATTTTTCTCCTAGAGTGGGTTGAGCAATGTGAATGAAGCAAACACAAATGCCTCTTCTGATAGTCCACAATGTAATTTAAATAAAGATAATGGTAAAAAAGAAATGTAAAGCCTGGGACATCTGAAATTGTTGATGGAGGGTCAGGAACTGTCCTCTGACCAGCAACACTTGATAAGAGAGAAGTCCATGGTTGAAAGTGTCTTCGTTGAGCTGCTTCTGTGTGCTAAGCCAACGTGGCAATGATAAAAGCTTAAATCCCTGCCTAATAACAGCAAATAATAAAAAGACAGCAGTTATTGACATAAGGAGAAAGGCAGTGAGCCTCTGTTAGGTGTCACTCTTTGCTAAATGTTTCTCATACTTATTTCTTTTAGGTCTCACATCTATCCTATGATATTTTATCCTTGCTTTGTTTGTTTGTTTGCCAGTCCTGGGGCTTGAACTTGGGGCCTGGGCACTGTTCCTGAGCTTCTTTTGCTCAAGGCTAGTGCTCTACCACTTGAGCCACAGTGCCACTTCTGGCTTTTTCTGTTTATGTGGTGCTGAGGAAATGAACTCAGGGTTTCATGCATGCTTGGCAAGCACTCTACTACTAAGCCACATTCCCAGACTATTCTCATTTTTTTAATGCCAGTGTTGAGACTTGAACTCTGGGCTTCAAGCTCTTGCTCACCTTTTTTTTTTCCTCTCAAAGCTGATACTGTAGCATTTGACCCATGCCTCCACTTCTGGCCTTTTGATAGCAATAAGAATTTCAATGTCTGTTGTTGGGGTTCAGCTTTGGCCTTGAGGGGGAAGGGCAGATGAGAGTGCTCCTGAGATGCCGCCCTTCCCCCCAGCCCTGGGGGAATGCGGAAGCAGGCCACAATTCTTTGGGTCCAGAACTAGAAGAACTGGCTTTGCGACCAGCCCCCCAACTTTCTCGCCAGCCCATGTGCTCCCCATTCTCGTGGGCTTTTACCCCTGGGGTGGTGCTATCCAAGTGATGTTAGCTCATGAGGGGGTCCTATGACAAGCTCGCCAGCCTATCGCCAGCTCTTTGGTCGATCACCCCTTTTCTCGTCACCCCCTACTATATCAACTGCTAGCCACTCCCTTATTAAATCAGATTTGCTCTTGAAGCGTCTCCGAGATCCGTGTACGCCTGGCTTTCTTCAAGGGTAAGGAGGGAGGTAAAGCGATCTCGTACGGCCGCGTGCACCTGAGGTCTTTCCTGAGCCCCCCACTCCACTCTGGCCTTACCTGTGGGTCGGGTGACCAGGGGACAGGGTGAGAAAGGGAGCGATTAGAATAGAGTAGAGCCTGACCCCCCGTGCCAGGGGAGGCGACCCAAGCCCGGCAGTCTGTACTGGCTTTTAACCAAGATACTTAAATCTTAGCCTCCCGAGTAGCTAAGATTACAGGCATGAGCCACTGGCACCCATTTTTCATATCAAGACTCACAATGGACATACAACTTGCTTAACAGTATATAACAGTTGGAGGGGTTTCCTGGGATTTGAATTCAGGGTCTGGGAGCTGTCGCTTAGCTTTTTCATGCAAGGCTAGCATTCTACCACTTGAGACACAGCCCCACTTCTGGCTTTTTGGTAATTAAAGAATCTCAAGGACTTTCTTGTCCATATTGGCTTTGAACTGCAATCCTTAGATCTCTGCCTTTTGAGTAGCTACAATTATAGATATGAGCCACCAGTGCCTGCCCAGCTAAAAGGTTATTTTGAAAACTCATGATTTCTCCTGATGCATACTTAAGAAGTTTCTAAGGCTTAGAATGCAATTATATTTAATTTTGGAATCTAAATGGCTAACATTTGTTGAGGACTTAGTTTGAGATAGACAGAGATTTAAGCTTTGTAACTACTCCCATCAGGTAGATACTACTATTATCCCATTCTACGAATAAGGAAACTGACTTTGCATAAAAGTAAAATTGTCCAGGTCAGGAGGAAATAGCAGAGCCCATGTCTTTACATACCACACTCCTAGTTTTCTCCTTGAGGAGCATGTTGAGACAACCATCCCAATCCTGTCTCAATAGTATATCAAGACAACATGCAATATATACTGTATTTCAATTTCTCTAATCCCTCATTTTCTAGTTCAAGTCCCTGGAGCCATACCTGGAAGCTTAACACTTCATTTTATCAGTGCTGTTTCTGAGGGAAACAAAGAGGAGGTATCCCAATTTAAGGCTGGCCTGGGCCAAAGTCAGTGAAAACCTTTTGCAAAAACAAGCCAGGTATAGGTAGCAACCTAGCTGTAGTTCCAGCTACTCAGGAGCCTGGGATCATGATCCAAGGTCAGCCTGGGTAAAAGCACACAAGACTTCATCTGAAAAATGAACTAAGTTCCAAAGGAAAAGGGAAATGGCTTAAGTGGCAGAGCACTTGCTTGGCAAGAATAGCCTTATGTATGTATGTGTGTTCTCTCCAGCACAAAGATGTTGATAGAGGAGACTGGCACTGAATATAAACCAGATAGTCCACACTTTGCTCAAGCTCAAGAGCCAAGCTTCTGCTTTTAGAGTTTCCCATTAGTTTCAAGAGAATGTTGAAGAAGAAACCTCTCTTCCACTTGCTGCTAGGAACAGAAGTAGAGGACAGTTAAGTGCCATTAAGAGAATCCTTTATTCGCTCCTGGCCTCCTCCTTTCAAGTTTCTGCCACAAGATGAAATAAATTAGAGAAAAATCAAGGTCAGAAAGCTCTTGCCCCAGTCCTCTTGAAGGCAGACATGTTGATGACCCCATACCACCATGTTTAAAAGGGCAGAGCCATGGATGACATGGCCAGTTGACTTGGTCTCAGAACAATGGGTGCCATTTGGGGAGAATCAAGCAGAAGAATGGAAAAAAATTGCAAGACTTCAACTTATCCCAAAGACACAGAAGTAAGTCTAAAGAAATTCTTTATAGTTGGGAATGATGGTTCATACCTGTAACCTTGGCACTTTGGAGGCTGAGGCAGAAGGATCACCAGTTCTAGGCCAGCCAGGGCTATATGACAAGATTTTATCAGAAAGAAAGAAAGAAAGAAAGAAAGAAAGAAAGAAAGAAAGAAAGAAAGAAAGAAAGAAAGAAAGAAAGAAAGAAAGAAAGAAAGAGGAAGGGAGAGGAGAGAAGAGAGGGAGGGGGAGGGAAGAATGGAGAGAGAAAGGGAGGGGAGAAAGGAAAACTGCTTAAATAGTTGAATCAGACCTTATTTTTTATTTTTTGCAGTCTTGGGGCTTGAACTCGGGGCCTTGGCTCTGTCCTTGAGCTCTTTTGTTCAAGACTAGAGTTCTACCACTTTGAGCCATAGTTCCACTTCCAGTTTTCTGGTGGTTAATTGGAGATAAGAGTCTTGTGGACTTTACTGCCTGGGCTGGCTTTGAACCACGATCCTCAGACCTCAGTCTCCTGATTGGCTAGGATTACAGCTAAATCAGACTATTTTTAAACCTATGGTACTAAAATTAATTTTTCTCTCTTGCTACTCAGCAGATGAGGGATTACAGGGACCTAAGAGGTAGCACAGTGATTTCGAGAAAAAAAAAAAAAGAAATTGCATTTTCTTTTACCCATCTGAGTGAAATGAGTAATACTGCAAGCCTAGTTTCCACAGGAAGGCTGCACAGATGTGAGTTTCAGCCACCTGAGCCTGCCACAGTCTTTCACCCTCCCTCTCCAGAACAGCAGAGGGTGGAATCCTGAGGTGTTTTGTTTTTTCTTTGTTTTTTTTTTTAACGGCTTGGTCCTCCCTCAAGTGAGGTCCACATACTTATTTTTAGGCAATATAAGAACATGATCATCAACCCTAGCCACACTGCTCAATGCTATAAACCACCTGCCCCTCCCGGGTGAGGATCACGTGACAGTGAAGCCTCCACTTCCAAGGGATGGAGCTTCAGCCTCTCTAGTGCCTATGGGTACTCAGGACAGTGACCACACTAGAGGGTGCCCCATGCAAAAGGAAACTCTCATCCACAGACAGCCCTCATTCCCAACATGAGAGCAAGACAGTGAAGACTCAGGAGGGGAAGAGAGAAAGAAAGCTGGAGTGAGGAGTTAAAGTAGGTAGACTTACATTGCAAGTTAACATGTCTGTGTTCAATGTTGCAAATGGTTGCCATTCTCCTAGAAATAGAATATGAGAAAAGCTTGCTTTTCAAGTATAAAACCATCCTCTCCTATACCTGGACAATCTCCTTGAAGCCAGGTAGCAACAAGGTACCGTTTAGAAAAATAGAAGCATGAAAATGGAAGAATCTGGGGAAAAAAGTTATTATATTCCAAAAACATAAAAATAGATCTGAAAAACCTTTAAGTCAGGCATGATGGCACACACCTATTATCCCAACTTCTGGGAAGAGGCAAAAGGATTGTGAGTTCCTGGAGGAGGAGGAAGAAGAGGAAAAAGAGCAGGCAGAGGAGAGAGCTAGGCACATAGTAAACTCTTAATAAATTTAACTAGTATTATTCTTTTTATAATAAGAAGAGTATATTTTTCAAGGTCACTGTGGCTTGGGACACTCTACATTTTTTGACAAATGAGTAAGGAGAAGCTTGCACTGAATTTTCAGCAAACAAGTCATAGCATATCTCCCTCCATAGTGCCTCATCTTTTGCCAGGATCCATGTTCCACACCCTGCAAAGAAATTTGTTCATTTAAATAAGCAGATCCTTCAGCCAACCAGAGTTTTGAAACAACCATTCATCATTTAGGCCCTTTCTATCTATTGTTAGGATGCTCTGATAAATACTAATAAAGAAGACAGTACCAAACTGCTGTCTTGTTTCTCCTAAGAAGATTAATTCAGGATTAAGTCCTTCATCATTCAGAACAGGCACTTTAACAAAGTAACAGGAAAAGAAATAGACTTTGGAGTCAGGAAGCCTTGCATTTTGAATCTTGACTTTACATCATCCTAGCTGTATGATACTAATAGCATTATCTTTTTGTTTTGTTTTGTTTTATTGCAAGTCCTGGGGCCTGAACTCAGGGCCTGAGCACTGTCCCTGGCTTCTTTTTGCTCAAGGCTAGCACTCTACCACTTAAGCCATAGTGCCACTTCTGGCTTTTTCTATATATGTGGTGCTGAGAAATCAAACCCAGGGCTTCATGTATACGAGGTGAGCACTTTACCACTAGGCCATATTCCAAACCCCAATAGCATTATCTTTTAAAAATGAAGATAGTAACACCAGAACAGTAGGGTCTTGTTTTGGAGGACTCAATGCAATTGTTTATATGAAGTACAATTGTTTAAGGAAGTTTAGTTGGTGCTTAGTAAATGTCAAGTCCCTTTTCCTCTTCTCCACTTTCCTGCTGAGATACTAAGTTGGACTAGATTGAGGGAGAGGAGGAAGGGATAATGGTATGTCAGTTCATTTTCCTCCTACTATATTAAGAAAAGAGTTCATGAAGAGGAAGGGAGGCATGAAGCTACCTACTGGTCCAAACTTTTCTACCTAGTGAATATTGCCTATCCTCTCCTACTTAAAAAATGATCCAAGTTGGGCACCAATGGCTCACACTTGTAATCCTAGCTACTCACCAGACTGAGATCTAAGTAGATCTCATGGATGATTCAAAGCCAACCGAGGTAGAAAAATCCTCAGGACTCTTATCTCCATTTAACCACTAAAAAGGTAGAAGTAGAGCTATGGCTCAAGTAATAGAGCCCAAGCTTTGAGCAAAGAAAAAGTGCTCAACAAGAGTACAAGGCCCTGTGTTCAAACTCTAATACATACATACACACACACACACACACACACACACACACACACACACACACATACACGATCCAAGTCCAAGTAGTTATGAATTATTTCTCTACTATGTAAATGTAGGAGACATCGTACTGTTATCTCTATGGAAGATAGAAAAGAAATAGACACAAGAAAATCTACCCAATACAGTCCCCTTCTAAAGTGGAGAATGTGGCCAACATACCAGAGCAGGATACATGAAGGGTAGGTGGTATCCAGTTTAGTCAAGGCACTTTGATGTCTCCTTTCTGAGGGAGCTTGGCATGTAAGCTTTGCCAGGACCCTATTAGGTCCTGACAAATGAAGACAAAGCTGTCTTCTGTCCAATCATCTTTCATTATACTACTTCAGTCACAGAGCTTTATACTTCCCTCCTACATTTCTGTTAAAGCATCCAACCTTCAAACTCACTGAGACTTTGTCCTACTTCCCCACTGACTTCATGTTCTTACAATCAGAGAGATTCCCCAGATACAGCAGAGGCTGAGGACGTGGGGCCCTTGGGAAGAGAGTCTGAGCTGCTGACATTCACAAGTGCTGACACTGGAAAGTACCGTTACTGAACCAAAAAGCCACTTCCTAGAGATGACAGCAATGATCAACATTTGCTTTCTGAAACACCACTAATTTGGGCAAGATCCTTAAAGTCAACATCTCACCCCTGTCCTATGCCTCAGTTTCCCAGCATATGGGAAGCATAATGATAGCAAAGATAAATTGCAACTTACTGAACAACCTGTCATCACAATGTTTGAGTGACTTGACCAAGTTTGCAATGCTATGGAAATTAATTACTATTTATTATGTACTGTAAGAGGAAACAAAGGTGCCCAAATGAAGTAGAGCTTAGACAATTGATAGGAGGTTTTGGAGGGATACTTAATATTAACAGAATATTCCTTTAAGCTTGTAAATGGACCTTTCATTCTTGTCCAAGCAGAAAATGTTGGGGCATAGTTATTTTACTTTTTTCATTCATAAAGTACTTTTTCCTGTTCCTTTTCAACTTTGGGGGACAAACTGACATATTAGAATGCAAACTCCACTACTCTCCATTGAAATACTCAGAATTATGATTTAAGATCAGGATTGTGATGTAGACTTTACTGGGACTTGAACTCAGGTCCTAGGTGCTGTCTTTCAGCTTTTCTGCTCAAGGCTGGTGTCCTACCACTTACACCAAACCTCCACTTTTGGCATTAATTGGTGGTTAATTGGAGATGAGTCTCACAGACTTTCTACCTAGGCTGGCTTAGAACCATGATCCTCAGATCTCAGCCATTTAAGTAGCTAGGATTACATATGTGAACCACTAAAGCCTGGTTTCCCACCTCTTCTCACACACACACACACACACACACACACACACACACACACACCAATAAATAAATAATCTGCAGGATTGTATTTTCATGAGATCCTGTTTAACTTGAACTCTGAAAGTTGTCTTTGTCTCTAAGTAAAATTCATTTAGAATCATTTTAGAAATGTAGGTATCTTTTTGCTCCTGGGCCACTTATTCTTTGCCTGTCTGATCAAACTTAAGAGTACCCATAGAAAAATTTGCAACAATCATTTGCAATCTGCCATCTCCATCCTCTGCTGATAAAAGATATGAAGTGGGCTGGAGCAGCTAGGGCTGCTCTGATGAGAAGCAGTGAGTACAGAAAGAAGTGGGAAGTCTAGGAGGGGCCCAGGTCTGCAGGGTGACTCTGCCAATGCCAGTGCTGTCACCGTCAGCATCTACAAACTGCTGAAGGCAGCAAAGGACCTGTGTTGAAGCTGCCCTATCTGTGAACATCAGGAGGTCTGAGGAGCCAAGTCCCTGCACCCTGTCTGCTAATCCTCACTCAAGCTGTCAGTCACACTGCCTGCTTTGAAGTTGGGTGCCTGTTTCTTGTCAAGTTACAGCCTCTGCCTCATTCACACCTTCTCAGTGTTGTCCCTCACTGCCAGGCTTCCATCCAAATTCTTTTTTCCTGAGAAGTTCCTATTATACCTGAGGCTACTCAAAACTAATTCCCAAAGGCCGTAGTTAGGAGTGTACTCTTAAAAAAAAAAAACAACCACACACACTTGCAAAAATAGTCAATGTCCTCTCCAATAAAAAAATAATAATAATATAGGGCTGGGAATGTAGCTTAATGCTAGCATCCATGAAGCCCGGGGTTCCATTTCTCAGTTCCACATAAACAGAAAAAGCCAGAAGTGGCACTGTGGCTCAAGTGGCAGAGTGCTAGCTTGAGCAAAAGAAGCTCAAAGACGGTGCCTAGGCCCTGAGTTCAAGCCCCTGGACTGGCAAAAAAGGAAGGAAGGAAGAAAAAAGGAAGGAAGGAAGGAAGGAACACAGAAAGACAGACAGAAAGAAGAAAGAAGAAAAAAAGAAAACCAAACAAACAAAAATAATATAAAAATAAAATAATAAATAATTCAATAAAGCCATTTATGACACTTGTAGTTTTTTATTTCTTTGGAATGCTTTGGTATCCTTTTCCTTATTCTTTCTTTGGTGCCAGTCTATTGACAACTATTCTACCAAATAGTTGGAGAGAAAAATTCATTGTCTTATAATTTTGTCCTCAAAACAGTTATTGAATTAAGGAAGTCTTAGGCCCTGAGGTGCCAGACCTTGAAGTCAGGCCCCACCACGTGAACCCCATTTTAGAATCGAACCCCGAGCCAATCAGATTTGTACCTGTGTTCTAATCTTGCTTGCACAGCTGATGGTTGTAACCTTGTTCTTTGCCTTTATAAGCCCTGTGTAATCACAGCTCGGGGCTCCCTCCTAACCTCCGCTGGGTCGGTGGGTAGGACGAGGCCCGAGTTGGCAGCTCGTTAAATAAAGCCTTGCCTTGCTTTTGCATTTCGGAGTTTCTGAATCTCGGTGGTCTTCTTGGGGGTGGTCTTGCAACTTGGCACAACATTTGGGGTTTCGTCCGGGATAGCCCCAGAGACCCCGAGATCCCAGACTCCGAAGGTAAGAAAACAGCACTGTTCATTTGTCTTGTCCTGTAATTTGTCTGTTTTGCTTTTGCTTGTAGGGCGCGAGTCAGTTTGGTTTCTGGCCGGAACTGACCAGGAGGACCTCCTAAACGAGACTCAACCCGCCCACCTTGTACTTGGGTCTGCTCCTTCTGCTTATCTGGCAGGAGGTTGTGGGCCAACTTGGGTCCACTCCTCCCATACCCTGGCAGGAGGTTGTGGGCCAACTTGGGAGATCTCCAACTCGTAACTCGGGTCCACTCCTTCTGCACCCTTGCAGGAGGTTGTGGGCCAACTCGGGTCCACTCCTTCTTGCAGGAGGTTGTGGGCCAACTCGGGTCCATTCCTTCTGCACCCTTGTAGGAGGTTGTGGGCCAGCTTGGGAGATCTCCAACTCGTAGCTTTTCTTAGGCCTGTGTGTTTTCCTCCTTTTGTATTATCTTGAGGACCTCCATCGAGCCCCCTAGACTTGATCCTAGCTCACTGGAGGGAGAAGGAGATAGCTCAGAACCAAGGTGTGGCCCTTAAGAAGGAAAAGTGGATCACCCTGTGCAAGTCAGAATGGTCCACCTTTGAGGAAATTGAGGGAGCTTTGACATAGGGAGGAAGCACAGAGGAGGAAATGTTTCCCGCTCCATACTCCCCACCCCAGTTAAC
Source organism: Perognathus longimembris pacificus (assembly GCF_023159225.1). Classification (NCBI taxonomy): domain Eukaryota; kingdom Metazoa; phylum Chordata; class Mammalia; order Rodentia; family Heteromyidae; genus Perognathus; species Perognathus longimembris. The sequence continues at coordinate 67,528,246 of NC_063167.1, read as the reverse complement.
TCTACAAGAGGAGGACTCTGAGGAAAATGTTTCAGCTGTGCCCTCCGCTCCGGAGGGTCCTGCCCAGTCAACTCGCCGTTGCCGACAGCCCAGGACACAGACGCATCAGCCCCAAGTCCAAGTCCTGACCCGCAGCCGCCGACGGGGTGGATGTAGGGCCAGCACAAGCTACCCACAGGTGGCAGGGAGTGACCTCACCATGCTGCGTTGTCATCTCTGTGTTGTTTGTAAGTCTAACAGTCTCTTTTGTGTCAAACCTGCATAGCTCATTGGAAAGATGTACAGGCGATGGTTCACAATCAGAGTGTGAGTGTCCACAGAAAGAACTCTAGGGGGACCCCCACCCAGCCTTCTTAAGCAGAAAATTGTTTGGTGCGCTAAAATGTTTTACTAAGACTAAAAATGTTTTACTAAAACTATCAAGCCCTGGAAAATGAGGCTGGAGAATGCTAAAATCATTTGTTAAAGGTTTTTGTCTTAAAATGTACGGCCGATGCTTATTCGGCGTGCTTTAAGATCTTTTGAAAATGTGTGTGTGCATGTGTGAGTGTGAACATGTTCAAGACTGCAGTATGATGCAAAACTAAGTTTAAATTCAAAGGTCTTCATGCCATGCAGTAACTGGGACTGAAGAAAAAAAAAAAAAGGCTCTTTTGAAACAAGCCAGCCCGTAAGCAAAGGGCGGCACCTGGTTTCAGATTGCCTGTGAGCTTCAGTTTTTCCGATGCAGATAAAAGCTAAAGTGTTAGTGTTAAAAAGGCTTTGGAAATCAAGAATACATTTCTAGATAAGAAATTTGGAAGTAAAATTGTCCTAAATAATTATTGCAAAGTGAGAAAAGGAGAATTATGGCTACCAAAATGTTTAATTGCCATTCCAGCTTCTTTGTAGGTTTTTTGTAACAGTTTCCAGCAGGCCCACAGAAAAGCACAGGTGATTCCTACAAGTTTGTCAAGATCTAATACTGACCCTTAATAAGTTCCAGGTAAGAGAGCATGCTTAAAAACTACTTCTGTGTGGACCACCTTGTTGCTTATAATTGGAGTAAAGTGGCCCCTTATAAGACTCATTGATCTGAATCTGCGGTTCGAAGCCAGCCCAGGCAAAGAAAGGTCCCTGTGAGAGACTTGTCTCTAATCAGCCAGCAGAGTGCTGGGAACGGAGTAGTGTGGAGCTCAAAAGTGGTACGGTGCTAGTCTTGAGCTGGAGAGCTGAGGGACAGCACTCAGGCCCTGAGTCCAAGTCGAAAGTCACTCCTCCTGGGACAAAAGTGATGGAGCATCCAGAGGCAGTAAGCCACTGCTTGGATGGCAGAGATGGTGTCAGATCCTAGAGTCACTACTGTTGGCCTTTCTAAAGTTAAAGCCGGGAAGTCCTAGAAGAATAGTTCATAAGCATGCCTTTCCAATGCCCATGTCTGTCTACTGGGCAGGAACTTGCCAGTCATCTGTGATAGTGGTTGGTAAGGGTAAGTTTGTTAAAAGAGGATAGATTAAAATCTCACCCCCCGCATTTACTCAAAGCCCTGACTGGCAGTAAGAATTTTAAGTTGATACATCTGTTTAGGAAAGAAAGCTTGTAGACCTGAGATTGTGTTGTGTCCTTATTGAGATCTGTTAAAAGCCTGTCAGCTTGCCAATGCCCCCAATCAACAGATTAACCACGGTGGAGGGGACCCTGGACGGCATCGCCACTTGGGTTCATTGCTTCCACGCCAGGCCAGCTGACCCCTTTGCCCTGGATGACAACTACCGTGATGGAACATGGGAGGTCTCCAAGCACCCAGCTGGGCCGCTTCGCCTTCGCCTCAAGAAAAGAAAGTTAGACTGAATATTGTTATAATTTTCTTTTTGCCTTCTTTCCTTACTACCCTGGCTAGTGTTGATGTTATTTTGGCAGCTCACTCCAAAGTGAGGTGAATCCTGCAGTCCCTTGGTAAAGTAGACTAAGGTTATAGGTTCCTGGCTAGGTAAGGTCAACGCCCCTGAGTCAGCCTGAAGAAATTACAGAAGATGGATGATCTTCACCCATCAGCCCCCCTTTAAAATCAAGGGACCAGAGTTGTTTTTGGGAAGATGAGGCAGGATAAACTAGAGACATGCAGAACAGAGGTACAGAGAATATTCTTGTAAGAAATGGTGACAGGCCCTTTGATTACTACATTGGGCCCTACTGGCCCATGCCTTACCTCTATATCATCCCCTAGACATGCAAGCCATTGAAATGGACAGAATGGAGCCATGATTGGCTCCCAAGGTACCAAAAAGAAAAAGGGGGAAATGAGGTGCCAGACCTTGAAGTCAGGCCCCACCACGTGAACCCCATTTTAGAATCGAACCCCGAGCCAATCAGATTTGTACCTGTGTTCTAATCTTGCTTGCACAGCTGATGGTTGTAACCTTGTTCTTTGCCTTTATAAGCCCTGTGTAATCACAGCTCGGGGCTCCCTCCTAACCTCCGCTGGGTCGGTGGGTAGGACGAGGCCCGAGTTGGCAGCTCGTTAAATAAAGCCTTGCCTTGCTTTTGCATTTCGGAGTTTCTGAATCTCGGTGGTCTTCTTGGGGGTGGTCTTGCAACTTGGCACAACAGCCCTGCATTGAATCTGATGGGCAATGTGTTTTGAAGTATCCACAAGCACGCCACAAGTTCAAGTTAATAGTGATAAATCTCCATTAAACACAAGACAAACAACTGACATGGTTTCTTGCTGAAGAGCATTCAGTGGCCACCAGATTGGATGATTTAAAGATCTGCCTAAGTAGTCCTCATAGCTCACAGCCAACAAAAGAAGGGGAAACACAAACACAGGCTATCCCATGAGCTGTTGGGAGTCATTTATCTAGCATGGCTGTTGGTTTTCACAGGGTTGTGTTTTGCCAATCATTTTGACAAGTTAAAAACTCCCAACTCCAAGCCAGGTGTTGGTGTTGATGGCTTAAGCCTTTAATCCAGCTGCTCAAGAGGATGTGATCTTAGTATCAAGGTTTGAAGCCAGTCCATGAGACTCTTATCTCCAATTAACCACTAAAAAGCCAGAAGTGGATCTGTGGCTCAAGTGGTAGAGCACTATCCTTCAGTGAAAAAGCTAAGTGACAGTACCTAGGCCCTGAATTCAAGCCCCAGCACCAATACACACACACACACACACACACACACACACACACTCACATACTAAATTCCCCAATCGTAGCCAGGTGCTAGTAGCTCACACCTATACCAATAATACTAGCTGCTCAGGAGGCTAAGATTGAGATTCAAAGCCAACATGAGCAGACAAATTAGTGACATTCTTATTTCCAAGTAACTACCAAAAAGCTGGAAGTGGAGATGTGGCTCAAGCAGTAGACTGCTAGCCTTGAGCCAAAAACAAACAAGAGCTCGAGGCCCTGAGTTCAAGCTACACTACCAGCATGCACACAAAAGAAATCTTCAGTTGCTAATCTTACCCTCCAAACTACAATGCAAAATGTTTGCCAATGCAGAAATAAACAAACTCAACACATATTGGGTGAAAAAAGGAGGATCCAACATGACAACCAAAATTACCAGATGTCCAAATACATTACAGGTCGAACTTTTGGCTTCAGAGCCAAGAAAACTGGGCCACAGCAATGCCCATGCCTTCTGAGATCAAGATGACAGATTGCAGAGCCATGCTTCTGCTTGCTCAGGATACCGTTGGTTTAGGCCACGCAGCTGGTGCAGCAGGTTTTAGACACAGAAGTGTCTGCTGGTGAGAGGAAATCAAAATAATCCCCATTAAGTTCCCATTATCTTAAAATTTAGAAACTCTAATGAAAGGCTTCCAGAGCAAGTGGAGCAGCAGGAGGGGGCCTCTGAAGGACGCTGCCCTCTGTGAAGATGTCACTGTCATCGCTATGGGCACGTTGAATGCTGAGGGCTTGACAACAGTTTCCCTGGAAGCAGCCCAAGCTGATCAGACACCCCAAGACTCAGAATCCATGATGCAGAAACAGAGAAGTAGCCCAGAAATGAGGCCACTGAAAGAGACCATTGACCTGAAGGATCACTTCTTTATGACTTTTGTTAGATATTCCTTACATCTGGATTCCTTGGCTCTGTTTCTGGATAGATTTAACTTTTTAACGTTCTTACATTCTATTTATTTACCTTCTTAGTTATTTTTTTCTGTGTGCCAGTACTGGGGCTTGAACTCAAGGCCTGGGTGCTACCCTTTAGCTTTTTCACTCAAGGTTGGCATTTTACCCCTTGAGCCAAATCTCCACTCACATTTTACTGATTAGTTGCCAATAAGAGTCTGACAGACTTTTCTACTCAGGCTAACTTTGAGCCTTGGTTCTCAGATCTTACCTCCTGAGTAGCTAGAATGACAGGCATGAGTCACCAGTGCCCAGCATGCTTCCAGATTTGTTTTTTCCCAATCCTGAGGCTTGGGCACTGTCCTAGAGCTTCTTTGTACTCAAGGCTAGCGTTCCACCGCTTGAGCAACAGCATCACTTCCGGCTTTTTCTGAGTAGTGTTTATTGGAGATAACAGTCTCACAGACGGGGCTGGCTTCAAACCTTGATCATCAAATCTCAGCATACTGAGTAGCTAGGATTACAAATGTGAGCTACCAGCACCCAGCTGCCCCTAGATTTTTTTTTTTAAGTAAGGTCTTTTTAAGGACTCTGTCAGCTCTATGATTCTAAAGCAAAGTTCTCATCCTCTTCCAAATAGAGGGACTCTTTATGATAGATAGGGGTGCTTATTTTCCTGGCAATAAGCACCTCCTCTCACAGAGCTGATAAATGGCTGCCAATGTTTTCTGTTGAAAGATGACATGTCAACCATTCTGTATCATATCTTGGCACTGCACCACCCAGTCATACCAGCTCATCTTGTGGTTTTGAGCCAAAAGTGTGCCTGGCAGCACTTAGCCCCACATGGGGAATCTGTGGGCCCTCTCTACTCCCTCCACCACACTCCCACTGGAACACAGTGGAGATTATAAGGCTGCCAGTGGTGGTGTTGTTATTATTGCCCTGATGTGTAATAAATTAAGGCAAGGCTCTGTTCTCACTTTAAGGGCTGCCAATAGTTTTATTGTAACAACTCCAAGATGTGAGTTTTCCTTTTTAGGCAGAGTAGAGGAAGCTGTGAAATTTGAAGAGAGAATAAAAGGATACCTGAGTATAGTTTGCACGGCAACTATTACACTGTCCTTCAGCTCATCAAGACATCCAATAACTAACTTGATGTGTGTAGGGGTGTGTGTGTGTGTGTGTGTGTGTGTGTGTGTGTGTATCTGTACTGGGGCTTGAACTCAGGGCTTGGGCACTGTCCCTTAACTTTTCCTCCCCAAAATGATGCTCTACTACTTGAGCCATTGCTCCACTTCTGGCTTTTTGGTGGTTAGAGGTAAGTTTCACAGACTTTTCTTATTGGCTTCAAACTATAATCCTCAGATCTCAGCTTCTTAAGTAGCTAGAATTATAGGCATGAGCCACCAGTGCCTGGCAGAAACACCTTATATTTTTGTGCTTCATGGCATTAGATAACTTCAAGGTCTGACCCTACCCACAGAATTCACTTGAATTCATTTTCTTATCAATATCTCAGTGATGCGGTTTGTGGAGCTGATCTGCCCTATCACACTCATTCTTTCCCTGACAAACATGAGCTGACTGAAGATCATAAATTGGTCTGGAACTCATTAAACTCAACAAATGACCATTAGTGAGATACTTGCATAGGCTGAAATTATAATCATCTGTCTGTTTTGGTGATTACAGTTCAGAGGGCACACAGGGGCACTGAGAATTCCTCCAGACCACAGGAAGATCACACTCTGGTTCAGATGTCTGTCAAGAGAGCCTGTGCCTGGCATTCTTTCCTTCACACCATACATCCTGGGTGTAGGAGGCAAGGGAAAGACTTGAGACATACTTCCCCTCTGCCCTTGAACATGTTTAAAGCCCAAACAAGACCTATAATCACATCCCTTACATAACTGACACCTCATTCATTATTATTTATTTGTCAAGAGCCCTCCTTGTTGGTAGCAAACTGTATTTCTCTGTTTTAGAACTCCAATATACTAAATATTAGTCACTCGAGATTTCTTATGATTTTTTTTTGGTACTAGGGATCTAACTCAGGACATTGTACTTGCTAGGTAAGCACTTTGCCACTAAGCTACATCCCAGCCCCGTCACTCAAGATTTCCTAATGGGCTGGAGATATCATTCGTGTCATACACTGCCAGCCTCTGAATGAAATGGCAGATTCTGAGTTTAAGTCCTACTACCTGCCCCCTTGCAAAAAAATAAAATAAAATTCTTAGGCTTTGGTTTTAGAGTCTTTTTTCTATCTTTTTTCTGCTATTGTTACCCCAATTCTATGTTTCTTTTCTCCAGAGTGCTAGAACTGTCCTTTATATATTATAGCAGTCTCTGAACATATTTGTAAGGTTGGCCGGAAAGGAAACCCACCACGTGGTTCAGGCAGAAAGGAGTTTACTGGGGTGGGGAGGTGGGAGGAAGCAAATTGCCAGCCCACACAAGATGTAGGCATGGGTAGTGAGAGGGGAAGGAAGAAGGGAAAAAGAGAGAAAGAGCAAGAGAGAGTAAGAGAGAAAAGGAAAGAGAGTGGGGACTGTGTCAAGCCAGATTATATAGGAAAAGGTGGGAGATATAGCCATGCGGGTTGGATGTGACCTCAGAGAAGGAAGAGGTAACTGCTTCCAGGTGTGCCAGTTACCTAGGTAACTCAGGTACTGGGGCACAGACTTAAATAGGTGGGGAGCATTTGCATGGAGCCCTCCCTGGGGTGGACCCTACAATGTTAAGCTATTCAACACAGAGCTGATATTCCATGTATACATGTTGATTCATTAGCTTTCAAATTAGTCTTACAGATGTTGTTTTGGCTCAGAACTAGGTTTTGTTTGCTGTATTTGTGCTAGTACTGGGACTTGAATTCAGGGTCTTATATTCTTCCTTAGTTCTTCTGCTCAAGACTGACATTCTACCACTTGATGCACACTTCTACTTCTAGCTTTTTGCTGGTTAATTGGAGATTAGAATTTCTTAGGTTTATCCGCGTAGGTTGGCTTCAAACTACATTCCTCTAATCTCAGCCTCTTGAGTAGCTAGGATTATAGACATGAGCCACCAGCACCAGACTCAGTTCTGAGGTTTGAATTTAGGGTCTTTCACTTCCTAGACAGGCACTCTACTACTTCAACCACACCTACAACCCTTTTTGCTTTTAGTTGTTTTTCAGATGGTCTTGTAGGCTTGCCTAGGGCTGGCCTCAGACTTCCTTTCTCCTATCTATGCTTCCTACAGAGCTAGGATAACAGATAGGTAGACCCCACAACCAGCTTGCTGTTTGAGTCTCTTACATTTTTCAAAATGTATTTATTTATTTAGCCTCAGATGGCCTTGAACTTTGATCCTCCCCAAACCCATCTCCAAAGCAGCTGATATTATAGGCAGGCATCACCACACCCACCCTCCTCCTGCTCATTCTATCCCTAGCTATTATTTCCCTGGTGTACTATCATCCTCGTACTGCCCTGAAAAACAATGCATTCCTTATGAATTTACAGTTCCAAATGGCAAACTCTCTTGGTAATCCCCTTGGTAAAACCCTCCCACAGCCCCTCCCCCATACCTCCTTGGAAAGTAACACTCCTTTGCTGGAGTCTCATTGTCAGCACAAATGCTTGTTGCTAACTTTGATGCAGGGAATGTGATTCTCTGACTTTAAATATTTTCACAAGTTCAGTTTTTCTCTTATTCCCCGCTAATCTACTCTACCTCTATTTAATCTACAACAACTTAATCAATCAAACACTAGAAAGACTGAGGTCATAATTTCTGAATCTGGTTTGAATTTGCAATATACTCCCTTGGCTCAAAATTGATATTATAAATGTACTGGAAGTGTATTTTCCACTTTTTGAACTCAAATTGGTCATTTTTTGGTAGCTGACTTAATAAGGTAAATTCACAACTCTTTGGCTGAGGGGCTTAACTCTACCCCACTACTGCCCACACCACAACACACACACACACACACACACACACACACACACACAGAGCACTGAAGATGATGGGAGATGAATGGAGTCTGCCCTTGCATTCCCCTTAGGTTGTATCACTGTTTGGAACATACTGGTTCTCATCTAGAAACAGATAAGTACAGAGCAAGAAATTCTACCTCAGCTCTAGCCTCATTCTGCAATCTTGCATAAAGGTCTCTGGCTTATGGTGTTCTTTCTAATTAATCAACAGATACATTGTAGGGGACATTTATTGAATGATTACTCTGTACTGTTTTGTTCCTCATAGTTTGTCATTTAACTTAATTCTTGCTCTTTAAGATATTCTGTACTTATACATGAGGAAACAAATACTTAGAAATATTAGGGGACTTGTACTGAGAGAACCAGATGTTTTGGATTTTAAGCCCACAATTTCTGTGTATGTGTGCGCACGCTTGCATGCAAATATTGGTGCTTGAACTCAGGACCTTGAACATTTTCATTGTGGGTTTTTGTTTTGTTTTGGCTTTGTACTCTTGCTTGGCTTTTTTTTTTTTTTTTGCAATTCCACTTATGTTTAATCTTAAATATGTTGTTTAAAAAAAGCGGGGGGGAAGAATAACCGTGATTGTTTTAATAACTACTTAAATTCAGTATGAACACACAGTGTTCTTAGGTCATAATTGATGAGATGGAAGAAAGTGAGATGTCTTTAATCCTTTGATTATTCGGATGGAGCCTAGAAAGGAGATACTAATTAAGGATCAAGCCTAAAACAGGCCCATCCTACATTCATCGTTTACTGTAGAGTGGCGTGTGGTTTTAACCAACAGTGTACAGCTAGGTGCCTGCATTCACACTCATTATCCTAGCTACTCAGAAGGCTGCGTTCAAGCCTGTCCCAAACTTGCTTGGCTTTTTTTGCTCAAAGCTAGAGCTCTACCCTTTGAGCCCTACTCTACTTCCAGCTTTTTGCTGGGTAATTGGAGATAAAAGAGTCATGAACCTTTCTACACAGAGTTCACTTCAAACCTTGATCCTCAGATCTAGTCTCAGCTAGTAACTAACTATATCCTTTTTTCTTATCTGTGTTTAACTTTGTGCTAATACCACTTTATATACAAGAATCAGAATTATATGTGTTTTTAAGAATAATATGTCGCACAGAAATCCTAGAATACCAAATATTACTTTAACGAACTCTTTCAGGAGCTGTCACTGGTTATTGATTTTTTAAAATTATTTATTTATTTCTGTTCTTTTGTTTGTTTGTTTGTTTTGCTAGTCCTGAGGCTTGGACTCAGAGCCTGAGCACTGTCCCTGGCTTCTTTTTGCTCAAGGCTAGCATTCTGCCACTTGAGCCAGAGCGCCACTTCTGGCTTTTTCCTTTTTATGTGGTGCTGAGGAATTGAACCCAGGGCTTCATGCATGCAAGGCGAGCACTCTACCACTAAGCCATATTCCCAGCCCCCTGGTTATTGATTTTACCCAATAAATACTCAAAGATCCTTTTTTTTTTGGCCAGTCCTGGGCCTTGGACTCAGGACCTGAGCACTGTCCCTGGATTCTTTTGGCTCAAGGCTAGCACTCTGACACTTGAGCCACAATGCCACTTCTGGCATTTCTGGCGTTTTCTATATACGTGGTGCTAGGGAATCGAACCCAGGTCTTCATGTATACAAGTCAAGCACTCTTGCCACTCTTGCCATATTCCCAGCCCTCAAAGATCCTTTATGAACATTTATACAAAGTTCTCATTGCAAACTTGAAGCTGCGGACACTTTCAAAAGTAGATTCAAAGCTGGGTACATGTAGCTCATGCCTTTAATCCTAGCTCCTCAAGAGGCTGAGACCTGAGAATCACAGTTAGAAACCAACCTGCATATAGACACAACCACAAGACCCTTATGTCCATCCAATTAGCCAACAAAGCTCCAGAAGTGGAGCTGTAGCTCACGTGGTAGAACACCAGCCTTGGGTAAAAAGCTAAAGGATGGTGCTCCCAGGCCCCAAGTTCAAGGCCCAGTACTGAATCTCTCTCTGTCTCTGTCTCTCTGTCTCTCTCTGTATCTCCGTCTCATCTCTGTCTCTCTCTCTGTCTCTCTCTGTCTCTCTCTCTCACACACACACACAAACACACACATACACAGTAGGTTCAGTTGTTACATATCAAATGAAGAATGTTAGGAAATTTGCTAATAGTAAAATGTTAGTTGTTATTCCTTTTGGCCAAAGACAGTGAATCTAAAAGTGATGCTACTTCAGTTTATTGCAAACCAAATCGTAAGTACCATAGAAATGAAAGAAAAAATAAAACTCTACTTAGAGCTTTAAAAAAACACATCATGTCAGTTTTTAAAGAGTAATTTGGTTAGTGAATAGCCATTTGTATTTTCTATTTTTAAAAAAGGTAATTTTTGGCACTTACTATGTATCAGTTATCATCTATTTTTTGCCCTTGAAAAATAGGAATTTGAACTCAGGGCCTCAGGCGACTATCAACTTTACCACTCTGACTTATTTGCTTAGGCTGGCTTCAAACTGATATCTGGGCTGGGAATATGGCCTAGTGGCAAGAGTGCTTGTCTCGTATACATGAAGCCCTGGGTTCGATTCCCAACCACCACATAAAAAGGAAAAAGCCAGAAGTGGCACTGTGGCTCAAGTGGCAGAGTGCTAGCCTTGAGCAAAAAGAAGCCAGGGACAGTGCTCAGGCCCTGAGTCCAAGGCCCAGGACTGACAAACAAAACAAAACAAAAAACAAACTGATATCTGAATCTAGGATTATGAGTATTATTTAATTTAACAACAAGGTAGGCTGGGTGCTGGTGTCTCAGGCCTGTTATCCTGGCTACTCAGGAGGTTGAGATCTGAGGATCACAGTTGGAAAGCAGCCCAGGTAGAAAAGTCTCTGAGATGCTTATCTCCAGTTAAATCACTGGAAAATGCCAGAAGTGGCACTGTGGCTCCAGTGGTAGAGTGTTAGCCTTCAGCAAAAGGAGCTCAAGGACAGTACCCAGGCCCTGAATTTAAGCCTCAAGTCTGGCAAAAATAAACAAAAACAAAAAAACAGGGTAAATGTTATCTAAATTTTATATTATTAAATTACCTGATTCATGTAATTGTAATTGCTCTGTACAACACCTTTATAATAACAATAAAGTAAATAATAATAGTAATAATAACAATAATAAAGAAAATTGAGGTTCAACAGGTAAAGCAATTTGCCAAAGTCACACAGCTGATAAATAGCAGGAGCAAGTTGAACTTCTATTTATATTTTTATTTTCATTTATTTTTGTGTGCCAGTAATGGGAATTGAACTTGGCATCTAGGGCACTATTTCTTAGCTTTATCTCTCACGGCAGGCACTTCATCATTTGAGCCACAGCTCCAGTTCTGGCTTTTTGGTGATGAATTGAAGATAAGAGGCTCACAAATTTTTCTTGCCTAGGCTGCCTTCAAACAGCACTCCTTAGATCTCAGCCTCCTGAGTAGCTAGGATTACAGGCCTGAGCTACTGGCACTCCAGCAAAATTGCCCTTTTTAGAATTTATGCTTATGTATTTAACCACTTTTAAGTTTTTCAGGTGAAATACAGGATATGTAGTTAGTTACATTTGAATTTCAGATAAATAAATTCTAAGTCAATATTACTTGAAATGTATTTGTGGAAAAATGCATTTGTCTTTTATTTGAAATTAAAATTTATCTAGGCATCCTGTATTTTTATTTGCTAAATCAAGCAACCCTAAATACAGTATGTTGTACTCTGTAAATTCAGATGTCCATATATTGATGTAGCTTAAGTTTGCTTACACTTGAGTTTTGCTACAGGAAAAATGTCAGTGCACCTCTATAAAATCCTCCATGTGTCCTAGTGATCACCTTCTCCTGACACAGCAAGCTTGTTTTGCCCAGTAAGAAAGACTTGGCTTACTCTTGACACCCTTGAACCGTGCCTAAGTTGGTCTCTTCTCACTTCCTCCTTTTTGTTGATGTTGGTACTGGGTCTTGAACTCAAGGCCTGAGCACTTACTGTCCCTTAGCTTTTGGGGCTGAAAGGTAGCACTCTGCCACTTGAGTCACAGATCCACTTCCAGCTTTTTGATGGTTAAATGGAAATAAGAGTCTTGCCAGCTTTCCTGTAGGATTAATTCGAACTATGCTCATCAGATCTTCAGAGTAGCTAGGATTACAGGTATGAGCCATTGGTGCCCACCTTTGGGCTTTCTCTTCTGTGTCCAGCTGTGTCCAGCCTGCTGGCACCTATCATCATTAAATTTCTTTACTGCAAGAGTCTTTGATTCCTGAGTTAGTAGCTGCTTCCTTCCCGATAACAGGGTTCATAGGAGCTAGTGGGAAAGAATGAGCAGGCTAGAGCTTAGCAAAAAGAGACCTTATGTATAAAGTCAGTTGTATAAAATATATAAATTGGTGACATATGTATTGCCAAATAACTTCCTTTTTATCCAAAAGTATTTTATTGTTATTATAAAGATGATATACAGAGGGGTTACAGTTATATGTCATGTAAAGAGTACATTTTTCTTTCTTTCTTTTCTTTTTTTGCTGGTAGTGAGATTTGAACTCTGGGCCTGGGCACTGTTCCTGAGCTCCTTTTGCTCAATGCTAACACTCTACCACTTGAGCCACAGCTCCACTTTCTGGCTTTTTCTGTGATTTAATTTGAGGTATAAGTATCTCACAGACTTTCCTGCCCCGCAGGCTTCGAACCATAATCCTCAGATCTCAGCCTCCTGAGTATCTAGGATTATAGGTGTGAGCCCCAGTGCCCAGCTAAAAGTACATTGCTTTTGGGAAAATGTTACCCCTTCCCTCAGTCTCTCCCAGTTGTTCTTCCTGTCCCTAACCATTTTCCACATAGTGTCTAGTGAGTTCCACTGCTACATTTGTTCATGCTTTGTCCTTCCATTTCTGTGCTTCCCACCTCTGCCTTTCCAAAGATAGATAAAGGAACAAACAAGACAGAAAGAAAACAAAAACAACAGCAAAGAGTAAAACTTTCTTGTTTCCATTTCCTGGAGTTCATTTTGATAAATATTATTTTATATTATCAGAACTACATAGGCATTATGCCTTTGTTTTCATTTCTTTTTTAAAAAATTGGACTTAGGGCCTTGCTCATAGTAAGCATGTATTCCACCACTGAGCTACATTTCCAGCTCAACAAGTTAATCTTGACTGTGTGTTTTCTTCACTCTATGTAGCTCTCATGCAATGTACACCAAGCACTTGCCTGCTTGCTTTCTTTTACCACCCATAACCTCATATGAGAAATAGAGTTCCTTCCTCTCACCTCTCCTCCTTTCTTCCCTTCTTCCTCCCTTTTTCCTTCCCTTCTTCCCTTTTTTTCTTCATTCTTCCTTCCCTTCTGTCTCTCTGTCAGTGGCTCTTTCTCTGTTTTTTGTTCTTTGTGGGGTTTTTAAAGATAGGGTCCCAGGCAGATCTTGAACTCACAATCCTCCTGCCTCAACCTCCTGAGTGTTGGTATTATAGGTGTGAACCACCACCATTCCCTGTTCAGAAACTGTCTCTAATGGCTACCTTGAAGCTAAATGCATTGTTCTTCAGATTGCAGAATGTACTGGAAAACAAATACAAAGTTCCCTGAGAGTAGCTGACCTTCTTTGTCTAACTGTCTATATACAAGCCTAGGTATTTCTACAATTATCTCTGTAGTGAAAGGTTTAAAATTTTGTCAAGGGCTGGGAATATGGCCTAGTGGCAAGAGTGTTTTCCTCGTAAAATTTTGTCAAATATCTTGTATTTTTATTATCCTAGAATAATGTTAACCATAACATTAAAATAACATTTTTGTCATAATGTACCAGTTTTTAATGAATACATTCACTAGCTATCTTAGTTTCTAATCATACTTTATTTATTTGTTTATTTGTACTACTGAGGCTTGAACTTAGGGTCTTGATCTTGCTAGGTAAACAGCACCATTTGAGCCACACCTCCAGCCCTACTTTTTTTTTTTTTACGTACATATTACAGATAAGAAAACTGGGACTGCAAGAAATTAAGCAATTTGCCCAAGGTCACACAGCTGGTAAGCAGAACCTATACTTTAACGTGTATCATCTCACTCCAAGCACCGTATACCTTATTACTACAAAACAATACCTATACATCACAGGATCAATAGATAAGGCTTCCATGAAGAAGCAATTCTTTAAAAAATCACATTAAGGAAGTGTCGTTGTGGCTTAAAGTGGTAGAACACTAGTCTTGAGCACAAAGAAGCTCAAGGACAGTGCCCAAGCCCGGAGTTCAAGCCCTACAACCAACAACAACAACAAGACTATGATCTTCCTATTTCCCTCTCCTGATTAGCTGAGACTACAGGTGTGTATTTCTATATACAGACCCTACAACCAATGTGTTGATGCTCAGAGTCAGGTGCCTTTCCAATTTCTAGCTCTGTGCTTCTCTGCAAAATGAGGCTGATAGTACCTAATTTAATACTGTTTATTGATAGGATTAAACTAGTTATTGTGGAATAATTTTAAAAACTATAACATGACTAATCAATACCAATCATACTTTTACACCCTAGAAGACAAGCTGTATTTTTCCTATGTACACCCTCAGCCTACTGCATGAGTTCTTGGCAAGTGTTAAGCTTCAGTTCAAGTCTGCTATTTAAATGATCATAAGGTGTTATATGTATGAGGTAAGTATTTCATTGAAAAGGTTATCTCTGGGGGTAAGGGTGTGACTCTACTAGTCCAGCAGGTGGCTGGTGTGCATGCAACCTTGTATTTGACCACCAGCACTAAGGAAAAAAAAATAGGTAAATAATTTTCAATTTCATAAAACCCACTAAAACAAGACAAAACACATTAGGCTTTAAAGGGCATAGCCTATGCAATTTACTCACAGGTTACAAGATTTTAAGAGTCCGAGCCCTAAAAATACATTTTCTAAAGTGGTAGGCTCTTTTTCTGTTGATTAGTGTCACAATCTGAATGCTTCTTAAAGACCTTTCCCTAAATTGGTCCTGAAAGTAGCTCTCCTGACCCTGCCAGGTCTGAACATCACTGCACTCTTGAGGGTTACAGGCTATAGCTGAATTGTTTAAAGTATCCTAAGTGTGGGAGGCATTTTAAAAAGGTCCCCAGCCAGTCATTCTACAAAAGAAACAATTTCATCCAGGGAGCATAACAATATTCTCCTTGAGAGGTAGTAATATTATTATCAGCATTAGACAAGTTCTAAATTCTCAAATTTCATAAAAGCATAGGACCCATTCAATGGCTAATTGAGGTGCTGCAAGACCAACACTGCAGGGGGAATTAACGTGATGAGAATGCAGTAATCTGCAAAAAGTGGTATTTTGCAAGAAGAATGAAAAGAAGATGGGTGCTAGTGGCTCACATCCGAGGCTTAGATCTACAGATCATGGTTCAAAACCAGCTTTGGACAGAAAATTCTGTGCTACTCATCTTCAGTTAACCACCAAAAGGCCAGAAGTAGAGGTGTAGTTCAAGTGGTAGTTGGTCAGCCATGAGTGGAAAAGCTAAGTGACAGCATCTAGGCTCTGATTTCAAACCCCAGTACTAGTACAATACTTTTTTTAAGGAAAAAGAAATGAAGAATGTAGAATGAAAAGGTCTATGTAAAATATACAAGGTAGCTTGTAAGAGTCATTGGTGAGGTAGCATCAAAGTGTGGGATTTCAGAGGAGGAGAAAATTCTCCAGGTAAGAAGCTGTCCTTGAGAGACAGGCCTTCAAGGAATTCAGCAGATGGTTGTGTTGGTGGGGGTAGGCAGTGGACAGCATTTGTGATAGGCAGAGAGACAGAATTGGGACAGTTTGGCAGGAATTACAACATGTAGTTGGGTATACATGTAAGGATGCAGTGAGAAGTAAGGCTGGGAATACAAAATTGGGGGCAAGTGTCAGACTGAGTAGATGGTACTTAATCTGGTGGAAAAGTATTGATAGGACAGAGTCATGATTTAACCACTGTGTAGGGGAGTGGTTATGGCATACGATGGATTTAAAAGGAAAGTAACTTGCTGGGCACTGATGGCTCACACCAGTAATCCTAACTACCCAGAAGGCTGAGCTCTGAGGATGCTGGTTTGAAGCCAGTCTGAGCAGGAAAGTCCATGAGATTTGAATCTCCAATTAACCAGCAAAAAGCCAGAAGTGGAGGTGGTAGAGTGCTAGGCTTGAGAGAAAAAAGCCAAGTGAGAGCAAGACCTTGAGTTTAAGGCCCAGTCCTGGTATAACACAGACAAACAAAGAATAAATGTCTAGGGATTATTAATATTTGACCTAACATAGTGGCAATGAAGTTAAATCAGAGGATGAGTGAGCTTTTGGGTAGGAAGTAACTACACCTATGCTAAGCTAAATAAGGCAGCCACTAGCCTGTTACCTGTTTAAAATCGAAATTAAATAAAATGTAAAATTTAATCCCTCAGTTGCAAGTGTTCAGTAGCCCTATGAGGACTGTACAGATAGAGGATAATGCTGTCATAGAAGAATATTTTATTGGACAATGCATATTGGTACACTTCATGAGTTAACTGGGCAGAGGGATGAGGAAAAAGGATTAAAGGACACAGGTTTGGTGATGGCTTGGTGACTGACAAAGCAGATGCCATGAAACAGCAGCTAGGAGGAAGTCGGGAGAAGTAGGATCTGGATTTAGGAAGAAAGATACCTTTTGGCTATTTCAAATATCAGGCAAGAATAATTGTTTCCACAAATGATTGTATGCCCACGACGTGAGGAAAGCAATGTGACCAGTGCTTTGTAAAGCACTTTATGCGGCCACCCAAGCTTTGTGTAGTCCAGAGCTTGTGAGGAGTTGAGGCACTACCTAATTGGCTTATTCCCTCCTGTGCTCAGTTTTTACTGTGTTCAGTCTGTGCAGCATCCTGAAGATAAGGAATAGGTGGTCCACTCCTCAGCTTCTTCCAGACCAATGGCTCTGATACTGTCAGGAAAACAGGGGCCTAACCCTTAGCCTTTTTTTTTTTTGTCACATCTGTCATACTTCCTCTTCCTTGTTGGCCTCACTTCCTCATGCTTGATCCTTGGAAAGTCCCCCATCCACACGTACTTGATTGCTTCCTCTGGAACTATTCCTTCCCCCAGGGGCCATGTCTCCACCCAATCTTTCATTTTTCCCAGCTTAGATTCACTCCAAGGTCTACCACTATAACCTTTCCCTTGCGCAGTGCCTTTCCCCCTCCATCGAATTTCATCAGCCAAATCCTGCCCTGATCAGATCCAACTAGCCTCTAAGCCCCAAGCATAAGAATGAGGCCCAGTGAGATTCATACAATGCTGGGTAGTGTGACTCTAAATTCAAGAGTGGGAGTAAAGAAAGTACAGGTTAGATTTTCCTTCACCAATCCTTTGGGCACTAGTCAGCACCTAGAGAAAACTGAGAAAATGTATTCAGTGTGTGTGTGTGTGTGTGTGTGTGTGTGTGTGTGTGTGTGTGTGTGTGTAAGACTGCTAAACGGTATCATCGGCCCTCAAGTAGAACAATTAGAAAAGTCTTCCTTCTCCCAGGCTGAAGTGATCCCACAAGCCTGGTGGACAAAACAAAATCTGGATTACAGCTCTGACTTGCCCTTTCTGCTCTGCCACCACTAAATGTACCACCTGATCTGGCTCCATCTATGCTCATGTACTGTGCCTCTGTGTCTGTGAATGCATTGTCCTTGTTCTTATTCAAGTACAACCCTGTCACCACTGTGCTATGTCCCATTGCTTCTCACCTACACACAATCTTTCTCCAGGTGTCTCCTCTTTGCATGGTCAACTTTACCTCTCTAGATATTATTCTAGTATACTAATATGAGGAAGTATCTCCATCTTAAAATACCCTTCCACAATCCTCATACTGCTCAGTTGCTATTCTCAACTAAGCTCTTCAAGAGGTTTTTCTTTTCACCTCTCATTCTTTTAACATGCCCTAACCAAATTTTCTTCCCCAAGGCTCTACTGAAAGGTTATTAATCGAAGTTACAAGCAACCTTCAGCAGGTCAAATTCCATGTTTTTACTCACAACCCTCTGCTGAAGATGTGACTTAATTTTAAAATACTACCCCCTGATTTGGGGGGGGGGGTTCAATCCCTAGCACTGGAAAACAAAAACAAAACCCTTTAATACTCTTATCTTAATTATTTTGGTAGTTGTTTGATAAGGCAAGGCAGATCATTTTCTCTTTCCTGAAACAATTGTTTTATCTTCCAAAATTGTACCTCTCCTATTCTTCTTGTTTTTTCTCCTTATTCTCTAAGCTACTCCTCCTCCCTAAGGGATTTTGTGCACAGCCCTGGCTTAAAGGCATTTATGTGAATCCCATTATTTTTCCATATTGACACATCCAACTCAATATCTCCACTTGAGTGCAAAACAGACAAATTGTTTTATGATATGTATGTATGTATGTATGTATGTATGTATGTATGAATTTAGTGTGTGATAGTACTGGAGCTTGAACTCAGGACCTAGGTGCATCCCTTAGCTCTTAAGCTTAAGGCTTGTGCTCTATCTCTTGAGTCACAGCTCTCTTTTCAGCTTCTTGGTGGTTAACTCTCACTGACTTTCCTGCCTGGGCTAGCTTTGAACTACAATCCTCAGATCTTGGCCTTCTGAGTAGCTACGATTACAGGCATGAGCCACTGGCACCCTGGCTAGGCAAATTGTTTTAAAGGTGACAAATATGAAACAATTCTTGATTTCCTCTACTCCAATTCACAAACAGCACAACCATTAACATGGTCATTAAGCCTGAAACTAGGAATCACCAAAAGACCTCTTGTTTTCCCACACAGTGTCACCCAGGTTCAAATCCATTCCAGTTACTCTCTCTGTCTCTCTGTCTCTGTCTCTCTCCATATATATACATATATATCCAGTTAATATATAACTAAAACTAAGGTATAAAACAAAATAAAATATTTTTTTCATTTTTGCCTTTTGCTGCCATCCTTGTCCAAGCTAACATGAACAGCCTCATAATAACTAGTTTCTCTGTGGGTGTTAGTTGCTGCATTCTTAGTGTGCATTTCACACACACAGCAAGGCTAACGTAAAAATGTGATTCAGATAGTCATTTCTGGGCTCACTCTCCTCTTAGGACTTCCTGTTGTTCTTATAATGGCCTGTAGACTACAGGGTCTGGTACCATACCCACCTGTCTGTCCTCTGTCTGGCCCCATTGATTCCACTCTGCCTTTTGCTTGTCTGCAACATGGAACCCACCTATGGATACATGGCTGATTTTCTCTCAGTCTGGAAAGAATTTGCTAAGCTAATTCCTTCATATCATGTGTGCATGTGCACAATTTGGGGGTGGGGGAGTGCGCGCGCAAGCACCAGTACTGGGGTTTGAACTCAGGGCGTGAATGCTGTCCCTTACCATTTTTCACCCAAGATTGGCACTTGGTGGCTTCTAACCTTGTCCTCAGATATCAGGCCCCTGAGTAGCTAAGCTAGAATTACAGGCGTTAGCCACAGGTGCCCGGCTAAGAGTCTACTTTTTGAGAGGCAGTATCTGGGCAGTCATAAAGTTACTTTGTTTTTCTCACACCACTTACCGCTGTCTACCACTTTTGTTTATTGTCTCTGTTCCCTCTCCCTCTCCATGAGAACGCAAGCTCCCAGGGCCCTGTACTTGTCTGTGTTATTTATACATCCTCTGTGCCCAGAACAGTGCAGAGCACCTCCTTGGGTGCTCAATTAATACTAGTCAAAGGGTTCAGCTTCTTCCAAATTCTATACTCCCAGGACCTCTGACCCTCCTCATTTCATTTTTGGTTTTACCCTAACCCCTTCTCCCCTTCTCCCCCGCCTTCCCTCCCGTCCCCGCCCCCAAGCCGAAGTTTCCACGCTCGCAGCCCAGTAGTAGTTCTCAGCAACTCCCACACCTTCGCCAGCGGCTCCTTTAAGCCAACTCCAGAACGCCAGCGAGGGGTGGGGCCGAAATTCCGCTGACGCAAACTCGGAGGGGCGGGGCGGATCCGGGGGCGGGGCCTGCGTGCTGGCGTGCGTGCGCGTTCCCGAGGCGCCGCCGCCGCCGCTCCCGAGGCTGCCGCCGCTGCCGCCGTCGCCGCGCAGAGCCGGATCCTGAGCCGGAGCCACGGCTGTGAGGAGGGAGGAGGAGGAGGAGGAGGAGGAGGAGGAGGAGGAGGAGGAGGTGGTGGAGGAGGCGCTGGACCGGGGGGGTGAGTGAGGGGCGGGGAGCCCCAGCCGGGCCCGGAGTGAGCGGGGGGCTCGGGTCGGCCGAGTCGGGGCTGAGGCGGCTCGTGTCGCCGGTCAGTCCTCTGGCTCCCCCTTCCTCCTCCGCGTTTGCTTTCCACGGTGTCCGGGGCGGCGGCCCAGGGGCCCGCCGGGCGGGAGGGGCCGGAGCTCGGGAGGCCCGGCCGCGTCGTCAGCGCGGGAGCCAACCACGTCCGCGGGACCGAGCCGGTCTGCCGTGGCCGGGCCTGCGGGAGTCGGCCGGGAGGGGCCGGGCCGGGTGTGGGAGAGAAAGAGGACATTGTGTCCCCCCCACCCTCCAACTCTCCGCGGTGTCACGGTGCAGCCCGGCTCCCTCGCCCGGTCTTCGGACGCGGCGTCCCGGCCCCGACCCCGGCGGCCACTGAGGCCGATTAGACCTCGCTGTCTTTTTGGAGCGGCCCCCGCCTGGGTCAGCGCTTCCCGCAAACCCAGCTTGCCCTTTGGGGGGCACGCGAGGGAGGGGCTTGTGGTGTTGGGGTGAATGTTCTGCTCTCCGTGCGCGTGCGGGTGGCTGGAAGCTTTGCCCTGTCTGTGTGCACTTCTGTCCAGGGGTCAGGAACCTCCTCGCCCGCCTTTATCCCTTCCCGCGGGGAGAGCTGACATCCCCACGGCGCACGCCACCTCCAGCCCCTTTCCCGCCCTCTTTGCCCCTTGTCTTCTGTAGCTAGCCATGTGTTCGATTTTTCAGCGTTGCTTTTTTACCCCCCCCCCCCCATGTCTGCCTCTTACCTAAATTTTGTTAGGAAAGAGGTCGCGGTGTGACTCTTGTTTCCGTCCCATTAGGGATTTTGATAGGAGTGTCGCATTGGTGGGATTGTGGCCCCCCCTCCCCCCCAAGCAGGAAGTTAAGGACAGTGTCTTCTGCAGAATTGTGTAATTTACTGCTGTGAGAAGAGGAGGGAGGAGGAGTCTAACCAACCACGTAAACTGAAAAATCAAAAGTTTAAGGGACCTTTGACCTCTTGGGGGAAAAAAAGAACTAGTTTTGAGGAGCAGTGTATTCCCTTTTGAAGGGGAAAAATCTTTGTGTCATTTCTTTCAAGGGAGGAGTGTGTGAGGAGTGGAATAACGGGACAGGAGGTTAATGGGCCACAGCGTTACTGTGTTCTGCTGCCTAGGTGGCAGGTGATTCTTTCTGCATTTTTATTTATTTTTTCTCACCACAGTAAGAAGGAAGTGTCAGTTCTTGGGGAGCTTACCTTCAAAAGCGTGTAAAAGGGCAGTCTCTCAAGAGGTGCTGCTGGAAACAGGATTTGGAAACTTTCTTTGGGTTTCCTGTCAGAATGTCTGGGGGTGGGCATGCCTTCGGTTAGTTTTCCTGTTCTTTTGATGTAATTGATTTCTGCAATACTTTGACACAATAAAGCACTATATTAGGCCCCAGACTCCTTTCCTTTCTTTTACTGTTTTTCTATAACACTTTCAGTTTTGAAGTTGTATTTCTCTTGGTTAGTATTCTTTTTTAGTATGACTTTGACTTTAATCTTGCTTTCTTACCATTTTAATTTAAGTTCTACTTCAAATATGGTTAGGTGTAAAGTATGGAGGATAATACATGCTTGATATTTGTTGCGCGAATTAGTGATTATGAAGGAGTGTTGTCATTTTGAGAAATATTTCAAAATATAAAAATATATAAAATACTTAATTTCAATTCCAGTATATAAAAATGGTCATTTTTAATCTTTTCTAGGCCATTGGCATATCTGGGAAAATGATGAAGTATATGGCTTGTTTCTTCAGCAAAAATAAAATAAGTAACTCGTGTTTTTGCACAAAACTTTACAGTTTCAAAGCTCTGAAACCAATCATAGACATTGGTTTGCAAGTGAAATGGAATTAATGTCATTTCAGTTTACTTTAAAAGCTGCTCAAGTCTTTGTTCACTTTGTGTTGCTTCAGCAATGAAAGCATTTGGACTTTAATAGACTAAATTTTGGATCTTTGGGGTTTTTTTTGGTCTTTTGCCAGTCCTAGGGCTTGAACTCAGGGCCTGAGCACTGTCCCAGGCTTCTTTTTGCTCAAGGCTAGTGCTCTGCGACTTGAGCCACAGTGCCACTTCTAGCTTTTTTCTGTATATGTGGTGCTGAGAAATTGAACCAAGGCTTCATGTATATGAGACTAGCACTTTACCACTAGGCCATATTCCCAGCCCCGATTTTGTATCTTTGGGAATAAGGCTTTTGAGTGAGTGTTAGTGACATTTTTTTGGAGAAAAGTTAATATGACCAGTCATTTTTAAACCAGGGTACCATGGATTCTAAAGAAGTAATTTTTTTTTGTGCCTTTCCTGGGCTTTGAACTCAGGGCCTGAGCACTGTCCCTGGCCTCTTTTTGCTCAAGGCTAGCACTCCACCACTTGAGCCCCAGCACCACCTCCAGCTTTTTCTGTATATGTGGTGCTGAAAAATCAAACCCAGGGATTCATGTATACGTGGTGAGCACTTTACCACTAGGCCATATTCCCAGCCTTCAAAGGAAGTAATTTTGTTCTAGTCTTTTTTGGCAGCATAATATCATAGTCTTGAGTGACATGTTTCTTATTTGCATAAACTACTTTTTGGCAATATGATCATCAAATGTTCACAAACGATTCTATTTCCCTACAACTTTGTTCATATGTATAGTTTTTCTTGTAGTTAATAATTACATCAGTATTCAGTATTCTCTTCAGTACTTTATTGAATGACTGATATGTAGATAAAAGTCCTTACTGTTACAGAACTTATATCCTAGCCTGGAGGGAAAAGCCATAACTAAATAAATAGCAGGGTTAGAGCTATGTAGAAGAGTAACAAAATGTTAGGGGTAAGGCAAGAACATTGGGTAGAGAAGACTGGATCTGAAACCTGAAAGAAGTAAGGGATGTGTGTTCTCTGGGGGGAGTGCAAAGACCCTTGTGTGTATGTGGGCCTTTTGAGAATGGCTAGTCTGGCCAGTGTGACTGGAAGACAATGTAAGCAGGATGGAAAGTGAGGTGGCTTGAGATGAGATGAGAGAAGTAGCTAGGACAACTGTAAGACCTCATAGGCCATAGTAGGCACTTTGGATTTTGCTTTGAATGATATGGAAACTGTTGGAGAGGTGTGTTGTGGTTTTTGTTGTTGTTGTTGTTGTTGTTGTTGTTTTTAATAAAAGACAGACCTGTTCTGACTTAAGTTTGTGAACATCATTCTGACTGCTCTGGAAATAACTTGAGTTGGGGCCTAGGGAGAGGACTAGAATCCAGAAGATAAATCTTTTTATTTCCTCCCAGTGTTCCTCCCAGTGTCTTCATTTTTAACTTTTTAAAGTGATTGTAAAATAGCTCATCTTCCTGCTCTTGCACATACAGGTAGTTCCTGTTTCCCTCCCCATGAAAATAACAATGAAATTGACTTTTGTGTAGGTAGCATTTCTTTTGACACAGTTTCTTGGGATTTATTTCTAAGAGGATTAAAGTATGTGAATATATTAGTCTGCTATGTGTCAAAATTGCCTTAAAAGTTGGTGTCCTAGTTTTTTCACTCACAGTTGTTGAGCATAAGTTTCAGGGCAGTTTCATTTTCTTTGTTTATTATTAACACTTAATAGTTTTAGCTGGGAGTGGATGCCTGTATTCCCAGCTACTCAAGAGGCTGAGATGCACAGATCCCTTTTTGAAGCCAGCCAGTGCAGACAAGTCTGAGAATCTCTTAATCTCTAAGTAGAAAAAGGCTGGAAGTGGAACTGTGGCTCAAGTGGTAGAGCAGTAAAGTACTGAAAAAAGCATCTACGCCCTGAATGCAAATGGTACTGGTGTGCATTCACATGCATGTGTGTGCATGTACATACACACACCCCAGTAGTTTTAGACATAAGAATGAGAGCGTCTAGGTTCAGTTGAATTTAACTCGCCTGCATTCAACATTTAAGCACGGAGCCACAGAGTGCTGATTTTTGGGCTACACAGATGAATTAGAGTCTCTGCTATCAGGAAGTTTTTACATTGGGTTCTAATTTGTAATATAACCACTCCAGTTATTGCTACTGTTTTCCTTTTACTCAGCAACTTTATTAATGTGTTGTTGATGATCTCTATATAAAATAGGCATTCCAGATAGGCATCCAGCTTTTTGTATTGGTAAATTACTTTTTTCTTGCAAAGGGATTTCTAATAATCTTTGTATCTTATCTGATGTTTAAAGAGTCTTACAGATTTTGTTTAGAATCTTACAGGTTTTTTCTCATGTTTTGTTCTTTGCAATGAATTAGGTGATGAATACTTTGTTAAGTCTAATTTTTAGATTTTTTAATTTTTAAATTGTTATTATACAGGTGATATACAGAGGGGTCACAGTTACATAAGATGGGTAAAAGTTCATTTTTTGGACAATCTCACCCCTTGCAATTTTTTAATTAAAAAGACTTGGCTTTGTTATGTAGAGTCAGCTTAACATCTCTGCAATTTTTCTTAGTTTATAGAAATGGATGATAGTAGTTTTGAGAGAAATTAAACCACTTAAAGGCTTTACTTGGTATTCCTGGTTCTGAAATCTAGATAGCTTGATTTTGGCCTGAGCATGATTTGATGCCTGTAAAGGGAGTTGAACTAACTTGAGTTACCAGAAAGCATCTGACATTTGTTAGAAACCCACCTCAGATTATTTCTCAGCTCTTCATTTCAAAAATCTCTTATTTTATATATTCAATAAAAATAACACGAATAAGGAATTTTATATCTTAATACTGTGATATCCTAAAAAAGTGAAGATAAACTTACTTCCTCCTAATGTTTATTTTTCAAATTAAACTAACCATTTGTAAAGAGTTATGGCATATTTCCAAGTATTATAGGTTTATTCTGATGTCATATAATTGCTATATAACTTAATATCAAATTCATGTCATGATATTAGCACTGAACAACAATATTTAAGCTTTTATATGTTCCTGAGACAGGTGATCATCCATTTTTGTGTGGGGGGTGATTACAAGTAGTAGATTTTTTTTTTTTGGCCTTCTTACATAGAATGTCACGTTTTGAATTCTTTGTTATTTGAGAGGACCGTTTTAAGAGAGCAGTTTGTTTCAAAGTGAAATGACCCAGATAAGTATTGAACCTATAAGCTTAGCTTTGTTCATTATCATGATGTTCTGATCAACAAAGCAGTTCACTAGAGAACTGTGCCATGCTCTCATTTCCTCTTGAAAATAGGCTTTTCAGAGAAGGTATAAACATGCACATGTGTGTACCTGTGTACACACACACTGTTTTAAAAAATTGTGTGTGATTATTAAGATAGTGTTTAAAACTGTATGCTTTTTATAATGTCTAAAAATAGTCCTTTTGGGCTGGGAATATGGCCTAGTGGCAAGAGTGCTTGCCTCCTACACATGAAGCTCTCAGTTCGATTCCCTAGCACTACATATATGGAAAACGGCCAGAAGGGGCGCTGTGGCTCAGGTGGCAGAGTGCTAGCCTTGAGCGGGAAGAAGCCAGGGAAGGTGCTCAGGCCCAGGACTGGTCAAAAAAATAAATAAATAAAAATAGTCCTTTTAATATAATTTTTAAAGTATATGGCATACACATGGATGATTAATTTTTTATGAAATAAACTGAATTTATTGGACAAGAAAATTACTTTCTTAAAAGCATTTATTTAGGTTATGTAAATTTATGGTAGCTGAGTCTGAAAATTTTTCATTATGCCCCTCTCTAATATTCCCAGTCTCGTGTCTTTTGCTTATTTAGTTCACAAATTGCTGGAGATGATTGAATCATCCAAGTGTGGGATGGTAAAATTAACTAAATCTGAAATTACATATGTAATCCTGTGTTTAGTTTCAGAATATATTTAAATTAAGCATATTTTATTATATATAAATATATATATAATGAAACAGTTTTTGCAAAGCTCTGCTATCTATATACCCTTATTCTGGGGTAAAACCTTGTTTTGTTGTTGTTCATGATAGGTTGTAGTTTAGCTATAAAAAATTTTAAAGAGAACTACATCCAAATTCCATTTGTACTACTCCCAAATAAAGATTGTAATAGTATAAGTAGTAGTGGAAAGTCTTACGACAAGCTGAACATTTCAGATCTGTCAAATATGTAACCCAGAGAGTAAATTCATTCACTGTGTTTTTAGTGATATTTTAAACTTGGTTTATAAATACAACCATTCTGTTCTAGACAAGTTACTATATTATAAAACATTTAAAAAGCAACCAGTAAGTTAATTCTTAAAGCATTGAAATTTAACACTAACCTTTGAATCTTATGTAGTTTACATGTTAGCCCAAATCTGTTGATATACTGATACTTTTTAATGTGAAAATGTTGTAAAATTTTATTAGGGGATTTCAGATTAAATTATTGAATACATGTTTGATCCAAAATTAGGCTCTTTGATGGCTAAAAAGATATCAATGTGTAGTTCTACTTTGATGAATTTATAGTAGTCCAGTGGTTTATTTTGTGTTTGATAATGCTGAACGTATTTATAAATAAATGTATTTTTATGGTAGAAACTAGAATAATCTCCATTTTCTAAGTAAAATGACTTTGAGATTTTCTCTTGTTTGTAAACCACTATTTGTATGGACCTATTTTCTGGTTTATGTAGGTCCTGGGGCTTGAACTCAAGACCTGGACCCTGTCCTTGAGCTATTTTTTGTGAGCCATAGCTGTGCTTCCTGGACTTTTTTTCCCCTAACTTTTTAGTGCTAGAGAAAAATCAGTTCTCCAGTTGTTTAAAATATAGCAAAATAAGAATCGTAGGTTGGGAATACCTCAGTGGTAAAGTCTATGTTTAGCATGTGTAAGGTTGTGGATTCACAATAAAATAAAATAAAGAATAATTACTCTGCTGCTGGTTTACGTTAGTCAAAGGTATATGTAAGTAGCTTTTGTACACACTTGCACACATCGAGTAGGGAAGTTATTTTTTTGTCGATTTTAGTTTATGTTTAATGTTGGAAGATATTTTTTGTAGAACAGCTTGTTAATATTTTCTTCAACACTGATTAAAACCATCTTGTATAACTAAAGTTACCCATGTACTAGGGCAGAAATATGTGAATATATAATATGTATCAGTTAGTAGTTTGCCAGCTTTATTTCAAGCTCTCCTTACCCCTCTCCCTCACTTAACTGTGATGTGCTTATAAGGCAATAATAGTATATTTAGTTTGTAAAATGAGAGTAGTTTTTCTGGTCTTTCCTTTTTGTATGTTTTGAGTTAGGATTTGTTGAATGTTTCTTACTCTCAGTAGACAAACACAATAAAATAACCCATTTAACTGTGATGCTTTCTTTTAGTATATTGGTTGACTTTTAGACAGTAGGCCTTGTACTGTTTTATAAATACTATTGCGATTTGTATGATATCCTTTATACAATCTAAAAGTAAACATGAACATAATAGAAGTTGGAAACAAAGCAAGTATGATATTTTCTTTGTCCTGGGAAATGTAGTTCCTATTCTAAGTCATGCCTTTGTTAGGATCAGGATCATTTTCAGTGTTTTTTTTTCTGTTTAAAGAAAGCCATGTTACACTGTGGCAAATTTTGAAAGGAACATTAGTATACAGAAGGAGTTGACTATCACCCTTGATTCTGTTATACAGAGAAAGTTACTGTTGCTGTTGAAGTATATACATTTCCAGCTCTAATTTTTGTTTGGTTTTGTTTTTTTTTTGCCAGTCCTGAGGCTTGAACTCAGGACCTGAGCATTGTCCCTGTTTTCTTTTTGCTCAAGGCTAGCACTCTGCCACTTGAGCCACAGTGCCACTTCTGCCTTTTTCTGTCTCTGTGGTGCTGAGAAATCGAACCCAGGGCTTCATGTATACGAGGCAAACACTTTACCATTAGGCCATATTTCCAGCCCCTCCAGCTCTATTTTTGAATGTATAATGTTTTTAAATTTTTACAAAAATTAGGACTGTAACTTACACTATCCCCCCCCCCAGCCCCGCATCTGGATATTGGTCTCCTAGTATGAGGCTTTAAGGTTGATTCTTTATGGTATTACTATTTTAAGTAATACTGAGATGAACTTTTTTTTTATCCATTTGTATATGATTGCATCTGTTTTTTCTTTCCCCTTTAGGATAGATTTCCCGAAGTGGGATAACTGGATCAGAGGGGTGGTTATCCTGTATAAGAGTGTGTGTCTCACTGCACCTTCATGCCATTGAATAGGTCAGTTTTTACAGTCTTTGTCAATTTGATAAATATCTGTTATATTCATGGGTGATCATCACAAAACCCTCATTAATAATTTTTAAAGCCATTATAGTATATAAGTAGTGATTTGTAGTTATCTTCTAAGAGGTTGGCTGGAATGGATTTTAAAAATTATATGTGGAATTAGTTTCCTCATTAATGAAAAGCAATCTCTAAAATTGAAATTGAACATTCTTTTTCAGAGAGAAATAGGATTTTGATGTTCTCTCATTAAAATAGCAAACATGAGAAAGCTTTTTTTATAGTGTATTATGGATGACAAAATTATTTCAGGTACATGAGAGGCAGTAGTCACATGGTACTAATTTTATAAAACAGTATTTAGAGATGACTTTGGAAATAGGCAAATCTTTCCTTGACTACTTACTAAGTGCATGCTTTGAGATAACTTATAGACTACTATGTATTTTGATATTTCTAAACTTTGACCTATCTACCCCCTCCCCTTTTTTGGGTGGTGGTACTGGTGTTTGAGCTCAATGGCCTTGAGATGATGGGATAGTTGGTGTTACTTGAATGACATGTCCAGCCTTTTAGTTTATTCTTCAGATAGAATCTCTCACTTTTTGCCTGGGGTCAGCCCTGAACCTGATCCTCCTACCTGTGACTTCCTGTCTAGCTGGGATAACAGGCACTTGGCTGTTTCGTTGAAGTGGAGTGGAGTCTTTCTAACTTGTCATCAGGGCCAGCGTCACCTTAAATGGCAATCCTTCTGATACCTGCCTCCTGAGTAGCCTCTGCACCTGGTCTAAACCTTGGCTTTCTTATCTTTAAAGGAAGAATAATGATTCACAAGATTGTTGAGAGGATTAAAAACCGTATGTAGGAATATTGGGCACATAGTAAGTATTTTTGGCAAGTTGTTTTTGCCACATTCACAAGTGCTGGTGGACTGAACACATCAGTTAAATGAACAGTGACTTTGTTAAGCACTTCAGAAAGTTAAGAAGCATATTGAAATTTGTAGTAAAAAATAGGAACTGAGCAAAAATTAGGAACTGAGTATATATTCTTTACTGTTGCTTTTAGTTATTCCTTTTCTCCCCTCCTCATTTAATTTTCCCAGTTTTAAAAAAGTGTATATGAGTTGGCAAGTGCCATTTTAACTCATTCTAATACCTAATTCTAGGTTTTAGTATACTTTACAATGGCTGACTAAATATATAAGTGAATTGACCTGGAAGCGATGATAATATTTCTTTTTTACTGATAAGTAAATTCACATGAATGGTGAATGTCTACTTGGTATTGTCCATTCAAGAAAAGAAGGCTGGGATCCTTCCCAGACATTTGCATTTTTTTTCTTATTTATTTTCAAAGTGATGTACAGAGAGGTTACAGTTTCATACATTAGGCCTTGGGTATATTGACGTTTGCATTTTTAAAAGCAACAAATTGTATAATTCCTTTTAGTTTGATATATTGTCTAAATTTAGAAATTATGTCTTTATTATTACATTGTTGTTGTTTTTTCTCCCATATTGAGAATCAAAACTCAGGGCTTGATGACTGCTAGGCAAGTACTTTATCACTGAGATACATCCCAGCTCACTGTTTTTGCTCAGATCTCCACCTTTCAAAGGTAATCTTACAATTAAAAAAATACCATGAGAAAATGTAGTGCAGTGTTAGGAGTTGTATATGTATGTGACTCTTGAAAAGTGTTCTCTTTTGGTCATGTGAAATTGCAAAAATCCAAGTTTGGTCAACTAAGTGGTACTTCATTACTACTGTAATCTCAATGTTCAAAGCAGTAAATGTCAGAAAGTAGAGCAATGTGAAGTTAGAGAGAAGGATTGAAAAGTTTGGATTGAGGTTTGAGGGAAAGCTCCTTGAGATGGTGATGTTTAATGTAGAATCTGAATGACAAAATGCTACACATGTAGTGTGCAAGAAGAGTGAACCAGGCAAAGGGCCCATTTGGAAGAAAGGCCCTGAAGTGGGAAGCAGATAGTCATATATTTGAGGAATAACAAAAAGACTGGAAATATACTGGTAAATTAGATTGGTATGGGGAAAAATTAATTACTGAGATCCTTGGGAAATGGGTGTGATTTTGTTGTGATAAATATAAAAAGGTGGATAGCATTTCTTTGTGAATAAATGTATAACTTCTAAGTTTGAAGGTGGTATAACTGATAATGGCTGAAAACAAATCTATAGGGTAACTGGAAGTTTAGTTAGACATACATATAAAAGGCTTAGTGTGTTTAGACAGTTACTTATTATTTATTTTTTCCCAGGGTCTGTGGAGATAAGAATGAATTATTTTTAGTATTGCAAAATGTGTAGTAAACTTGTATATATGTTCTCAAGATTTAGACAAGATTTTTTTTCAACCAAAGATTATGTAGACTCAAGGCTTTGGGTTACACATTAGTAAACATTGTGATGATTTGCAGGTTGGTAATGAAAAATATTGTGTCCTGCTTAAGAACCTAGGGGGGATATAGCTTGGTGGTAGAGTGCTTGTGTAGGATGTTAAAGGCCCTGTATTCTATCCCTAGCACTGAAAGGGTGAGGGTGTGAAATGGTAGAAGACCTGAGTTTCAGAGTTCTAATTCGCCTTTCTTTACTCATCTGTCTAATAAAATATCAATGTAATTTGTAGGAAAAGCTCTTTGAAGATACAGAATCCTTGGAGAATAAAGGATTTTTTTTTTTTTGGCCAGTCCTGGGCCTTGGACTCAGGGCCTGAGCACTGTCCCTGGCTTCTTCCCGCTCAAGGCTAGCACTCTGCCTCTTGAGCCACAGCGCCGCTTCTGGCCGTTTTTTCTGTATATGTGGTGCTGGGGAATCGAACCTAGGGCCTCGTGTATCCGAGGCAGGCACTCTTGCCACTAGGCTATATCCCCAGCCCGAGAATAAAGGATTTTTTCATACAGGTTAGAAACCACTGATAAGTGTAATGGTCTCTAGAGGAACCTAGGAGAGAGGGGGAGAGTAGACCTTTGGCATCCCATTTTAAGTGCACAGTAAATCTATGAAGTATATTGGTATTGCCCTCTTTTTACAGTAGTGAAACTTAGTAATTGTTTCTTTTATGAAAATTCATATTTCTCTGGTTATATAGAGAACCATGCTGATGCCCAACTTACAGAAGGGTTAGCTGCAGTGCAAGTTGGAAAATCAATAAACATTTCTGTCCTTCTTACATAAAACATGAATGAATGGGTGAATAACTGACTGAATGACAGGAAACCACTACTGTTGCAATAATTTCTTCTTCCATACATTACGCCATTTTCTTCTTAGATGAGTCTAGAAAGTTTCTTCATAAATAAGTGGCTCCAGCTTTTTTCTCTACTAAATTATTGATAAATTACACTAAAAATGTAAAAAGAAGGAAATAAAAGACACCTAGAAATTGTAACTTTCTAATTATTTAAAATTTATTTTGGTATTCTGAATTGAGGTGATAGAATAACAGTTCCTCAGCTGACAGTAGTTGTCTCACCATTACCATGTTGTATGTGTGTAGTGGAGTTACATGTCCTTTCTGTTTTCTCTTAGTATATCAAATTGTGTAGTTTGTTTGGAAATATGAACTGATTATTAGGGTTTTAAAATATGTGTATAACAAATCTCTTACCATATGAAATCATGTTTAACCAGGGAGAATAGTAGTATGAGATCTCTAAACCCCATTTTTATGCCCTTAGTAAATTTAAATTTACAGTTATTTAACCTATTTTTTAAAATTAAATATAATTGAATAGTTATATTTTAAATGAATATATGAGTAGATACCTGTCTAGTAATTAAAACAAATTGTGTTAGAATACGGTTGAGAAAGGTAAGGGACTGTGATACAGAATTTATCATAGGATACTAGACTAGGTTGAATAAGATCTATTTTCAAAAACAGGAGAAATGAAAGCTAAAAGAGGTTGCATTAATGTAGAAGGAGGTAGAATACTTTGGATGAGATACTGTAGCTTACTAAAATTTTCAGAGATAATATGAATATGATGTGTCTATCACTATTTGAAGCAGTATAATGATCACTGTTTCTTAAAGTGTGTAATCTGTCTCGTTGGTTTGAGTTGGAAGTATAATAAACCTAGATAGAATGAAGAGGGTTGTTTTGTGAAAATGGAACATATTTTAAATTGCATTTTGAGTTGTCTGAGGCTAAAGTTATAATTTTACAGGTCTGTAAAAATAACTTTGTAGGGTATTTTCGTTCTTGATATTGTCAAACTTTTTTTCCTTGCTAGATTTCTGTATACAGCTCTAGACTGCTCTCCTGTTGTACGCTGCTTTTGCATTGTAATTATGAGATCAGTTTAATAATGACATAACCATCTGATAAATTTTTGTGATTCAGAAAAGTGGTTTGTATTTGAAGTAAAAGTGTCAGTTTGCCATATAAATGTTTATCTTTTTTAATGTAAGACTTTCATAAATTTAATTATATGAAAACAGATTAACATAAACCTCTAGCTAGTGATTTGGGAAGATGAAACTTGTAATAATAAGAATTGCTTTTATTTGCATATTTAGATTTCCACATATTAGGCTATATTACATTCACATGGGAAGTCTGGGGCTTCAGTAACTCAAACAAGAATACTCTCTGTTTCAAAAAGTTCCTGTGTCTTGGGGCTGGGAATGTGGCTAATTGGTAGAGTGCTTGCCTAGCAAGCATGAAGCCCTGGGTTCGATTCCTCAGCACCAGAGAAACAGAAAAAGCTGGAAGTGACGCTGTGGCTTAAGTGGTAGAGTGCTAGCTTTGAGCAAAAAGAAGCCAAGGGCTGTGCTCAGGCCCTTAGTTCAAGCCCCAGGACTGGCAAAAAAAAAAAAAAAAAAAAAAAAAGAAGAAGAAGAAGAAGAAGAAGGAGAAGAAGAAGAAGAAGAAGAAGAAGAAGTTGTTGTTGTTCCTGTGTCTATTGAATACTGAGTTTCACTTAGGGCAAACTTGAGCTGTAAAACATCCCTTTGAATTATAAATAAATTTTTAGTAATTTCTGACTGGTATCTCACTCAGATAAAATTTTTGCATCGGAATATGACAGCATTATAATTCAGAATCACCCAAAGTCTTTAATTGAAGCTACAAGTAAGGAAGGTTTTAGACAGTGTAGTCATCTTATTATTCTCAGTATGCTTTATTTAGAACCGGACTACTGTCATCAATAGAATAAGCTTGGATCATGTCACCACTCAGTACCATCTGCTTATATGTGGATATAATAGTAGGTCTTAGAAAATGGCTATAAAGAATCATTGCTTTGAGGTTTTCTTAGCTGACTCTACTTAAGTTCACATGTGTCAGGCTGAATTTGAGATTTACAGTGAATTCTCAGTTTTGATCTCTTTTAACCATAATACTTCTTTAACCAGACGTTTAATGTCTCTTATGTATTGATGTGAAAAATTTTGACAGTACAAGAAAAGTGTCTACTTAGTCAGAAAAAAATAATTAAAAATCTAATACCCATAAAGAGTTTTTATAAAAAAAAATCATACCCCCTCTCCCAAAATATGGTTAATTTTCACAGTAAAAATTATTTTCTTAAGCCCAGAGCCAATGACTCACATCTAGAATCCTAGCTACTGGGGGCTGAGATCTGAGAATCATGATTCGAAGCCAGCCCAGGCAGCAAAGTCCATAAGACTTTTACCTACAATAAACTACTTAGAAAAAGCCAGAAGTGTCAATGTGGCTCAAGTGGCAGAGTGCTAGTTTTGAGCACAAAGAAGCTCAGGGACAGTGCCCAGTCCCTGAGTTCAAGCACCAGGACTGGCTGTGTGTGTGTGTGTGTGTGTGTGTGTGTGTATTTCTTTTATAGGCCAAAGTGTATTGTAGAAAATCAATCATGCAAGTATTCTGCTGTTAAAGGGGGAAAGACAGATTACCCGTGTTTAGTTTTAGCAAGTATAATTTACTAGACTACATACAGGCAAATTCCTTCCCTTTTTCCTTCAATCTCTCCTTCCTTTCTCCTCTTATTCTTCCCTCCCTTGCTTCTTTCCTTTCAGATAAGGTCTTGCTATGTAGCTCAAATTGGCTTTAGATTCTAGATCTTTCTGCATCAGAGTCCCCTTTACTCCCCACTGTTGAGATTACAGATACGCACTGTCACACTTGACATATTTTCCCCTCTTTTAAAGACCTTTTATTTTGTGAACCTTATACCTTATTGTTCATGTATTTTAGAAAATAAAAGTTCTGGGGTTGGGGATATGGCCTAGTGGCAAGAGAGCTTACCTCTTATACATGAATCCCTGGGTTCAATTCCCCAGCACCACATATATAGAAAACGGCCAGAAGTGGCGCTGTGGCTCAAGTGGCAGAGTGCTAGCCTTGAGCAAAAAAGCAAGGCCCAGGACTGGCAAAAGAAAAGAAAAGTTCTCAAGTGAATTAGGTATTAAATATGAAATTAAATTTAATAGGACCTTAAGGATGAAAATTCTTAGATAAAATGAGTGAAAGGCTTTTTACATCTCCTAAATAGAATTTCTGAAATGCATTTATTTATGTTAAAACTAAAACTTAAGCAAAATTGAGTTTCCAATTTACGAATGTGGGGAATGAAATGGGAAAAGTTATATATTGTTATCATGCCTTGGAAACCTTTCTAATCTGCAGTTTGCCTTGGTTATACTTATTGTTTTATAGATAACTATTCCATTATAGAGTTTACCTTTACTCATGTAAGTGGTATGCTATATCACTTTTAATGTTTGGTCATTTGATACTGTATTTGTGATCACTAGAAAAAAGTATTTGGAAAAAATTTTGCATGTAGTACAACTATTTTTTAACCTCTTGATTTCTTTTTTACCTCATTTGTAAAATGAAGAAAAATCAATAGTACCTATTTCTTAGGCATGTTTAAAAAGTAAATAAGTATACTTGGCAAATAAAAAACACTTAAGTTTTTTTTTTTTTTTTTTGGCCAGTCCTGGGCCTTGGACTCAGGGCCTACTGTCCCTGGCTTCTTCCCGCTCAAGGCTAGCACTCTGCCACTTGAGCCACAGCGCCGCTTCTGGACGTTTTCTGTATATGTGGTGCTGGGGAATCGAACCTAGGGCCTCTCGTGTATCCGAGGCAGGCACTCTTGCCACTAGGCTATATCTCCAGCCCAACACTTAAGTTTTATTGCTGCTATTATTATTACCAGAAAGGTGGCAATGATGCCTCTTGAACACTGGAGGAAAGAGCTGTAAAGATTGGGAAAATATCTTATGCTTTATATCCCCTTTACGATTGATATTGTGTATTTTTCATTACTTGAGTGAGGCAGTTAGGTGTACACATAAATTGATTTATTACTTAATATGTAAAATAAATCATCGGCATCTGTATCTTCACATTTTAGGACAAAATTATTTTACATGGGAAATTTCTAAAATAGGCAGACTTTTTTATCCTTTTTTTTTTCCTAGATGGGGTGGTGCCAGTCCCACGGCTTGAACTCAAGGCCTACCACAGTTCCTGAGCATTTCTGCTCAAGGCTAGTGCTCTACTACTTGAATCACAGGCTCACTTTGACTTTTTTGGTAGTTAATTGGAGATTAGAGTCTCATGAACTTGTTTGCATGGGCTGGTTTTGAACCATGATCCTCAGATCTCAGCCTCTTGGGTAGCTAGGATTATAGGTATGAGCCACCAGCACCTGGCTTAGTCTTGTATTTTTTTCAGGTTGATGTATCAACCAAGTTTATTAACTAGAGTATTAAGTAATGGCATCCCAGATTTTATTTCCCAACAGTGACTTTAAAAAAAAAACAAACCAAAACAACTAGTCCTTTGGGTTTGTACTCAGAGCCTAGGCACTGTCCCTGAGCTTCTTTTGCTCAAGGCTAGTACTCTTACCACTTGAGCCACAGCACCACTTCTGGGTTTTTGTACGTATGTGGTACTATGGAATTGAACCCAGAGCTTCATGCATGTAAGGCAAGCTTTCTACCACTAAGCAACATTCCCAACCTCTTTTATCTTTTTGTATAATGATGCCCAAAGAAAGCCATTGGTTAATGCTAGCTTTCGCAGGTTTGGGTAAATTCTTGCTTTTCTACAATGATGACTATGAAATAAATTGTCTTTAGTGGAAACATGAACGTTGCATTTTTCTTTTGTGTTCTTCATAATATCTTTTGTCAAGAAAAGATTGTGAAAATAGGATCATAGTTCATTAAAGAAAAGTGGTTAAGTGATTTGCATTTTGTTTTCAGAGTTGTATAAAGGAAATATTTTATATTTAATAATGAAAATTAATGATGTCAAGTTTTTGTTTGCTGATTTTTGCCTTTTAAAATAGGTGTGCATAGATTACATAAGCAAACTAAGTAATAACAAATTCATTGTGGAGAAAAGAAGGCTGGGTCTGTAGCTCAATGAGGCGCATTTTGCCTAGTGACAGGAAGGAAGAGGGAGGGAAGGAGGCAGGGAAGCAGAAAAGAGTAAATGAAGGAAGAAGAGAAAATAACAGAAAGTAACAATGAAACACAATCTGAACAATTTTTGTGCTGGTACCATGGCTTGAACTCCAGACCTTGAACTCAAGGTCTCTCATTTTTCTGCACATAGCTGGCGCTTTACCACTTGAGCCACAGCTCTACTTCTGGCTTTTTGCTGGTTAGTTCAAGAAAAGAGTCTTGCAGATTTGTCTGCCTCAACCAGAATTCTCAGATCTCAGGAGCCTCCTGAGTACCTAGGATTATAGGGATGAGCCCTTGGTACCTGGCCTGGACAGTTCTTGTGTATTGATTTTTTTAAACTTTTTTTTGTAATTTATTTATTAATTAAACAAAAAAATTTTGACAAGGTGTTGTGCAAAAAGGGTACAGTTACATAGTAGGGCAGTGTGTACATTTCTTGTGATATCTTACACCCTGTTTTTCTTTCCCTTTCCTAGGTCAGGTAGACATACATACAATACACAATGTACCAAGAACATATACAGTAGCCACGTGGCCTACGCCCTTGTATATTGATTTGGTACTTTATATGCTAAAAAAAAAAAAAAAGAGAGCTTTCTGTTTTCTTTCTTTCTCTCTCTTCCCTTGACTTCCTCCTTTCCATGTTTTCTCCCTCCTCTTCCTTTCTTTTCTTTTGCCCCTCAAGAACTAATTTTCACCTCTAGGATAATAAGCTAAAAGAGAAATGTTCTTGAATTAAAAAAAAAAAAAAAGATAATGAGCCAGGCGCTAGTGGCTCATAGCTGTAGTCCTAGCTACTCAGGAGGCTGAGATCTGAGGATGAAGGTTCAAAGCCTGCCCGGGCAGGAAAGTCAATGAGACTCTTATCTCCAGAAAACCAGAAGTGGCCCTGTGGCTCAAGTTATAGAGTGCTAGCTTTAAGCTGAAGGGCTTGGGAACAGCGCCCAGGCCCAGAGTTCAAGCCCTATGACCAGCAACAACCAAAAAAAAAGAAAGAAAGAAAAAAGTGATAACCAACTTTTCTTTATTTGCATTTATTTTATGCTAAATTTATTTCCCAGCCATAAGTTTTTGTTTCTTCAATTTCTTCGGGGATACCTTTTCTTTTGTGCAACCTCCTCTTTTGGTTTAGGAACAACTTGCTCCTTTTCAGTAAAGATCATCTCACTGTGGCAGGGTGAGCTCATGTATGGGTTAATCCAGGCATGTGTTCTGTAAATTCCTTGGTACATCTTGGGTGCTTTGTTCACCTGACCAGAAAGTCTAGTCTAAACCCTTCAGGTCAGCATTAGTCTCTGCATTGTTAAGCATGTGCAGCAGAAATTCAGCACTCTTTTTGGGCCACTAACCCCGTGTCCAGCCCCATTTTGGTCTGGGCACATCCACCAACTCCACCATTGTAATGCCGGAATGGCACACATTGCTTCTTTAAAGGGACATCTTTCAGATACTTGGTAGATTTCAGATATGCATACCTTTGATGGCCTGGATTGTTTCTGTGGTGTTCTTAAAGTTAATGCGAAGATTTGGACCTCTTGACTTGAATGATTTTGTGGGGTTTTCTAGGTCAAGAGAGTAGCAAGCCATTTCCACAAGTCCCCTCAGGCTGCTTACAGGGAGAGGAAGAGCAGGGGCTTCTGTCTTTGATTTTATTCACTTTCTAAAAGTTACCATTTTGATGCATGGCTTTCTTGGAAAAAAAAAAAAACAGGTGTATATGTGCCTTTTTCACAAAAATTAAAATCAAACACATAATATTTCATGTTCCCCTTAACAGTATCATTTAATGGGTAAATAATACAGATACATTTTTATTCTGTGAAGTAAATTTGCCATCATTTATTTAAAAGATTCCCCATATTCCAGTTTTTTTTAATTTTATCACACAAAAATTATGCTGTGCATACCATCATAATTGAAAATTTTCTTGCATCCTTAATGATATCCTCTGAATAAATTCTAAAAAGTAGATTTATTTTTTCTGAACATTTTCAATCTGTATAACTTAGAATATAAGAAGTTGTCCTTTTCCTAACAAATACCATTTAAATAAATATCCAGTCTTTTCCTGGTTGTATTCTTTTCAATTATTTTCTTGCCAATACCAGTTTTTGAATTCAGGACCTTGTGCTTTCACTCAACTTTCTTGTCTTCTGGCTGGTACTCTACCACTTGAATCATGCCTTCACTCTGGGATTTTGCTGATTAATTGGAGTCTCCTGTACATTTCTGTCCTGGCTGGCTTTCATCTGAGATCCTCCAGGTCTTTGTCTCTTTAGTACCTAGGATTATAAGCATGACCAACTGGTGCCCGTGTGTGTGTGTGTGTGTGTGTGTGTGTGTGTGTGTGTGTGTGTGTCCTGATTTCAGCCTAGGCTCTATCCCTGAGCTTTTTTGCTGAGGGCTAGTGCTTTACCACGTGAATCACAGCTCTACTTCCAGCTTTTTGGTGGTTAACTGGAGATAAAGGAGTCTCGTAGACTTTTCCTGCCTGTGCTGGCTTCAAACTACAATCCTCAGATCTCAGTCTCCTAAGTAGTAGCTAAGATTACAGGTTTGAGCTACCAGCACCTAGCTTAAGTTATTTTTAAAAGGCAAGAATATATATAGAGAGATAAACACAAACACACATATACCCACACACAAACACACACATATATACAAATACAGTGTGTTTCAACTAAACTACAATAATAGGTGTATTTGAGAACTTTAGTGCCTGGCAGTATTTCAGAACTCTAAAACTTATCTGAGCTTGTGCCCTGTGCTTGAGCACCTCTAAATAAAGCATAGGGAGCCAACAAGATGAGAAATATCTGGAACCACAGTATATTTGTCTCATGTACCTTTCAGGCAAGCACTCTTGCCACTAGGCCATATCCCCAGCCCCCTGTCTCATGTACCTTTGAAACTTTGCTTTATTGGTTAAAGTATTTTAGACTTATTTTCACTGTTATGGAACTTTTTTTAAA
Source organism: Perognathus longimembris pacificus (assembly GCF_023159225.1). Lineage (NCBI taxonomy): Eukaryota > Metazoa > Chordata > Mammalia > Rodentia > Heteromyidae > Perognathus > Perognathus longimembris. Next base: position 67,488,372 of record NC_063167.1, on the reverse strand, counting down.
TGGAAAAGTTTTACTTTTTTTTTTTTAACATATCAGTTAATAAACTTTCTTTTTTGTGTGCCTGTACTGGGGATTGAAAGCCTTGTGCTCTCCTCGCTCAAGAGACTCCTCCACTTCTCTCCAGGCTGAGTTACAAACCTCAATACTCAGATCTGAGCAGCTCCTGAGCAGCTAGGATTACAGGCATGAGAAACCAGTGTCTGGCTGTTAATGTACTTAATTTTAGGTGCCTCATACTACGGGTGTGTGTGTGTGTGTGTGTGTGTGTGTGTGCGTGTGTGCGTGTGCGCGCGCTCACGCACGCATGCATGACAGTTTTAGAGCTTGCACTCAGGATCTGGGAACTGTCCCTGAGCTTTTGTGCTCAACACTAGTTCTCTGCCATTTTGAGCTACAGCTTCACTTCTGCTTTTTGGTAGTTAATTGGAAATAAGTATCACAGATTTTCCCTGTCAGAGCTGGCTTTGAACCACTGTCTGCAGATCTTAGCTTCTTGAGTAGCTAGGATTACAGGTTTGAGCCACTTGCACCCAGCTTTTGATTATTTTTATGGGGTTGTTTTTACTGATGTAATATCTTTATTTGTGTATATTCCTGAAACTTAGAAGCTAATAAATTTCAAAATATAACAGAATTAATTGTTAGATAATGCTTTGGCAAATCCACATTTACTTTTTTATAGTTTGTAATCTAGTGCTTTTGCTGGACTCAAACATGTTTCTTTATGAGATACCAGTAAGTATTGCTAAGTAAGTAAATTGTTTTAGTTTTAAAAAGCACTAAATTTTTAGTGAAGCAGACTGTTTTAGTTATAAATTTAGCCACACATGCTATTATTAAAATCTTTAAATATCAATTATAATACAGTAAGTAACTGCTACACATGAACTGTGTGTGTGTGCATGCATGTGCACACATATGCTAGTCTTAGAGATTGAACTCAGAACCTTGGGGCTATCCTAAGTTTTTTTGTTCCAGACCAGTGCTCTACCACTTGAGCTACAGCTCCACGTAGCTTTTTAGTGGTTAATTGGAGATAAGAGTCTCAAGAACTTTTCTGCCTAGACTGGCTTTGAACAGTGATCCTGAAATTCTAGCTTCCACTAGCACCCAGCTGAATTTTTTTTTAAAGAGAATACTTTCAAGGTAGATTTTTCAGCCGTGCTCATTGGAGCACATCAACTATTCCACTGTAATCCCAGCATTTGAGGGGCAAAGCAGGAGAATTGTGAGTTTTAAGAACCTGTCTCAAAAAGGAAAAAAAAAAGGAAATTAAGTGAGGTTTTCAAATGATCTCAGTGTTTTGGAATATTTGCCATTTAGATGAAGGATAATTGTGGTAAATAATATTTAGTATCCTGGCAACTCAGAAAAGATTGTTTTTCTATTTTTTTACAAGATTGTTTTTAAGATGACTTTCTTGGAATCAAATTGTTGTCACACATCAGTTAGGCTAGAGTTATTACAGACAGGATAATCTTGATTGGGATATGTCAAAGTTAAGCCAGTAGGATGTGGTGGCTCATACCTATAATCCTAGCAATTCAGAAGGTAGAGATCCAGGAGGGTCAGATTTGTCTAAACAAGCAGCATGGACATGATGATTTGTTCATGAAATCCTGCTTGTATGGAAGGTATAGATAGAAGAATCATTGTTCTAGGCCAACCTGCTCAAAAAGCCCTATCACAAAAATAACTAAAGCAAAAGGGCTTAGGAGATTGGTTCAAGTGCAAAGCTCTGAATTTAAACCCCTATATTCTACTTTTCCCTAAAAAAAAAAAAAAGACCTGTAGAAAAACCCTCATAGTTTTGGGTTTGGGGTTTTATTTGTTGTTGTTGTTTTGTTTTTGCAATTTTTGATCCTCCTGCCTCAGCCTCCAGAGTAGTTGCAATTCCATGCCCACCATTCATTCCATTCAGTTAGTGGAATTTTTTTCATCAGCATGTTTACTAAAAATATATGTCTCAATTTTTTTATTTTATCTCTTGAGGTTTACCATTTAAGTAAGTTAAAAGTCTTATTCTATGGTGCAAAAAAAATTATGTTGGTGCTTTTTGAATATGTTCATGAAACTGGTCTTTTTACCTTAGAGTTCCAGTCACAAACAACAGCTCATGCCTGAGAATTAATATATTACAGTTAACTTTATAGTTAAACCTTTAGGTAACCCTGTGTGGTAGATTAGATATGGCCCTTACTATGCTAATTGTCCACTTTGTATTTCAGTACTGAAGGCATGTAAAAACCTCAAATTAAGCTTAAAACTTGAAACTTTTCATTTTCTTATGTCCCATTATTTACCGTAATTTCTTCTTAACCAATTTTTACAATAAATTAGTACCAGTAGGACTTTGAATTAGTACTTGCCATTTGGTGGTAAGGATTCTTGAGTGGGTTTGTTAGCAGTACATTTCACTGCATATAGAAGTTGGTAGATTTTCCTATTTGGGGCTCTGACTAAAAGTAAGCTGCCTTTTAAGAAAGTATTAAGTAATTTAACCCTTTCTAAATTTTCCCTTCACCCTCCCTCCATCTCTCCTCACTTCTTCTTCTTCTCCCTCCCCTACTCCTCCCTTTTCTACGGTTTAAACTCAAGGTCTTATATTTGCTAGGCAAGTGCACTATCACTTGAGCCACACTCCTTTTTAATTTCCTTTTATCATAACCTTTTTATGGTAATTTTCCTATACAAAGTATTATGATGCAATCTTTGGAAGTTTCTTTAGTCATAATTTTTGGAGAGTTTATTTTTAATTAGGTAATATGTTGTAAAAGGAATAAATACAGATAATGCAAAATAGGCAAATGAAGAAAAAAGTACAAATAATACAAAAATAATTATCAGCTTGCTATATATTCTTACAGGAATTTCCTATAAAATATAAAGTCATCAAATACAGAGATGAGACATGAAGATTACAAATATTCTATTATGGTATCCTAGTAAATAAAACTCCTTTTTCAAAGAAAAGTTCTGTTAGGCTCCCCCTCACTACATTTTCTCTTACTCCCTCTCATGGTGCTGGGATTTAGGTTCTTGTGCATACAGGCAAGTGTTCTAGCACTGAGCTACATCCCCAGCCTTTGATTTTTTGAGACAGGGTCTCCTTATATAGCTTAGGCTAGCCTTGAGTTAACTGTCTCCTTGCCTCAGACTATTAGTGCTGAGATTACCGGCATGCACCACCAAACCAGGCTATATGCATATAGTTACTTTCTTTCTTGTGCTGCTATGGGACTTGCAAGCTCAGAGTATCTTCTTAGCTAACATGCTTTATTGAGCTTCTAAGTTCATATATGGTCTAGGGAAGGGCAAAGGTTGAATCCAAGGTACCATCTTTGCCAGATTTTCAAAGGCAAATGTATAGATGTAGGTAGTCAAAGGTTGGTCTTTGTAATTTCTTCAAAATCTCTGCCACAAACTTTCTCATTTATTTTCAGTACAGTAAGCCCACTTTATTTGCAAATTTATTAATGTGATTTTGACCGTGCTCAGTGAAAATAAGTTAAAAATTTTTTCAAAAACAGAACACCTTGAATTCAGTGTGTGTGTGTTTCACACATCTTAGTCATCCTTGTATCACTTGTATTTAAATTGTCATGACATCTGCTGAATGTTTCTCTGCCCTTGATTTTGTGAAAAATCAGATTCCCTAAAAACAAAGAATGTCCAAAAGGCAAGATAAAAGTAAATGCAGTTGAAATGGCAAAGTGAAAATTTTAGATTTGTTGAAAGGCTGCGTATCTTTTTGGGTGAAAGTTGGTAAGCTTTACAGGAAAAATGAATCAAGTGTTTGCTTTATAGTACTGAACTCTGAGCATGCATAGCTTTTCCTTCATGGTGATCTTGTAACTGTATCAAGGGTTTACTCTATTGGCTCAGCAATAGTTTGTAACAATAGTTTGTATCGTATGCACTGTATAATGATGTTTTTGTTCAGTGATGGTTCACATATTCAACATTGGTCTCATTAGAATACAATAGAGATGAAAAATTCCTATCTTCAAGTGATGATCTTGCCTCATAATATTGTAGCTCAACTCCTAATTCATTTTTGTAGTGATGCTGTTTTAAACAAACTTTAATCTACATTGCAGTCTTATAAAAGTATAGGGCTGGGAATATGGCCTTAGTGGCAAGAGTGCTTGACATGAAGCCCTGGGTTTGATTCCCCAGCACCACATATATAGAAAATGGCCAGAAGTGGTGCTGTGGCTCAAATGGCAGAGTGCTAGCCTTGAGCAAAAAGCAGCCAGGGACAGTGCTCAGGCCCTGAGTCCAAGGCCTAGGACTGGCAAAAAAAAAAAAGTGTAATAATATGAAAATGTTAACTGATAATAAATGATTATTTCTGTTTTATGTATCTGTTTCACTGTGATCTTAAAGGTAAGATGTGAAGAAATGTTCTATAGAAATATTCTATACTGACATACTAGTAAATAAAATTGCATCTTCAAAGACATTTTGTTGAGTTTCCCCTGTATTTGCCCTTGCCTTTTTCTACCTTAAAAACTATGTTTATTTTAAAATAATTTGCTATTTTATATGGCAGCAGCCTCATATATCTCATGTTAACCGCAGCTTTTCATTGAGTCATTATGTACCTGGTTTAATCTTGTGTTATATTGTTCATTATAGCCTCAGGAGCAATACATTTTACTATAAAACATATATATATATACATGCATATACATGTATATGTGAATATATGTGTATATACATTAATGTATAAATTTATATACACATATATGCCATATAGCCAGTGTACAGAGTAGGCTTTCAGTGTACTGTATGATGCTTGCATGACAATGAAAGCCCAGTGACTAATTTCTCAGAAGATAAAGTGATCATGACTATATGTTAAGGAAAAACTGCATCATTTGGGCACTGCAGCTTAAGCAGACAAGAAGATAACTGATAAAACAGTATTGTAGTGTGGTTAGTTGCACAGATAGGAGAGCCCTGGATTGTAATCCTGGCTCTGTTATTTACTTCTACTGAATTTAGACAAACAGTGGTTTCAACTCATAGAAACATTTTGAGAACTGGAAATATCACGTCTGTAAAGTATTTGAACAATATTTCATACAGGGTAAGTAAGAAAAATAATAGCTACAAAAATGCTTTTGGAGTTGGTGTATGTCGTGTCTAGCCTTGAATTTATGATCTTCCTGTCTTGGCCTACCATATGCTGGATTAGAGACTTATGCCACCACTCCTGACTTTATTCCTTTTGTTTTTTTTAAGCCTCTTTCTAAACATTTCGAGTGTTTAGGACCATATGGTTGCTATTGCAAATACATTGGCTCACCATGATCTTCATGTTGTATCTGTGGATTCTACAGATTCTGCAGATTAAAAAAAAATAGGAAAAAAATTATATTTTTTGAACATGTACAGACATTTTTCTTGTTATTTTCTAAGCAAGAAAGTATAACAGTCATTTTCAAAGCTTTTTCAGTATTTTGAATAATACAAGTAATATAGGGATTACTTAAAATATAATATATAGATTTTATGTGGCTACTGTGCCATTTTATGTAAGGGACTTGAGTTGGGCACAGTTGCTCCTTGTAGCCAGTCACTGGGAACAACCAAGGAACAGTTGTGCCCAGCTCTGCTGTTAGAGAGTGAAAGAGTACCCATAGACCAAATGAGTTTCACTGCTTTTACTACTTATGAACACAGAAATAAGAACTTGTGTATTTTTTTACATGTCATTGTAATTTTAAACTTTTTTTTTCCAGTCTTGGGGCTTGAACTCAAGGCCTGAGCACTGTCCCTGGATTCTTTTTCCTCAAGGCTAGCACTCCCACTTGAGCCACAGCGCTACTTCCAGCTTTTTTCTGTATATGTGGTGCTGAGGACTCAAGCCCAGGGCTTCATGTATACGAGGCGAGCACTTTACCACTAGGCCATATTCCCAGCCGCAATTCTAAACTTAAGGAAAAAATGTAAGAATATAAAACCATTCTTAGTTCATATGCACCACAAAAATAAGTGAAACTGGACTTGGTCTATGAGTAAAGTTTGCTGATATTTGAATTAAAAAACCTTCACATTGGGCTGGAAATATGGCCTAGTGGCAAGAGTGCTTGCCTCATATACATGAAGCCCTGGGTTTGATTTTCCCAGCACCACATATATAGAAAACGGCCAGAGTGGCACTGTGGCTCAAGTGGCAGAGTGTTAGCCTTGAGCAAAAGGAAGCCAGGGACAGTGCTCAGGCCCTGAGTTCAAGGCCCAGGACTAGTGCAAAAAAAAAAAAAAAGCCTTCACATTCTGACAATTGTTTTAGACACTTTATCTTTTAAAAATATTTTTTTCTTGGTATTTGTACTTGGTACAGTAGGAAAATATACTTTTTACATGAGATTTAGAATTTTAAAATTCCTTTTTAAATTTAGGTGATTTGAACTCAGGGCCTCATGGAAGCAAGCACACTTACCACTTGAGCCATACCTTTGTCTTTTTTCACTTTATTATTATTTTTTATAGGACTTGTGCTTTATGCCTGGAGTTAGTTTTGGCCTATGTTCTTCCTACCTGTGCCCTATATAACTGAGATTATAGGGTACACCATCATAGCTGGCTTGTTTTGTTAATGTGGAGTCTTGCTAAATATTTGATGAGCATTTAACTGTGTCTTCCTGCTTTCTGAGTAGCTAGAATTATAGGCATATGCCACCTTCACTTGGGCCCTAAAAGTTAAAACATATAATCACAGCTTTATATTTAAACTGCTTATTAGCATAGCAAAAGTGAAACAGCAAAAGTTTGTACTTTGTCCTCCTCAAACAGTGGCATATATAATTATATTAGGGTTATTTGGAAGCAGTCAACAGAAACACTCAGTACCACTAAGTTTTCTTGTTCACTGTTGCTGGTCCTCAGCAACTGTGTAGATAGTAATGCTTACATTAGTCATGGAGTCAGGTATCTACAGAATCAATATTAAAAAACAAGAAGCTAGATCTCAGGAAACCCTGAGAAGAACTGGAACAGTTTGCAGAGATGGTGCCTTCGTAGCAATATGGAACAAAGTGTCATTAGTGTGTCAAAGTCCTCTTTGCTTAAGATTCACCTTCCTCAGAATCAGCTTGATTGGCCGAACTTGAGTCTCGTTGACTCACTTTGTGTGAGAATGGAACATGTTGATTAACCTTTCCACCAAAACTGCATACAAGGATTGTTGCCTAACAGAGTGAAGATTACCTCAGTTATCAAAAGAGAATGACATGCAAAAATAGCAAATACCCAGTCATAGATGCCCACATTGAGAGACAGCTGATAAAGACATAGGTCAGGGCCAGACCCATGTGAAATTGGAATTGAACCTTTGTAGACAGCTTTGAAAATTTTAATTTTTTGGATCAAAAAACTAAGATAGGGAAAGGGCAATGAATTACTATTAAGGAATTTAGGCAGCAGCAATGTAATAGTCAAAAGTTGAAATACTCAACATCCCTGGCCATAAAGGAAATGAAAATCAAAACAACGTTGAGATGCCATCTCACCCCCAGATAAATTGGCCAACATCTAGAATGTGTTGTTGTTACAACAAATGCTGGCAGGAATGGGGGGTAGGGGAAAAATCCTGTTGCACTGTTGGTGGGAATGTAAACTAGTGCAACCACTCTGGTGGTTTGAGTTCTAAACATAGAACTTCCTTATGACCCAGCCCTACCATTCTTGTGCATTTACCCAGAACATCACAAGCCAGGATACTGTAAAGACACTTATACATCCATGTTCAGTTCTACACTATTCACAATAACCAAGTTATGCGAACAGCCCAAATGCCCTACAGCAGATGAGTGTATATATAAAAAAAGTAGTACTTTACAATAGAATTTAACTCACCTATTAGAATGTCATTTGCAGGGAAGTGTCTGGACCTAGAACAAATCATGTTAAATGAGGTAAGCCAAGCTTAGAGAGACAAATGGCTTGGGTTTTTTTTTTTTTCTTGTATGTGGAAACTAGATCTAAAATACAACTGGACATGATAACTTTTACAGGACTCTAGAAATTCATATACAGTCAGTCTAAAGGAAGATACTCTTAGGGGAGGAACCCAAAGGGAGAACTCATCTGACCACGTAAAATACTGTTTATCAAAACAAATTCCAGGAAATAGAAATGTGGGTTTTTGGTAGTGGTAGTGTTTACACTTTTCTTTTTTTAAAATTTTTGTCTTTTTAGGGAGCCAAAGGGAACAGAAGGGAAGGAAGGGAAGTTTTGCAATTATGGTATTCAGTATACAGTGTCTGGAAATGAACTATGTGGGGCCAGGCACCCCACAAACTATGCAGCTTGTGGGTAGGGACAGGAGAAACTGGGGCAAAGAGAAGAAAGAGGTGACATTGTTCAAAAAGAATTGTACTTATTACCTGATGTATGAAATGGTAACCCATCTGTATAACACCTTCATAGTAACAATAAAATTATAGTAAAAATAACAAGAAGATTGTATTGACTAATTTTTGAGTTATCTTAGGAATTATGTTAGTCTAAAGGCATTAAGATTCAAGCACAGCATTAAGTGCTAGTCATTTCACCATTTATTTGTATGTAGTATCTTTCAAACCGCATATTTTCATTGTGCTTTTGTTCTGATACTTGTGTATATGCCCAAGGGTGATGATAAGTGTAGATGCTGAGAAGTTTTTCCTTATCAATGTGAATGTACTTAGCTGTTGTAGATAATAGTGGTCTTTCTAATAGGTGTTGTGCTAGGAATCCTGCTCTTTAGTGAGAATAACATATATTTCAGAATTAATTATCTGTATTAATTCTTCTATAATTATATTTTCAGGCATGCATTGCAAAATCGTCACTTAACTGATATGGTTTATATTTGTAGGGATTGTGTTTGCTTAAAATTTTTATCACTTATTGTGGAAGTATTTATTTTTGACAATTTAAGAGTTTTAATTTTCAACCACAGTGATTGCAGACTTAGAATGGTTGGGCTTTATTAAATGAGTTCAATCATTGAAAGGAAAGAAACCTCCTAAAACAGTTTAATTTTAAACTATAAAATATTAGAAGTGGTTATTAAAGTATGTATATGTAGAATGAGGTAACCCTTTCCATACAAGTTGGATATGAAAAGATAGAAACAGACATCTGACTTTTCCCCCCTTGGTTCTTGTTCTTGCTCTTACTGAAGAAAGCAAGATCCAATAAATACACAATTTAGTCATTATATAGGAAAGATAGCATAGAGTTTAAGAGTACAAGCACCAGAGTCTTGTTACTGGGTTCTGATCTTTAGCTCCACAAATTACCATTTCTTTGGTAAGATCCTTTTTCTTGGCTTTACCTTCTTTAGCTATAAAGCATAATAGAAGCCATAAAAACGAATATATCCTATAATTTCCAACTGATAGAACTGGAGATGATTATATTAAATGAAATAAACTAGTCACATTTATACATGGAATATAACCAAGTTGATCTTACAAAAGTTGAGAGTAGAAAGTGATGGTTACTGTGGAAAGTAAGAGAAAGATAGGGTAAGGTTGATCAGTGGGTATAAAGTTATAGTTAGAAATAAGAAGTTCTGGTGTTCTATTGCACAGTAAGGTAACTATCAGTAATATACTATGTATATATGTTTTATGTATTATTAAAGCTAGAAGAAAGGACGTTCTCACGATAAAGAGATAAGTGTTTTGAGAAGTATGTTTACCCTGATTTGAATACTACATAGAGAATATATCATGTGGTACCCCAGTTTAATGTATCATTTTTTAAGGCAATGATATGAATGATAAATTACTCCCTACATTTTGATAGTCTATACAAATACTGTAGTCAAGTACTTATTATTCAATATTATATATCCCTCTCTCCTGCTATTGATGATTATAAGTATCACTGATTCTGATTTCATTTTCAAAGTTATTGACTGGTTCCCATAAAAAATTCAGTTGATAGCTTAATGTTTACAAAGAGTCTTTAATGCATTATTTCTTACACAGAGAATAAGCTAAAAGTGAAAAAAATGAATAGTGCTTTAGATTCCTAAAAAATTGGAGAAGGATTGAGTGCTTTTATGCACTTTGTTAACCTTTATGACACTCAGAACAAGACATCACTTTTGCTGATTTTCATTTCTTTATTAGAAAGACTTTAAAAGAACCACTAAACTTTCATTGAGGCTATTAGGACTATTATGAAAAACACTTATTTTAACTTTGAAGACTCAGAGTAGTACTCTTTTGTTTATACTTATTTTAATTGAAAAAACTTGGTTTGGGTTTAGAATTTTAACAGTATATATGAGTAACAACAGTATTTGTAGAGTGCTTTTTACAAGCTTTGTCTCACTTGATCTTCATAGTTCTGTAAAAATGGTAAGACAAATGTCATCACTCCTACTCTTAAAGTTGAGAATACTTTGAAGAAGTTCAGTAATTTCCTTAGAGATAAATAGCTAGTTAAGGTCTATGGTCTCTTACATGAGTTTTCATTTTGCTATGTCAGAGAGCTGAGTAGAATTAATTTCTGCTTTATACTTGACTTGTATTTTCCAGAAGGTAAAAGTCAAACTGCTAAATTTTTGGCTCTTTCAGATTTTCTAGAAATGTGTGTGAGTCTGTGTGTGTGTGTGTGTGTGTGTTGTTAACTAGTTTAATTTTCTTAGAGCAGATTTATGTTTGTAGCAAAATGTGTAGAAGATAGAGATGACCTATATACTAACTAGCACTTTCCCATGAAAGTGGTCCATTTGTTACAGTGGTATACCATCACTGAGTTACGGTCTACATTAAGATTTGTTCTTGGTACCATTTATGGGTTTGAATAAATATGTAACTTGCACATAATCATATCATAGAGTAGTTGTTTTTTTTGCTGTAAGGCTGATGAACAGAGAGGTTATATTGCATAAGTAAGGTAATGAGTACATTTCTTTTTAAGCACTGTTTACCCTCACCCTCATTTTCTTTCACTTATTCCTACTCCCCACTTCCCCAAGTGGTATAGTTCATTTCTAACATAGTGTCAAGTGGGTATCATTGTTATGTTAGTTCATCCTTTGTCTTGCTGTTTCTCTGATTCCCTTTCCCTTCCATAGTTTGGATAAATGTACAAGACAAAGGGTACAGAAAACTAAAACAGAAGAGAGAGAGAGAGAGAGAGAGAGAGAGAGAGAGAGAATGTACACAGGACATAATAAGAACCTCTTGTTTCCAATTCTTGGAATTCATGTTGATATGCTTCATTATATATGGCCCTATGCACTCAGCAATTGGCTGTTGAGATCCCCTGTTAGAATATCATAGACATATCCTAGTTATTATAAATGAGGGAAACCATGCAACCTACTTTTCTTTGGGCTTGGCTTATTTTGCTTAATACAGTTTGTTTTTTCCCCAGTCTTTTCCATTTCCCCATTTACGGGGAAATACCATTTTTTTCTAATGGAAACATAGAACTCCATTGTGCGTGTAAACTTCATCTTATTGATCCATTCATCTACTGAGGGGCATCTGGGTTGGTTCCATATCTTAGCTGTGAATAATGCTGCAGTGAAAATGGTTGTGCTGGTAGCTTTAGTATGGCCTTGTTTGTGGTCATTTGGGTAAGTGCCCAGGAATGGGATTGCTGGGACATAGAGGGGCTTCATAGAGTAGTTTTACTCTAAAACCCTTTTGTGTTCCCACCTTTCTGTTTATTTACCAAGTAAGAGGAACATATGACAAATTCTGTTGCAGTGCCTTGCTATAATTTTCATCTTATTTATTGCAGCGTTGGGCTTTAGAAATACTTGATTTGGAAAAAGGTTCTTAAATTACATCTGATGCTAGAAAGTTAAGTGATTCTAAATATAATTTTGATTTAGTGAAATATGATTCTCTGGTTCTTACATTATTCTTAGACAAGCTACAAGCCATCTTTCCTCCCCTAGGGGATTTTTTTTTTTTGAGATACAGTATCACTGTGTAACCCCAACTGACTTCTAATTTAATTTTCCTTCTTCACCCTCCCAAGGGTTGAAATTACAGGTGTGCACTACCACACCCAGCTAAGCTGCCCAATTCCAAAAACAAAAGTGATTTTATACTTTTAGAAATCCTTTAAAAGAGTTCTAGCCTAGTAAGTAAGATCAATCCTCTGAGTTTAAACCTTAGTGCGAGAGAAAAGAGGGGTGGGGAGGGTGGAAAGGAAATCATTTAAGAAACAGTATTCATTACATTATACAGTGCTGGCAGGGACATACACATATTTTAAGAGCATTCTTTGTAAGAAATTCAGTTCAGGTAAGTTTAGAACCTGGGCTTACATTTATCAGCCCTATGTAAAAAGGAATACAAGGAAGTCTTTTCCTTATTTCCAACAAAGTTTGATACTGATAGAAAAGGCAAGGCTAATTATGAAACAGTAGAGAGCAGGTCACCAAATAGCCCTAAGACTTGTTTTGGATGGCCCCAAAGGTGACAGTACCATATAGTTCTTGTAGGGTTAAAGAGCAATGAATAATATGTTGCTTAGATTTTTATGTAGTTTACAAAGCATAAAATCTTTGCCACCTGTCTTGGACAGAAGGTTGTTATAAGAAATATATGTCACATAAAATAAGAAGTTAGATAACTGCAAATCACAACCACAGTGACATACAACTTTACACACACACTAGAATGACTCTGGGGGGGGGGGTTGATAGTAAAAAGCAACAAATGTTGGCAGTGAAAAGATATAACATGTATGCATTCATTGCTAGTGAGAATGTTAAGTGGTACAGCTGTCTTTGGAAAACAGTGTGGCGGTTTCTTAGAAAGTTAGGTAAAGTTGCCATATAACCCAACACTTTCTTCCTTATGTGAACTACCAAGAGAATTGGAAACATGTTCACACAAAAAAACTTGTGTTGAAATGTTTATAACAATAAAGAGATGGAGATGTGGCCCATTGGTAAAAGCAAAAGTCTAGAAAGTATGAGTCCCTGAGTTCAAACTTAACTACTGCCGAAAAAGAAAAAAAGAGAAACAACCCATCAGTAGCTGATGAAACGGTGAGCAAAATGTGGTGTTATTATCTGGCCATAGGTAGGAATGACGTATTAACATAAAATTACAGTGTGGATAAACCTTGAAAACATTATACTAAATAAGAGAAGCCAGACACATGAAAGGCCATATAAACTGTATGTTTCCCTGATATGTCCATGTTAATCTAGAGATAGATTTATAGCCAAATCTATAAAAACACAAAGCAGTTTAGTTTGCCAGGGACAACTGGGAGAGGAAATGTGGAGTATCTGCTAGAATAAAGACATTTCTTTTTAGGATTATTATTATTATTTTTTTTTTTTTGGCCAGTCCTGGGCCTCGGACTCAGGGCCTGAGCACTGTCCCTGGCTTCTTCTTGCTCAAGGCTAGCACTCTGCCACTTGAGCCACAGCGCCACTTCTGGCCGTTTTCTGTATATGTGGTGCTGGGGAATTGAACCCAGGGCCTCATGTATACAAGGCAAGCACTCTTGCCACTAGGCCATATCCCCAGCCCTTTTTAGGATTATTTTAAAAATAGCATTGCAATTATGAAGTAGCGATAGTTGTAAATATAATTTGGTTTTTAAAATTTATTTATTTATTTGCTGGTTCTGGGGCTGGAACTCGGGGCCTGAGCATTGTCCCTGGTTTCTTTTTGCTCAAAGCTAGCACTCTACCACTTGAGCCACAGCACCACTTCTGGCTTTTTTTTTTTATGTATGTGATCTTGAAGAATTGAACCCAAGACTTCTTGTATGAGAAGCAAGCAGTTTACCACTAGGCCATATTCCCAGCTCCTATTTTTATATTTTTGGCAGTATTGGGGTTTGAATTCAGCATTTTGCTCTTGTTAGTCAAGTACTAGATTACTTGAGCCATGGTCCAAGACCTTTTTGCTTTTGTTTATGTATTTACTTTTTTTTTTTAATGGTACTGGGGCTTGAACTCGACTTCATGCTTATTAGGCAGGTCCTCCACTTGAGCCATGCCTCTGGACCATTTTGCTCTTGTTATTTTTGAGATAAGGTCTCACTTTTTGTCTGGGCTTTCCTGGACCATAATCCTCACATATATGCTTCTACTGTAGGTGTGATGACAGGTGTGTATCACTACAAACTTTCTGTCCCAGCTGTCTTTAAATCTAGGTCCTCCCAAATTTCTACCTCCCATGTAGCTAGGATTATAGGTGTGAACCCTTGCTCTCAGCTTATTTCTCAGTCCTGGTTGGCCTAGGGCTATAATCACTCTTCCACTTCTAAGTAGTCAGAATAATACTGTGTTATACCCAGCCCTGTTAATAAAATTTTAAACATCACTGACTAGTATACTTTATTTTTAAATTTTTTTGTTATTATAAAGGTGATGTCAGGTAAAGTGTACATTTCTTTTTGGACAGTGTCACCCTTTTCCTTGCTCTTTCCTAATTTTTCCCTCCCACTTCCCACCCACTCCCCATCTACTCCCCATCCACTCCCCACCCACAAGTTGTATAGTTCATTTTCAACATAATGTCCAGTGAGTACCATTGCTGCATTTGTGAATAGTATACTTTAAAATGGTAAATTTTATGGTATGTGAATTCATTCTTCAAAAAGAAAATGTAACCAGAGATTCAATAGTAAAAAGGAAGTAATAAGAGCTTAGATAAAGAAGACTATATTTCAGCATGAGTTGATAGATTCTACTTTGAAATTAGAGCTTGGAAAGGGTATGAAAGATTTGTATAGATAAATGATGTGGCTACAACATTTCAGGTCCTGTAAGCCAAAAAGAGATGTGGCAAGATGCAAGAGGGAGAAAACAGAACTAAACTGGCATATTAACTGACTTGACTACTTTAGTATTACTGCTTTCATGGAATAAATGATACATCATTTTATCCTGAGGCAAGAATTGTTTTTCTTTCTAATTTTTTTTTATTATGAGCTATTAGTATGGCTGTCTATTGTGGTACTTTTAACAGGTTGACTACAGGGTGAACATTTCTAATCTTAAAAGTTCAAGTGTTTCAAAGTTTGGAAACATTGAATACTGAGTGACACCACACATGGAATCACTTGGCCTTATGTAACAAGTCACAGCCAAAATACAGGAGCACTAAGAATATTGTGTAAAAATATCTTTATTCTGTTTATAAATTTTGTACATAAGTGAGTTTTATTTAGACTAGAGTCACCCCTAAGATAACTCATTGCACCTAATATTTCAGGATTGGAAAAAAAAAAAAGAACAACTTGAAATCTAACACATTTTGATTTCAAGTATTTTGGATAAAAGGTACTCAGCCTGTATAAAAGATCTTAGTAGCATATGTTTTGAGGAATTTTAATGCATGTCATTTCAATGCATTTAAATCCTACAATCTGTTTATTGTTATTGAAAATAAAATCCCTTAAATTGTTTTTTAAACTTCACTCTTTATAAAGTTCCTTCATGAGTATTATCTTATTTGATCATTTATGTCTTATTTTAAAGATGAAAAAAGAGCACATTAGAGTGATTAGGAGCCAGAATAGACTATAGTTCATAGGAAAACCATTTTTTCCAAAGATAAATGAGGAAATAACGCATAAAAACAATACTTGAAATGGATAGATATTTTATAATTGCTTTAATCTTGTTAATTAGAGAAAATTAAGTTGGATAGCACTCCTTTCTCCCCCCTAGTACTGAGACTTGAATTCAGGGCTTCATGGTTTTGCTTTAGCTTTTTCACTCAAGACCAGAGCTACCTGTCCACTTTGGCTCTTTGGTGGTTAATTGGAGATACTAGTCTATAGATGGTGAAGTTCTGTGCTATTAGGGAGATGGTAAAATGGGGCTCATATATTCCTGATGGGACAGTGAATTGGTAAAAGCTATTACTCTGCATGAAGAGTATGTTCCATCTGAGAATGTAACCTAAAGGAATAAAACTGTGTGTGTGGGGGGGGGGGGGTGGAAACTGAACACATCACTCTGGAGGCTGAGGCAGGAGGACCAGAGTTCCAGACTGTGCTGGGCTGCCTGGCTCAAGAAAACATTTAAATATATATGAATGGGGATTTATTGCAGCATTAATAATAAAATTATGTCTAACCTGATTTCATGTTATAGGTTATCAGGCATATTGTATGGTCCACATTTGAATACTGTAGCAAAGATATTGCGTTCCGTTTGTTTACTTGTCCTGCCCTTGAATCTTTCATTAAATGCCTCAGTTCATTCAAGAATCATAGAAGGCTTTTATTTTTCCAGAATAGGGAAATATCCCATGCTATTCTTTTCCAGTTGTATCTTCCACAGCCTTAATTTAGCTTCAGAGCTTTCACCTTTGAAAGCAGGGAGCTGAGAAGCCAATTGGGGTCTTGCTTGAAGTTCAGTTCTCAGAGGAACTTGATAACATCTGCATAAATCATACAGCCACAGTGAGGTGTTTTTTTTTTTTTTAATATGCTTTTTTCCCTTCATCCCCATGAACTAACTGCTTGGCTTTATCTCACAGTTCATAAAATCTCATGAACATATTACCAAGTCTTAGCCACCACTCGTCACAGTAATAAGATTACCATATGGAATCAAAATCATTTACTAATACCCTAAACTAACAGTTGTTAACAAAATTGATGCTACTATTGATTCCACATTTTTGATCCACAAGGACTATGCAGAGACTTTCTTGGTGTGCCATTCAGGGACATATAATTAAATCACTTGGATCAAGACAAATGATACAGGACTTTTTATTTCTGTTACTAGGTTTTGACCTGAACTCAGTGCCTTGCACTCTTGGTCCACTTTCTCATAGCTGCCATTCTATCACTCAAGCCTTTTTCTAAGCCGTGCTTCCAGCATACCGTTTTGCTGGTTAGAGATGGAGCCGTGCAGTACTTTTCTGTCCTGGCTGGCTTCCGACCTCAGTCCTCCCTGTCTTATCTACTTCCAGGTCTCATCACACCATCACAGGTGTGAACATCAGTCCCCAGCAATTCAATTCTTTGTTGATAAATGCATTTAACCCTTACTTCAAGTCAACCTGGCTGGAGCTCCATCTCTAGTAAGGCTACTTTTCATATGGTAATGCAAGTCTTTTCATTCTTAAAACAAATTCTCTCAAGCCTTCACCTTTTGTCCATTTCTCTTAGATCAACACTGCATCAACTTCTTTTCTTTGTAGTCGCCATTTGTAAGATGTTACACCATATAAAGGCTTTTGTTTTTTCTTGTCTTTTTGGTACTGGGGATCCAACCCAGGACGTTGCACTTTCTAGGTAAGCATTTTGCATCTGAGCTACATACCAGCGTACCATGTAAGTTTTAATAACTGTCTGTGTTGCCAGCAACTCAATTATTTTGCTTTGATTGAAGTTTGATAATTCATCTTGAATTTTACAGATGTCCAACATTTATATAATCAATTTTTGAGGTCTTTTCTGTGTACTGTACCTTCATTAACCTTCTTATGTGAAGATTATCTCATTACATCTCATTATCACCACATCCCTGTAGTTTAGCCATAGTATGTTCACACTTCTTTGGTGTGCACACTCACAGCCTGCATGGTACTGACCGTCCTCTGAGTCACCACAATACAGACAGACGGACTGCAGACTGCTGGCAAGAAATGTACGACTGTCCTGTTCTGTAGTCGTGTCTCCTGTCTATCTTGTAATGAGCATCCCTGCTTGTCCCTCAAAAGTTACATCATCATCATTATTATTATTATTATCTTAAGAGAAAGGTTAGTATGAAAAAAGCTAGTTTTACTGAATTTTGAGTCTCAGCCATAGTTGCTTTGGCAGGGCCAGACCAAATGATTGCCCCATGGGCCAGTATATCCCCTCCCGTACATCTAAGAAGTTCTCTCCCCTTCCCATTTCTTAGCAACCATCATTCTACTTTGTGTTCCTATGAATTTGACTACTCTAGATACCTTAACTAGGTGAAATCATCATATATGTGACCTTTTGTGACTGGCCTGTTTCATTCAGTATGTCTTCAAGATTTGCCCATATTGGAGATACCATATATCACGGTTTCTTTCTTTTTCCTCCCCATTTTTTCTCCTGAAGGCAGAGTCTCACTATGTAGCCAGGGTGGCCTTGAACTGTCTGTGTAGCCCAAGCTGGCCTTCAACTTGAAATCTTCTTGCTTTAGCCTTCTGAGTGCTGGGATTATAGATGTGTGTGACCACGGCCAGATACATTTTTAATTATCCTCTCATTGATGGCTGGACATCTGAGTTGCTCTCACCTTTACCCTGTTGTGAAGGAGGTTGTTAAACATGGGTATACAAATATTGTTGGAATCGCTGCTTTCAGTTCCTTTCCTTTCTGATCTGTAATTTTTTCAGAAATCATTCTGTTTTCCAAAGTAGCTACACTATTTTTATATTCCTACCAACATTGCACCGGACTTCCAGCTTTTTTAGATCTTCATTAATCTTAGTTATTTTCTGTTCATTGTTTTTACAATAGCCACACTGATTGATGTATATGAGGTAGTATCTCATTATTAGAGTTTAAATCCAAACTCTCCTTTCTAGTGATGCCAAACATCTTTTCCTGAACAGCTTATTGGTGGCCACTGTCTCCTCTTCTTTGTCCTCCTCTTCCTCTTTTTTTTCCTTCTTCCTCCTCCTCCTTCCTTCTTCTTTCCCCTCCTCTTTTTTTTTTTGAGAAATGTCATTCATATCCTCTGCCTATGTTTTTTCTTTTTAAAAATATTTTATTATCCTCAAATAGTAATACAAAAGAGTTTCAGTTTAATGTGTCTGTACAATACATCTTGATCAGTGTCATCCTTTCCATCATTATACCCCCATTTATGCCATGCCCACACATGTCTACTCCATTTTCACCTATGTGAAAATGTACTCCATGTACATACATGGAATAGTCTGACTATTTTGTCCCTCTGCCTATTTTTTAATTGGGTTGGTTTTTAGTTTTGAATTGTAGGAGTTTCTATATTCTTGCTACTAATTTTTATCAGATAATTTGCACATACCTCTCATTCCATGAATTTCAATTCCACTGTGCTGATATGTTCTTTGATATATAGAAGTTTTAAAATTGGATGCTATCCAGCTTTTTTCTTACAATTTTAGTATCATACCAAAAGATTTTTGGTAGCTAATGTCATAGAGCATTCCCCCATCCCTTATTTAATATCATTCTATAGTTTTGCTTGTCTTTGATCCATTTTGAGTCAATTTTTATATATGCTATGTGGTGAGGGCCCAACCTCATTCTTTTGCATTTGGATATTTAATTTCCCAGCACCATTTATTTAGAAAGATTCTCCTTTTCAGATTGAGTGGTATTGGTCCTCTTCAAATATTGTTTCAGCATGTTAGAATTTATTTCTATGTTCTCTGTTCTAAAGATCTTGGTATAGTGTGTATTCATTTAGATTTTGTTCCAAAACAAACTTTAAACCATGGATTATTAAAACTTTTATTTTCCAAGTATTCGGAAATTTTTATACCTGTTACTGATTCTAAGTTAAATTCTTAGTCAGAAAACATTTTCAGTGATTTAAATTCTTTTAAATTTATTGAGGCTTATTTTATAATATAGAATATTACCTATGTTGGTAAATGTTCCAAGTGCTTTTTAAAAATTGTTACTATAAA
Source organism: Perognathus longimembris pacificus (assembly GCF_023159225.1). Lineage (NCBI taxonomy): Eukaryota > Metazoa > Chordata > Mammalia > Rodentia > Heteromyidae > Perognathus > Perognathus longimembris. The sequence continues at coordinate 67,468,750 of NC_063167.1, read as the reverse complement.
GGTAATGTATAGAGGGGTTACAGTTATATAAGTCAAGTAATGAGTATATTTCAACAATATCACCCCTTCCCTCTTTCTCTCCCAGTTTTTCCCTTCCATCCCCACCCACAAGTTTTATAGTTCATTTTCAACATAGTATCTGATGAGTGAGTACCACTGATGCATTTGTTTACCCTTTCCATGTGCTTTTAAAAATAATGTCTTTCTTTTTTATTGCTGTGTGAAATATTCTGTAAAGGTCAATCAGATCGAATTGATTGGTGATATTTGGTTCAACTATATCCTTATTGATTTTTCTGCATGCTGCATCTGTGATTTATTGACAGAGTGTTGAATCTCCAACTATAAAATAGGCTCATCTATTTTTTCTTGCCTCAGCTGGCTTTGAACCTCAATCCTCAGATCTCCACCTCCCAAGTAGCTAGGATTACAGGCATGAGCCCCTGGCACCCATTTTTCTTTCTGAAGAACTTATCTTCACATATTCTTGCAAGGCAGAAAAATTCCTTCAGTTTTTGTTAAATCAGTATGGGTTTCTCCTTCCATTTGCAGGAAAATTGACCTGGAAAAAGAGTTATAGTTTGGCAGGCGTTTTAACAGTTAAAACATTTCATTTCACATTCTGGCTTACTTGCTTTCATCCTTTTTTTTTTTTTTTTTTTTTGCCAGTCCTGGGGCTTGGACTCAGGGCCTGAGCACTGTCCCTGGCTTCTTTTTGCTCAAGGCTAGCAATCTGCCTCTTGAGCCACAGCGCCACTTCTGGCCATTTTCTGTATATGTGGGGCTGGGGAATTGAACCCAGGGCCTTATGTATACGAGGCAAGCACTCTTGCCACTAGGCCATATCCCCAGCCCTAATTCTTATCCTTGTTCCTCTTTTCCTGTGGCTTTTTTCAACATTTTCTTTATGTCTTTCATTTTCTGTAGTTTAAATGTGTGGCTAGGTATATGTGCTGTTTTAGTATTTATTAATGTTCTCTGAACTTCTTGAGTACGTGGTTTGGTATTTAACCTTTTTTGTTGTTGTTCCATAGTATTGCTTCCCCATCTTTAGCTCCTCTCTCCTTTTGACCCTATCATAGAAATTTATGTGGCAGCTAACTAATTCTTACCACCTCCGCTGCAGCTGCTCTGGTCCATGTTGCCTTTGGTTATTGCAGTTGTCTCCAAATTTTCCTTCCTGCCTCTGCTCTTGAGCTCTTCTGTCATAGCCAGAGTTTTAAATTTTTCAGTAGAAGCTTGTCATCCTCTGTTCAAAATCATCAGGGGCATCCTATTATACTAAATAAAAGCCAGTACTTACCTTGACCTTAAAGGTTAAGTTTAGTGCCTTGTTCCATGTCTTACCTTACCTCCTACTAATCACCCCTTCATTGCTCAGATTACAGTGTCATCTTGTGTTCAGAAAGTCACCAAGTATCTAAAGGCTTTTCCATCTGTCCTCAGATTTCTCTTTTACTCTATTGTTTCTAAGTCTTTGTTCAAATATCACTATTAAAAAATGTAAACCACGGGCCACATGAATTCTCTATTCCTTTCTCCTACGTGATTGTTCTCCAAAACACTTGGGTTTTGGTGTAATTTTTCAATGCTAAGATTAAGGGATTTGAGTATGCTAGCCAGTAGTTCTACCAGTGAGCTACATCCTCAAACCCTCTCTAAAATCCTTTTCCAGCTAATTTGTCTCTTTAGCAAGAGAAAGCATAGACCACACTGGAAAACAATGAAAACAAACAAACAAACCAGTTTGTCTGGAGCATTGAGAAAAAGGCAATACCTAGTCGGATGAGGCTAGAGTGAGATTTAAGGATCAGACTACACAAACTTCTTTGTAGTATTTTAGTGTTTATCTTTGTTAATATTTAGTATTTGTTAATATTTTAGTATTTATCCTTAAGAGCAACAAAAAACTTAAATGACTATAGGAATAGGGAGATTACTAGTGTCATTTGGGGGGTCAGGGGGGTCAGTTGTACAGTTTAGACTCAGTGCCTGAGTGCTGTCCTTGAGCTCTTTTACACAAGGCTAGTGCTCTACCACTTTGAGCCACAGATCCACTTCTGTTTTTTTTAGTGGTTATTAGAGATAAAAAAAAAATTCATGGGACTTTTCTGCCAGGCTAGCTTCAAACCGCAATCCTCAGATCTCAGCCTCCTGAATTGGTAGGATTACAGCCACTGGTGCCCAGCTTTAAATTTTTTGTTTTATAAAGATTTTCTAGCTTCATTATGGAGCCTAAACTGGAGGGAAAAGGATTGGGTATGACAGGGAGATTCAGGAGTCAGCATATAGCAAGTAACTTAGTCCACTAGAGTTGGTGGCCATATAAAAAGAATATTTGTGTGGGCATTCATGATTTATACCCGTAATCCCAGCTACTCAGGAGGCCGAGATCTGCGAATTGTGGTTCAAAGCCAGCCTGGGAAAGAAAGCCCATGAGACTTCTCCATTTAACTAAAATAAATAGATAGATAGATAGATAGATAGATAGATAGATAGATAGATAGATAGATAGATAGATAGATAGGATATAGAGCTGTGTCTCAAGTAGTACAGTGCTAGCCTTGAACAAAAAAGCTCAGGGACAGCACCCAGACCCTGAATTCAAGTCTCAGGACCTGTGTGTGTGTATGCATGCACACACCCACACAGAAAATGTTTGGAACTGTGATCTTTCATCAAGATAGCCATTTATAAACATCTAAGAGCTTCAAACTTAAATCTGGTGGCCAAGCTGATAGTTTTAAAGCAAGCAACTTTTAAACAGAGACTCAATTGTGGTTTCCTCCCTCCCTCCCTTCCTTTCAATACTAAGGCTTAAACTCAGGGGCTGAACTCAGCTTTTTCAGTCAAGGCTGGTACTCTACCACTTGAGACACTGCCATGATCTTCAGATCTCAGCCTCCTCAGTAGCTAGGATTATAGGTGTGAGCCACTAGTACCCACCTTTAACTGTAATTTTCTAATGTAACTTTTCTTTTAAAGAAAACTGCCTTTATTCTATCAGTTATAAAAATTAACTGATACAGAAAAAATTTAGTCAGCTGGAGAGTAAAGAAAACCCAAGTGCTATTCATGAGAACTGGTAGCTCCTCTGGGAGGGAACCAGGATACAATCAGAAACGAACACTGTAAATTAGAGCAAAACTAAGGTGGAAAAGGCTATGCCAAGTGGGGCTGGGAATATGGCCTAGTGGTAGACTGCTTGCCTCATATACATGAGGCCCTGGGTTCAATTCCATAGCACCACATGTATAGAAAAAGCCAGAAGTGGTGCTGTGGCTCAAGTGGAAGAGTGCCTTGAGCAAAAAGAAGTTGGGGACAGTGCTCAGGCCATGAATTCAAGCCCCAGTACTGGCAAAAAAAAAAGGCTATGCCAAGTGTCTAATGGCCTCAGGTGTGAAACCAAATTCCTATATTATTTAGACTGCTCCAGAAAGAGGTAATAAGATGTGGGAAAGGGACTGTTTTCAGTGATAGCCATATTTTATCAGGAAAATTGACAAAACAGGAAGTTTAAAAATGAATTTTTCCATCTGACTTTATTTCCAGGTGCACTTTTGTTTGTTTTGTTTTTCTTAAAATTCAGTACTTTTTTTTTTTTACATAAATGACATGTATCGGTATTAGGAAATATACAAAAAACCTACATCTAGTCTAGGGTAGATATATTTATTTTTGGTAACATACATTAAGTAGCACTAGGTAGCTAACATGAAAAGCACAGAACTGTAACTACCATAGCTGCCATGGACTTGTCTTTCTGGCTTAGCACAACATTTTAAAATTAGCTACAATATTGATTCTCTCACTCTAAGGAGTTGTAAGGAAAAAGCTTTAGCTTCTATTTATTCATTTATTTATGTTTGTGCCAGTCCGGGAGCTTGAACTCAGGTTTAGGTTCTGTCCCTGAGCTTTTTTTGCTCAAAGCTGGCACTCTACCACTTAAGCCACCGCTGTATTTATGGTTTTTGTGTTTGTGTTTGTTTTTCCTTTGTAGTATTGGAGATAAGAGTCTCATGGACTTTGCTGCCCAGGCCGGCTTCAAAACTGCAATGCTCAGAACACAGTCTACTGAGTATCTAGGATTACAAGCTTGAGCCACAGCAACTGGCACAGAGTATTAGCTTCTTACTTAAATGATGTTATATTATTTAATTAGTATTTGATAATGTTATATTTAATTAATATTTAATAATTAATATTTCATCCCAACTACTTTTTTTTGGCCAGTCATGGGCCTTGGACTCAGGGCCTGAGCACTGTCCCTGGCTTCTTTTTGCTCAAGGCTAGCACTCTGCCACTTGAGCCACAGCGCCACTTCTGGCCGTTTTCTGTATATGTGGTGCTGGGGAATCGAACCCAGGGCCTCATGTATACAAGGCAAGCACTCTTGCCACTAGGCCATATCCCCAGCCCCCCCAACTACATTTTCTTAATAAGGAATTTGGATATTAATGAGGGAAATGTTTTCCTAGTTGTAAGTTGTTCTGAAAATGTAGAATCTTGTAGAAAGCTCTTGTGTCTAATTAGATAGTTTAATGTTGGTAGTTAAAAATCACACAAATAAAAAGTATTCATTTGCAACAGTGACAAGCATTAGTAAGGAAAAACACCTGTACCTGTACAATGCGAATATAGGAAGTTTTTGACTCAAAGGGATCAGGAAAGTATGACTTTTGGGAATAATACTTATACTGAAATATGAGGACAAGAACAGGCATTGACTAAGTAGAGATGAAAGAGAGGCATTTTGTTTTATTGTTTGTCTCTAGTGCTAGGGGTTGATCTCAGAGCCATTGCTCAAGCTAGGCAAACATAATACCACTGAGCTATACCCTCATTCCCAGAATAGCTATCTATGAGATCTTCTCAAGGCAAGAAGTAAGTCAAAGCTAGGGCCAGGTAGAATGCAGAGCCTCTTTTTGTCTCAGACCATTTTCTGAACATGGTAAATGATGAGCTTAAGGTTTCACTGTCTTGGCAGACAAAAAGGATAGGAGAGAGCTTAAGGTCAGCCTATTAGGAGATCGATCCTTAAGTATCTCTGTGCTACCACTCCCCCCAAACTACAAAGAAAATGGTCTGTCTCAAATTTTGGCACTGGATTTAAGTGATAGTAGAGGTTTGGGGGACAGGTGTTGTTCTAACACTTTAGTCAGAACTCAGCCTTTATGTGAGATTTGCATCTCTAAATTATTCTTTGTAACCTAACTCCAAGACATTTTACTTTAAGAATGCAGCCTAAATTAATAATGCCCAGTAGTAGCCCTAGGCTTGACAGAAGCAAATGCATATCACAATTAAAAAAAAAAATACACCGTTCAGGAAGAAATAAGGAGCCAGGCACCTTGGCTTTCACTTGTAATTGTAGTTACTTGGCTAGATCACTTGCAAAAAGTGCCATAGACCCTCTTCTTAAAAAAATACAAAGCAGGTTACAGTGGTGCGTAACTGTCATCTCAGCTGCACTGGAAATGTAAAAAGGAAATTTGTGGCCAAGATATATGAGAAAGAGGAAGAAAGAGGGGAGGGGAGGGAGGGAGAGAGAGAGAGAGAGAGAACTAAAATGAAATACACACACATACGTACATATATATAATTTGAAGGTCAGTGAATAGGTTAGCAGTAAGTAATACTAGAAAGATAGATTAACCAAAAATACAGAAATGGAAAAATATATGAGAAGAATATTTGAAAATTGTGGCAGAAGCAGCCAGTTTTCCCTGACAAACTTTCTCCCTGTAATAATGAAGGGATGTGTTAGGTAAATGCCTATACTGTGCAGATAAAACTTCTATTTCACTGCCTTCTCCATAGTGAGGTATATGCGGCAAGGTTTTAGCAATTCAAGATGCAAGTGGAAACCGTAACTTCTAGATTGTGCCTAACTAGGCAGGAGTATGTCCTTTCATGTCCTTTCCTTCCTCTGTCTTACTTCCTATGGACTGACTGGCATGTAGCACAGTTGGTGTGCTATTTTTGGCTATATGGAAGGCAGTATTTTAAGGATAACAGAGAAAAGGATGGGAAAACTTGGCTCCCAGAATACTAAACTGCCAAACAAACCTTGAACTATCCCTTCCAATATTGTGAGGGAGAAAAGGCCTTGAATTTGTTTAAATAATTTTATGATCTCATTGTAACAGTTCAGTCTACACCCTAAATTATATGAGAAGATTTACTATTGTCTAGCCAGAATTCAAGATGTGAAGAAAAGTCATATTTGAGACGATTACAATAAAAAATGTCCCCAAACTGCTTGCAAAAGGATTTAAATTTAAGAAGCCATATGTTGCTGGATGCCAGTGGCTGATGGGAATGGTGGCTTATGTTTGTAATCCTAGCTATTCAGGAAGCTGAGATCTGAGGACTGTGGTTCGAAGCCCAGAGAAGAAAGTCCTTGAGACTCTTACCTCCAGTCAGTCACAGAAAAAGCCTGATGTGGCACTGTGGCTCAAGTGATAGAGTGCTAGCCTTGAGCAAAAGAAGCTCTGGGACAGTGCCCAAGCCCTGAGTTCAAGCCCCAGGACCAGCAACCCCCTCCCTCCCAAAAGTCAAATCCTTAGCAAGATAAATAGAAATCTAAGCCAATAAACATTTCGCAGTTAAATTTTCAGACAGTTCTGTCTCAGAAACAGCCAGAGGAAGAAGACAAGAAACTGCCATTATATTAATAGTAGCTGACTTACTGAAAGGAAAATAGAAACCAAAAAGAGAGAAACTAAGGGTACAAGAGTATCTCGCAAGAATGAAGGAAGTGTAAGGTAATGTAACAAGACATTTCAGACAAATAACAGCTGGGAATTTTCACCATGTATTGGGCATCTGTTAAGGGAATTTCCAGAAAATAAAGAAGCAGAATAAACTAAAGAAAGGGAGAAAATCAGCATAAAAACAGAAAGCAGAGAAATAGAAAAGAAGCCAACAGTGAGATATTAACAAAGCAGATAGTTTCTTAGAAAAAAAGATTAACAAACTAAAAATCCTGACAAAATTGACCTGAAGAAAAAATATATTACATATCATAAAAAAGGAGATACAACAATGTACTTTAAAGTTGTTTATTATTATTTTGGCACTAGTAGAGTTTGAATTTAGTTTGTTCTTGCTACAAAAGTATTCTACTTGAGCAGCACTTTAATCCCATAGTTAATTATTAAAATAAATATGTACTAACATTTTGTTCAGGGAAGTAGATTATTATATCTATTCTTCTAATAGTATAACCTTTTAAGACCACTTGTCAATCTTGTCCGAACATTTTCCTTTTTAGGAAAAGGATTTATAAGAGATTTTGATAAAGTTTGAAAAAGTTTTGAGAGATGAAAGATTTATTTGGGAATAAGAATGATACGTTTATTTAAAACAATTGAGTGTATTTCTATGTTACATATATATGTATTTGTGTTCCTTTCCTCTGTATGTAAGAGCATGTGGCTCTTCTGCTCACACCTGCCAATTTACCACTTGAGCCATGCCTCTAGTTCCAAAAAACTTGTTTTTGGGTTTTTTTTGCCATTCCTGGGGCTTGAACTCAAGGCCTGGGCACTGTCCCCGAGCTTCTTTTGCTCAAGGCTAGCACTCTACCACTTGAGCCACTGCATCGCTTCTGGCTTTTCCTATATATGTAGTACTGAGGAATTGAACCCAGGGCTTAATGTATCTTGAGGCAAGCACTCTACCACTAGGCCACATTCCTAGCCCATTGTTTTTTGTGTTTTTTTTGTTTGTTTGTTTTTGTTTTTTGCCAGTCCTGGGGCTTGAACTCAGGGCCTGGCCCTGAACTTCTTTTAAATATTATGCTTGTGGGAGATATAGATGTGCTCACAACATCTTTATTTTCTGGAAGAATGGTAGCAAATAGTAATATCATTAAATATCCCCAATGTCAAAATCCAGAGTATTCTAAAACCCAAAACTTTTGGCATATTTTAATTTTGAGGTTTGGGGTTTTTATTTTTTGTTTGTTTGCCAGGCCTGGGGCTTGGACTCAGGGCCTTATCACTGTCCCTGGCTTCTTTTGCTCAAGCTAGCAGTCTACCTCTTGAGCCACACCACCACTTCTGGCTTTTTCTATATATGTGGTGCTGAGGAATTGAACCCAGGGCTTCATGAAGTATGTGAGGCAAGCACTCTACCACTAGGCCATATTCCCAGCCCATAATTTTGAGTTTTTGAGCATTTAGGAGCTCAGATTTTAGATCAGAGATGCTTTACCAGTCAAGTGTATGTAAATACTTCAAAATTAAAAGCAAAACAAAATCCAAAGTCTTAATGTATTTCTAGCCTTAAGTGTTTTGGATAAAGAATGCTCAACTTGTAGCAATTTATATGTAGGTACTTGGAAGTCTACCATTCTAGACTAATACAGAGGAAAGTCCTGGGTTGATAGCTATATGCTATATAGTAACTTCTAGTAAAAAAAAAAAAAAAATTGGAGGAAGAAGTAGGGAGGAATGGAAGGAGATTGACAAATTTTAGTGGAACATTAGGTTGGCATTCCAGAATTAACATAACTACTATGTATTTGTACATACTTCACTATGTTTTTGCAGAGTTAAGATTGTCATCTTCTATAATCACAATATAATCACAAGATAGAGAGATACCAGCATAAATCTTATTTAGAAATACAGAGAGAGCTACCCAAAGAAGCAACTGAAAATCTAGAATAATTGTAGATTAAGGAGATACAGTTAAAAGCTGTTTTAGTAATACTCCTAATAGTACTAATCAAGCATGAAATAGTTGTTTTGTTGTGCTAGTGACTCAGAATCTTGTACATTCTATGCAAGTGCTCTACCATTTAGCTTAATCTTCACCCCAAGCACACACTACTTTAAAGAGACTAAGCTAGACTGAATGAAACTTTATCAAAGGAGAACAGAATAATAACTATGTAAAATTTCATTTGAAGGAATATTGAATGGAAGAGGAATTGTCTTTATTCAGTTTACAATAGTGGGCATAACTGAAATCCAGCAAGTGACCTCTACAAAGACACAGAGCAGTGTAAAAAGAACTTTCTGATTACTAGGACACCCAGCAGTGAATGAACTGTTCTGTGGAAGTAGAGTTCAGAGGGCTACATGACCGTATCTGCATGTGGTTTTTAGAGTGGAATACTACAAATGAAAGTTTCTTTTGTGTTTCAGAGATTTTACATTAACTTCTATATTTAAAGCAAAAAAGAAAAAATCCAAAAAACAAAATCTTACCTATTTGTCTAAGATTTTCATATGGCATATAAGTGTGTTGTTTTCTAGGTACTATATTTGTCAACATTGACCTTTCATAAAATCATCTTTTACCATTTGTGGTTTCCAAAATTAGGATTTAGGAGGATATTATTATTATTATTATTTTGTGACTACTGATCTCTTTTGCCTTGCTTCTGTTATGTTTACCGCTCTTCCATATTATATATTTTTCAGCTTCCAGCTATGGCTAACTTTGTCTATTTTTCCAGGTGTTTTTTACCTTTTATTAATATAGTTTGTTGACATTACATTTTTATTTGTTTATTGACAGTCCTGGGGCTTGGACTAAGGGCCTGAGCACTGTTCCTTGCTTCTTTTTGCGCAAGGCTACCACTCTACCTCTTGAGCCACAGCGCCACTTACAGCCTTTTCTGTTTATTTGGTACTGAGGAATTAAACCCACAGCTTTATGCATGCTAGGCAAGCACTCTACTGCTAAGCCACATTCCCAGCCTCTGGCATTACATTTATTACATGTTTACACTTAGATTTCCCCCTCCTGTGTAGAAAGAAATATTCAAGCCAAGTGCCTTGCAGGCCTGTAATCCTGGCTACTCAGGAGGCTGAAACCCACGGGAACAAGGTTTAGTCAGGGAAGAAAGCTACCATCTCCAAAATAACCACCAATAAGCTTGGCTCAAGCTTGGCCAAGCAAGGAAGCTGGGCATGTACATGGTTCTGAGTTCATAACTTAATACCAGCAAAAAAAAAAAAAAAAGACAAAATCCCCACCTTAAAAACAAACAAACAGACAAACAGGAAAGAGAAAGATTCAGTATCATCCATTTCCCAATAAAAAGACTAATATTCCTTTCCCTTTTCCCAATTCAGCATATTGAAATAATTAGGTCTTTTTCCCTCTAGATTTTTCCTTATACTATACAATTTAGTTGTTAACTATAATTTTTATGAATTGATTTGCTTGCCATGATTTTGTGTTCTTATGTTTATAGTTGTTTTGGTTTGAAATTCTTACTACAATATATTCAGGTGTGAATTTCTGAGATTCATTATTCATGCTTTGCATCTGAAGATTCCAAACTTTCTTAGTTTGCCTCTGTTCTTGTTTCCTCTGTTCTCTTTCTAAACTTCATTAGGTATTTGGTGGAACTTTGGGGGGTTTTCCTTTGTTGTTTTAGTCTTTTCTGTTATTGCTGTAACAAAATAGCTGAAACTGGGTGACTCAAAGAGAAGTTTATATTTGCTTACATTTCTAGAGGGTGGAAAATTCAGGAACGTGGTACCGGCATCTGCTCAGTTTCCTTGTGAAGGCTTTATAACAACAGAGGTTATCACATGGAAAGACAAGGGAGTCAGAAAGAGCTCACTTTATAACAGTCACTCCTGTGGTATATAACCCAGAAATTCTTCAATTTGTGTATTACATAGCCCTCATGACTGGGTCACCCTCCTCAAGCTCTCATCTCTCAAATGGCATTCACATATGACTTTGAGAATTAAATTTCTCAAATTTAATATTTGGAGGACACATGTAAGTCATAGCATTGTCTTCCTGTCATTTTATGACCTCTGGGTTCAAGGTTCTTCATCTACAATTTTTTTCTCTGTTTGCAGTCTACTGAACTTTCATTTTGATGGTTGCATTTTATGTCTGCAGCATATCTTACACATGACAATCTCAAGAGACTTTTAAGTAGATCTTATTTATTTTATAATCTTCTACTGGCTCTCGTAAAATTTTGTCCTTCTGCTTGTTGAATTTACTGCATCTGACAAATTGTTTTCCTCAGATCTGTGATTGTCACCTCTTTTTGAGAATCTCTATTGTCTTCTACTTATAGGAACTTATCATCTTTCATTGTGGAAATGAGTAGAAAGTGCTTTTGGGCTCACAGTGCCAGGTTTTAACGTGTGAAGACTAATTTATAAAATTCACTTTCATGGATAGTCAGTGCTTCATCTTTGTTTAGCTTAGTCCATTTTAATTTCTGATTCATCTATAAAAACAAAGATAAAAGTCCTAGTTCATTAGAATGTTGTGAGAATTAAAAATGTCAATACACATAAAAGTACTCAAAACAGTATTTTGCATGTAGTAAGTAAGCAATAATCATTAAAGCTCATTTCTTCCCTTTCTTGTGTTTTTTTCTAACATTCTTTGCCTTTTCTTGCCCAGTCTTCCTGGTGATAAATTAATACTGTCTTTGATAAACTTTCAGAGGCCAGGCAGTAAATATTTTAGGCTTTTAGGACATATGGACTGCTATGCAAATCAGTTTACTTTCTATATCCTCAGATTTTATGTCCCATAGATTCAAAGAACTGTGTGGATTGAAAATATTCAGAAAAGAAAATTAATCTATACTGAACATGTATAAACTTTATTCTTGTCATAATTCCCTAGACAATGAAGTATATATACAGTGTAACAACTATTTATATAACTGTTAATTAACTTCACGTAACATTTACATTGTATACGAGGCAAGCACTCTTGCCATTAGGCCATATTCCTAGTCCCGTAACACTTACATTGTATTAGGTATAATACCTGTTGGGTAATGTAAATGTTAGTCAATCATGTAGAGATGAAAGTATATGGGAGAATGTACAGTTTTTATTTAAACTCTATGCTATTTCTAAAAGAGATGAGCATCTGTGGGTTTTGGTGTTCATGTGGGGACTAGAGGGTGGAACCAAGCAATCTCTGCATTATGTCTCATCAGTTTCTTTGTATATAGCCTTTGTTCAGTCTAGAAGATTGGGACTATTAAGAGTATGAAGGTGGGGATGTTGTTTTTAGCCTGTGTACAATGAGAATTTTTAAAGCCCTATAAGCAACTAATATCTCTGCTTTTTTAAAGTTCTTTTATAAAAATTTAATTTTATTTATTTTTTGATTATGTGGTATTGAGGAATTGAATCCAGGACCTCAGGCATGCCAGGCAAGCACTCTATTACTAAGTCACATTCCCAGCCCCAGCCCTCCCACCCCCCCCTTTTTGTCAGTCGTGGGGCTTGAACTCTGGGCCTAGGCACTGTCCCTGGGCTCTACAGCTCAACGCTAGCATTCTACCACTTGAGCCACAGAGCCACTTCCAGCCCTATATCTCAAAATACTGTTTTTATTAAGCAGTTTGAACAGAGAGGTTACAGTTCCATAAGTCAGGTTATAATTACAATGAATCTTAATCAGTGTCACTCCTTTGATCATTCTCTCCTTCTCATTCCTACCCTCAAGTTATAATTCTATTTTTATATAATGTACATTGAATATAAATGACAGCATTTTCTCACCTTTCCTTTCTCCGTGCATTCCCCCCAAAATGTTTTTTAATGAAATAATATTGATATGATTTTACTTTATCCAAAAATTTGAGAGCTGGGACCATGAGCTTAACTGGGATAGTGCATGCCGTGAATTAAAACATAGTACCACAAAAGGGGGGAAAAAGTTGTTTTTCATTATGATACACCATGAAGGGGTGGTTTCTTTTAGAAAGTTAAATCCTACAGTAATTTAGAATGCTGTATTCCTACCATGCTGTGGCAAACATGTCAGAGTTTTGTGTTCTTCTGTTTTCTTTTGCAGTACTAGGAATCCAATCCAGGGCTTTAGGCTTTGTGCTCTACCAACAAACTCTGGGGCTCCACTTGCCACTTTTGAAATATTCATGATATCTGTAAATGCTTAAAGATAACAAATGCTCTTCCACCAAAATCTGCTAGCCCCACTTACCACTTTTGAAATATTCATGATATCTGTAAATGTTTTTAAAGATAACAAACAATGTTGGTAAGAAAGTACCTTTGATAGTCCTTAATTGAAAGATTTGTTCCACAGTTTCTTAACACAACTTAATTTTATTTTAATGAATTTGTATTTTAAGTTCAATTCTGCCCGAAAAATGTTTGTTTTGCAAGTCTTTAGTTTATGTATTTTGTGTTATTTGCTTCAAATAGACAGTCAAGCTACTTTAGAAGTCGTTTTGCCAAAGGAAGGATGAAAGATTATTAAATCTTGGACCAGAATGTTAAGGATTCAAGATTGACTTAAAGCTTAAACATAGTGTAATGTTTATTCCTGTCCTCTGTATTTGTCAGGAAATTTTAACCAGAGTAAAAAGTTTCCTGGTGCTGTTTTGGGAGTACAGGGCATAAGAGATTTCCATAAAAAGGCATAGGATTTGCTTGGAAGACTGTAGTGGTTTTCTAACTTTGACACTAATGAATTAGAACTCCCTTTAGAAAGAAAATATTAATTCCAGTTATTCTTATTCAGAGTTTATATGTGTGTTTTTATTATATTGCAGCTTTTATTATATTGACAAACATGCTTATGTGATAACCCATGATATTTGTTAGGTATAAAGGAAATTTTGTTTATGGAATTTTAAAATGGCCTTGAAGCTTAAATATCTTGCCACTTTCGTTAAGGAACAGAGGCCAAATATTTTGTTGTTGAAGACTATCCCAAATAATTTGATCATCTCTAAGTTCTTTCCCTAATTTCTTGCTACCCTAGAAAAACTGTGGAGATATTAGGGGATATAAATGAATTTTGGTATCTTAGAATTACGTTTTAGAAGTTACACATTTTTTAACTACAGAGATGGTGAATTTACATACTGTTATAGCAACAGCAGTCCCCAGACTTAAGAGACCTAGAAAGAAGATTAAGAGTAGGATGAGAGGGACAAGGCAACAAACAGTACAAGAAATGTATCCAATGCCCAACGTATGATACTGTAACCTCTCTGTACATCAGTTTGATAATAAAAATTTGAGGAAAAAAAAAAGAGTCATCACAGCAAAAAAAAAAAAGAGTAGGATGATCTTCCTACATAAAATGTATGCATACTGTATTCAGCTGTCAATATTTTTATGTAAATGAGAAAACCACTAATGCAGATATGGTAGGCAATCAGATGTCTAGTGTCCAACACCTCTTGTTCCACCCCACTTTTTTTGCTTTTTTAAAGTATCTACTATGGTTTTAATAATGACCATCTTTCATAACCGTGACTTGTGAGCATATATGTATAGTTCATTTGTTTCTATTGCCCTTCCAGACTTTGTTTCTAGTAGGTGCTTTTTTGAAAGAAATTGCAGACTTAATTTCTCCAAGAAAGTATAGTCTCTCTTTCTAAACCTTCTCTTGTATTCCCTGCTTTAATAGGAGATCTATGTGCAATTTGTTTGCTCAAACTAGATAATTAGATATTATCCTTTACTGTTTGTCTTTCTAGTAACTTCTGGATAGTTACAGGGTCCTGCCAATCTTGCCTTGAGAAAAACACTACCTATTCTTTACCATAGAGCTACAGTAGAGTCATGTCATCTCCCACCTGAACTATTGCAGTGGCTTCTAAGAAGTGTCCTATTTGGTCTCTCCTTCCCTCTATTTTATGTACTGTTACCAATTATCTTTCCAAAATGTAAGAATAACCGTAGTAATTTTTCAAAACTGAACTCTCTCCCCTTTGCTTACTGAATAAAATGTGAACTAATGTGGCAGATGCCTTTACAAGCATTAGTCAGTCTCAGCACCCAGCTCTATCTTCCATAGCTTTTTTATAAACCCTGTGTTCCAACCACACTAACCCAAGTTGTGTCCTGTGTATGTGTGTATGCACGCACACTTGTGTGCGTATAATGCTTTTACTTTATTAAGCCATTTTCTCAGAATTGAAAGACTATAATGGGATCTCCTCTGTCCTTTCATCCCTCCCTAAACTATGTCTATGTACTAACTGTATTCATATCATACTTTATTATTTTGTTTTCCTCCCTAAATTTCATGAAGATAGGAAGCATATATTTTTTTAATTTTTATTTTTACTTCTATTTTTCTAACTCCAGACCTAGAAGATACTTCATAAATGTTTGATTTAGATTAGAATAATTATCCATGTCTGCTGTGTACATACTGATACTGTCAAAAATTCCCCACACGGGGCTGGGAATATGGCCTAGTGGCAAGAGTGCTTGCCTCATATACATGAGGCTCTGGGTTCGATTCCTCAGCACCACATATACAGAAAATGGCCAGAAGTGACGCTGTGGCTCAAGTGGCAGAGTGCTAGCCTTGAGCAAAAAAGAAGCCAGGGACAGTGCTGAGTTCACAGCCTAGGACTGGCCAAAAAAAAAAAAAAAATTCCCCACTGAATAGTCTTAAACCAATTTTGTTAAACAATATGTTAATAGTGTACATGTAATTAATTACTCATATTTTGTTTGTTTTTCCAGTCCTGGGGCTTGGATTCAGGGCCTGATCACTGTACCTGAGCTTCTTTTGCTCAAGGCTAGCATTCTACATGCCACAGCACTTCTTCTGGCCTTTTCTGTTTATTTGATGCTGAGGAATCGAACCCAGGGCTTCATGCATGCTAGACAAGCACTCTACCACTAAGCCACATTCCCAGCCCAGCACACATTTTTTTTTTGGACTCAGGGCCTGAGCACTGTCCCTGGCTTCTTCCCGCTCAAGGCTAGCACTCCGCCACTTGAGCCACAGCGCCGCTTCTGGCCGTTTTCTGTATATGTGGTGCTGGGGAATCGAACCTAGGGCCTCGTGTATCCGAGGCAGGCACTCTTGCCACTAGGCTATATCCCCAGCCCCCAGCACACATTTTTTAAACGTGCACTTTCGTTTGTTTTTTTGTTTTTTGTTTTTGTTTATTTTTGCCAGTCCTGGGGCTTGTACACTGTCCCTGGCTTCTTTTTGCTCAAGGCCAGTACTCTGCCACTTGAGCCACAGCGCCACTTCTGGCCTTTTCTGTATATGTGGTGCTGAGGAATCGAACCTAGGGCTTCATGTATACAAGGCAAGCACTCTTGCCACTAGGCCATATTCCCAGCCCTTTTTGTTTTGTTGTTTTGTTTTGTTTTTTTTGCCAGTTCTGGGCCTTGAACTCAGGGCCTGAGCACTGTCTCTGGCTTCCTTTTACTCATGGCTAGCACTCTGCCACTTGATTCATAGCGCCACTCTGGTCTTTTTTATATGTGTGGTGCTGAAGAATCAAACCTAGGGCTTCATGTATACAAGGCAAGCACTCTTGCCACTAGGCCATATTCCCAGCCCCACTTTTGTAAATTTTAATACATCGATATGCCTATGCAGTTACTTCTAAAAACAAGGTAAAGATTATTTCCTTCATCTAGAAAGTACTCTTGTGCATCTTTGTAGTCATCATCTCTAAACCACCTACACTGGCCTTCTGACATGGTAGCTTTGTTTTGTACTTCCTTTAAAGATATTTGCTCATGTCTGGCTCATTTTATCAAGCATGTTTTTCGAGATTCATTCATGTTCTCTTCATTCCTTTGTATTACTGAATAGTATTCCATTATCTGGATATATCATCATTTATCCATTCTTGGATACTTGGATTGTTGCTAGGTTTTTGCTGTTATGAACAAACATAAGAACTGAAGTGCTAAATTTGTTGAAAAGACAGAATTGCTTTTAGCCCTCTCAAATCTTGTTGGCTTCAAACAACACTAATTAGCCACAGGCTGATGGCCCATGCTGGTAATCCTAGTTTTTCAGGATGCTGAGATCTGAGGATTGTAGTTAGAAAGCCAGCCCAGGCAGGAAAGTCCATAAGACTCTTATCTCCAATTAATTATCAAGAAGCCAGAAGTAAAGCTGTTTCTCAGGTGGTAGAGTGTTAGCCTTGAGCAAAAGAGCACAAGGACAGTGCCCATGCCTTGAGTTCAAGCCCCAGGACCAGCACAAGAAAAAAAAATCCAGTAACTTATTGTTTTATTTACTGGCTTTTTACCTTACAGAGATGAGGAACACTTAGCCTGAGGGCTGTAGAGGTGCACAAAATCATTTGGTACGTGATGGCATAGACATACATGCTTTTCATGTCCTTATCAGCTGCCTGTACTGATAATTTTGTGTGGTCACAAATGATGTTTAAACATGCAAGTGGCTCTTTGCAGTAAAAATGTTCTCCATCCTTGTGACATGGAGATAAAAAATAAAGTTTATATTCCTTTTGTTGTTCTCTGTAAAAATTTGACCTTATAGAACATATTCTTGTTTTTTCTTCTATTTTTTTCTTTAATACTTTAGTACTTGCTAGGCAGGTACTATATACTTGAATTACAATCCTAGCCCTGTTTTGCTTTAGTTATTTTTGGGATGGGAAATCACGTTTATGCCTGGTAGCTAGACTGTGATCCTTTTATTTATATTTCCCATCTAGCTGTGATGACAGGTGCATGCTACCATGCCCAGCTTTTAGTTGTGATAGGCTGACCTCAAACCACAATCCTCCTAATCTGCCTACCCAGTAGTTGAGCTTACAGGTGTGATCAACTAGTACTTGGTTAGTATATTATTGTTTGTGTTGGTGTATGTGTGTGGGTAGACTTGTGTGTACACATGGGTGGTTTATATTCAGGACCTTGTATCATTTAGACAAGTAGTCTACCATTTTTGCCAGGTCCAGCATTGGACCACAGTTTTCTTACCCATGCCTCCTACGTAGCTGGTATACAAGGCATAAAACATCACACCAGTTTGTTAATTGAGATTGGATCTTACTGACATTTTTCTTCTAGTCCCTCTTCAAACTACTGTCCTCTTAATCTCTGCCTCCTGAGTAGATGGAATCATAGATTTGCTGTACCATGCCCACCTTAAAGTATATTACTAATACCTGCAAATACTGGTTAGCAATTTGTCTCCTGTTCATGATTAATAATTTCCAGAGTGAACTGTTTTGCATGGTTCAGCTAAAGTGATGGACAAAATTGTGTAGAATTACTAGATAATACTGTTTAGGTAAAACAATAAGCAAATATAATACAATGTATTTTATATTAAAGCTCATGAGTTCAAGATAATAATAGTTCAAGATAATAATAGTTTAAATTAAGACTTTTCAAAGAATTGAGTAAATCAGCCTGTCTGTTAATCAAATACTCTCAGAAGTAACTTGGACAGGCTAAGGATTCGCAGAGCTCTTCAACCAGTTTGGATGTCTGGCAATAGTCTTACAAGTCTATGTGAAAATACACATGATTTTTACAATATGGTCTCTAGTTCCTTTGGTAGTATCGAGGAAAAAAAGAAAAGCAAAACAAAATCCCATATTTGTTGTAATAGTGGTATATTCTTTTACTGTTCCTAGTATGCTAGTTAATTCTTTATTTTATTTTTAATTTTTTTTCAGAGTGTCAGAATTTAAACAAACCACACCATGCGTGAGTACAAGCTAGTGGTCCTCGGCTCAGGAGGCGTGGGGAAGTCTGCTCTGGTAAGTTAGCCACTAACTCATTAGCATATAATATGTAGAATTTTGATTTTTGTCTGCTTCCATGTTTCTGTCACTGAAAAGAAAATGTGTCACTTTTTTGTAAATGTAATATCTGATATATAGACACTTAAGTCATTCAGTAAACATCGATACTTTTATATCTGTGATATACTTATTCCTTTATTTATTGAATATTAGCCCCTTATCAAACATCAGTATTCATATTTCAAAGAGGAGCATGGTTGTTCTCATTTTTAAGGAATTTCACATTCTCATGGGGCAAGTGGTTATTAAAGATTCTAGTGCACTTTCCCCCTTCCTGCACCACAAATTTGCCTGGAATGAAAGTTACTTTTTATATTTATGGGGCTGATTTATTAAATAATTTTGAAACTTCTATTATGCCAGATTCCGGTGTCACAAAATAAAAGTAGTCACAGTCTCTCATGGCATTCACATGATAGCATGTAGGACACATACAATCAAAGAACTGCTTAGTTATAAATGTGAGGTGCTCTGAAAGAAAAATACAGACTGTTAAAAGAGAGCCTGTGATAAGTGGACCTAAGCTTTGAACAACGGAGAGAAAAGAAAGATTAGGATAGCTGAGACAAAGCAAGCTGAGTGAGGATTAGAAGGAAGTGAAAGAACAAAGTAGTAAGCACCACATCATGACAACCATATCAGAACATGAAAGCTATTTCTGATAACAATAAAAGCACATTGAGGGTAGAGTTCAGTGGGGTGGAAGTGGGAAAAATGAATATGTTTTAGTGAGTGCACTTTGACCATTTTGTGTAATTTAGAAGAGTGACGGGGAAAGTGGGAGGATTGGAAGCTAATGACCTAGATTACTGTTTCTGGAAGTAGGGCTCTGACAGTAAAGAAGATATATGAGGACCTGCAAAGAAGGAATAATTACATCGAACTTTGTGAGATAGTGAAGTAAATACATCAAGTAAACACATGGATCTTCAAGGTCAGAACTTAAAGGAGAGACTTACGATATTATTTTAGGTGCTACCAATATATTGATAGGACTTAATTTCATAATAATTACATCACAAATATACAATGTTTGAGAGTATCTATTTTTCAAATACATAAAACTTTCTTTCACTTTTTAAAAAACTAGCCTACTGCCAGGCAGTGGATGGCTCACACCCGTAATCCTAAACTACTCAGGAGGCTGAAGTCTGAGAATCAAAGTTGGAAGCCAGCCTAGGCAGGAAAGACCATGAGACTCTTAGCTCCAAGCAACCACCAAAAAGCTGGAAGTAGAGATGTGTCTCCAGTGGTAGAACACTAGCCTTCAGTACAAAAGCTGGAAGACAGAACCCAAGCTCTGAGCTCAAAAAAGCTGGCTTGCATTAGTTGTATAGGGAAATATTTCATTGTTACATTTTTGAACTTCTTTACCATGTGTTCCACTCACTCTCATCCCTCTGTCACTCTCCCTTCCCTGTTCCCAAAACCATTTCATGAAGTTACATTGTTCTAATTTTGTAGTTGCAAACTTTATTTCTACTCTACTCAAACAAACTTCTTTCATACTGCTTTTACCCCAATTCACTCCAGTCTCCCAACAGAGCCTATTTTACCCCACAGCCCATCTTCCAATTAATCAACAGCTTTCCTTGAAGTTCTTAATGTTGTTTTCCTAGATACTTGCAGTGTAGCACCAAGTTATTCACACTTTTTCCTTCTTCTTAATAATCCCTTAGTTAAATTCATGTTATATGTTTTTATATTTGTAATACATAATTATGAGTGTATGCATATACATTTCTAAGAGTATATATATGTGTATGTATATGTGTGTATATATGTATCTTTTACATCTAGCTTCCACATATTAGTCAAAGTGTACAATGTTTGTTTTTTATTTTCATTTTCTTGTTTGTTTGGTTTTTTTTTTTTTTTTTTTTTTTTTTGGCCAGTCCTGGGCCTTGGACTCAGGGCCTGAGCACTGTCCCTGGCTTCTTCCCGCTCAAGGCTAGCACTCTGCCACTTGAGCCACAGCGCTACTTCCAACTTTTTTCTATATATATGTGGTGCTGAGGAATCGAACCCAGGGCTTCATGTATACGAGGCAAGCACTTTACCACTAGGCCATATTCTCAGCCCTTTTATTTTCATTTTCCTATGCTTGACGTGTCTTGCTCCTTCATTGCATATACAATATCATGTCCTCCTTTACATCCATTTTTATGTAAATGATATTATTTTCATTTTTTTTGTGACTGTACTGTATGTTCACCACATTTTCTTCATCCATTCAGCAGCTATAGGTACCTCAGCTGATTTGGCCATTTGGACAGTGCTGCAGTTAGCATAAATACTTGGTGACTTTCTAGTACTATTTTGATTTACTGTCCTTCAGCTATATGCCCAATAACGGTATAGTAGGGTCATAAGTTTAGAAGTTCAGTTTCAGTCTCATATAGGTGAATACTGTTTTCCTAGCACCATTTATTGAAGAGGCTCTTTTTTCCCTTTGTGTATTTTTTGTTCTTTTGTCAAAAACTAGCTGGCTGTAGAATTGTGTTTTAATCTTGGTTCTTTCTATGAATAAATACTGTTCCATGGGCCTACTGCCAAAAGCAATGTACAGATTTAATACATTACCATCAAAATTCCAGTATCATTATAAACAGAATTACAGAAATTAATTTAAAAATTCATACGGAAGCATAAAAGACTCCAAACAGAAAAAGCAGTTCAGAGTAAAAAGAGCACTGTTGAAGGTATTAAAAATACCAGACTTTTGAACAATCCTCTGTTCTAATGAGCTTTCCATTGTAAGTTATTTATCTCCTCTTTCTTGTAGCTTTCAATATTCTTTATTCTGCATATTCAGTGTTTTTACTATAATGTGTCTCGGGGTGTTTCTTTGATTATGGAGTTCTGTAAGCTGCTATCAAACTGATAACACTGGAGTTTGGGGAAGTTTTATGCTATTATTTTGTTGAGTAGGTTTTGATGCCTTTAGTTTTTATTTCTTCTGCCTTGTCTATCCCCATAATTTATGGATATGACCTGGTAGCATCCAAGAGATTTTGTAAGTCCTTTTTACTATGTTTCTCTGCTTTATCCTCACTCTCTGATACCCTGTTTTCAACTTCCTCTGTTCTCTTACCTAAGCTTTTGATTATGTTTTTTCTTTCTCTTCACTCTTATGTAAGTCTGCCATTGTGGCATTACTGGTTTTTACTGGAGCCTTGTTTATTCATAAATTTTATGGTCTTTCATTGGGACTTAAGCATCTACTAGGTCTGGGATTTGCAGGGATTTGGATTCTCCGTATACTTTCACTTTGTGGCTTCTTGTCACTTTTTTAAGACAGAGTGATGGCTGAATTGATGTCTAGATTGGGAGGGTGGGTTTCTGTTTTCAAATAATGAGTTTCAGAGCTCAAGACACTGGAACTCCTCCGCTTGAGGTGAGGATGCTTGGCTCCAGAGGCTTTTACAAGTGGTAAATCACAATCTGTGTCTGTGTTAATTTCTAATGACAAGTTTCTGGTACTGCTCTGATCTTTTCATACGAACGTAGAACTTAAGGTATACTACTAGAATAACACTACATATTTGGATTGCAGCTTGAGGCCAGCCTGGACAGGAAAGTCTGTATGAGACTCTTGTCTGCAGTTAACCAACAAAAAGCCAGACATGAAGCTGTGGACCAAGTAGTGAGCAGAATTACTCAGGATCAGTGCCTGAGTTAAAGCCCCAGGTTATGCACACACACAGGAACTCATCATAGAAGAACGCTTACACTGTGCTTAAATACACAGAATATATCTACTTGACTTCTTAGAAATTAAATATGAGAGAGGAAAGAAACATAGAGGTTAATGGGCCTGAGTTCATTTTTAAGGGCATAATAAAGGATTAAACATAGTGACTCACTAAAGTATATGATTATTTTTCCTTTCATTGTGTCAAGAATTTTCACCTTTTTATTTTTATTTTTTTAAAAAGCAATTTTCAGTGTCACATAACCCTTAAGCTTTGGTGTTACTAAGTAAGGATTACTTGAACACAAGCACTGTAATGCTTCAACAGTTGCTACAAAATGACTAATAGCTAGGGATAGTGTATACAGCAAGGATACACTGGACAAAAAGGATGATTCATGTCTTGTGTGGAAAAGAGCCAGATGGGAGAAAAATGAAGGAGGAGGTAACAAGTTTGATAAGAAATGTACTCACTGCTTTACATATGAAACTGTAACCCTTCTGTACATTACTTTGAAAATAAATAATTTTTTAAATAAAAGAGCTCGCTGGCATGAGATTTTATCATGGTACTCAGAATGGAATGAAGTGTAAAACTTAGGAATTATTTCTAGAATTTTCCATTTAATATTTTTGGATTATAGTGGACTAAATACATGAAACTTATGGAAAACTTCAAACCTTTTTTTTTGTTGTTGTTCATTGGCTGGCATTCTACAATATGAGCTGCACTTGCAGTCCCTCTTTATTTCTTCTTTTGGTAGCCAGGATAAAGTTACTATAAATAGAGAGCTAAAATAATAATAATTATTATTTAACAGTGTAGTGTTTACCAGAAGTTTAATGTAATTTCTGTTTATATAATCTTTACAACTTTGTGAGGTTAGACAAGATTCAAGGTTTGGTTTTTTTTTTCAAATCTTTAACTTATCTCTCTTTCTCTCTTTCATTTTGTTTATTTTCCTCCCAGACAGTTCAATTTGTTCAGGGAATTTTCGTTGAAAAATATGACCCGACGATAGAAGATTCCTATAGAAAGGTAAAATATAAACTATGATGAATCCTTAAATCGTGTGTGTGTGTGTGTGTGTGTGTGTGTGTGTGTGTGTGTGTGTGTGTGTAACCTGGGGCTTCAACTCAGAGGTGTGGGCACTGCTCCTGAGTAATTCTGCTCAAGGCTAGTGCTCACTACTTGGTCCACAGCTCTACAGCTTTAAAACTTAATGCATAGAATTACTTCTTAAATTTTCTTTTTTTTTTTTTTTTGCCAGTCCTGAGGCTTGAACTCAGGACCTGGGCACTGCCCCTGAACTTCTTTTGCTCAAGGCTAGCACTTTACCACTTGAACCACAGCACCACTTCTGACCTTTTCTATGTATATGGTACTAAGGAATCAAACCCAGGGCTTCATGCATGTGAGGCAAGCACTCTGCCATTAAGCCACATTCCCAACCCCTCTTAAAAATATTTTAAGAAAACCAGGCGCCAGTGGCTCATGCCTATAATCCTATCTACTTAGGATGCTGAGATCTGAGGATTGCAGTTCAAAGCCAGCCCAGGCAATAACATCCATGACACTCTTATCTCCAGTCAGCTACCAAAAAAGCTGGAAGTGAAGCTGTGGCTCAAGTGGTAAAAGGCTAGCCTTTAGCCAAAGAAGTTCAGGGACAGGGGACAGGCTCAACTGTATGTATGTATATATGTTTGTTTATTTATGGTTTTATATATATGCCAGCCATATATATAAATAAATTTAAAATACATATATATGTATGTATGTATCTATTGGGGGGGGGGAGGGCAGTCCTGGGGCTTAAACTCAGGGCCTGAGCACTATCTCTGGCTTCTTTTTGCTCAAGGCTAGCACTCTACCACTTGAGCCACAGCACCACTTCTGCCTTTTTCTATATATGTGGTGCTGAGGAATTGAACCCAGGGCTTCATATATACAAGGCAAGTACCCTACCACTAGGTTTTGTATCTAATTTTAGAAGTTTCACAGGCCACTGCTTAGGTATATAGAGCTCTGTGTTCTATTGATTATTTGTTCTTTAATGGGTACATTTTTAAAAGTATATATTAATTTTTTTTTCTTGTCAGTCCTGGGACCTTCCCATCAGTTTTGCAGTGAACCTAGACTAGATGTTTCTTCATTATTTTGCTTTACAAGTACATTTGGAGGGCTGGAGATATGGCCTAGTGGCAAGAGTGCTCGCCTCATATACAGGAGGTCCTAGCTTCAATTCCCCAGCACCACATATACAGAAAATGGCCAGAAGTGGCGCTGTGGCTCAAGTGGCAGAATGCTAGCCTTGAGCAAAAACAAGCCAGGGGGCTGGGAATATGGCCTAGTGGCAAGAGTGCTTGCCTCATATACATGAAGCCCTGGGTTCAATTCCCCAGCACCACATATATAGAAAATGGCCAGAAGTGTCGCTGTGGCTTAAGTGGCAGAGTTCTAGCCTTGAGCAAAAGGAAGCCAGGGACAGTGCTCAGGCCCTGAGTCCAAGGCCCAGGACTGGCAAAAAAAAAAAAAAAAAAAAAAGCCAGGGACAGTGCTCAGGCCCTGAGTCCAAAGCCCAGGACTGGCCAAAAAAAAAAAAAAAAACCCCAAACAAACAAGTACATTTGGAAAGTAGGGCACTATAAAAGACTAGCAGTCAACATTTTCCCACTACTTCCCCCAACAAAAAAAGGTCTACCTTTCAACTGATAGGAAGGGATTACATTGTTAAATAATCTGCCTCTAGAATTATCTTCAGAAGTGTAACTTTCATTAAGTTCAAGATATGAGCTGGAGCTGGGAATATGGCCTAGTGGCAAGAGTGCTTGTCTCCTACACATGAAGCTCTCGGTTCGATTCCCCAGCACCACATATATGGAAAAACGGCCAGAAGGGGCCCTGTGGCTCAGATAGCAGAGTGCTAGCCTTGAGCGGGAAGAAGCCAGGGACAGTGCTCAGGCCCTGAGTCCAAGGCCCAGGACTGGCCAAAAAAAAAAAAGATATGAGCTGGAGGCATGGCTCAAGTGGTAGAGCCCTTGACTATTTTAAAGTCGTAAGTTCAAACTCCAGTACCTAAATCAACCAGAGCAGGTTTGCTATTCAAAATGGAAATATAGTTGTGCTCTAGATACATGTGAAACTACAGATCTAGTTCATTATTTCCTGAACATCCTCAATGACAGTTTTGCAGATTGCATTACTTGCCCCACATCTGGTGGTTTGATGAGTTCATAACACCACCAGGTGCTTATCAGCCTCTCTCTGACAGGAAGGCAGAGTTGTAACAATTTGAAGGTTAAAACATTTACTTTTAGAAGACAGTGTTATTTTACTGAAATTTCTTCATAATAAATTAATAATCAAATCTTTAGACACAAAGCAAGATCTTTTTATAGAACGTCGAAGGACCAACTTTTCTTCATTTCTTCTTTATTAAGTTTCCCACATAGTTGATAATTAATATTCTTTACGCCAGCCTTCTCTTCTTTTATAAAACAGTGGGAAAATGGAATTCATTGTATTCAAGTTCACCTTTTACACAGTTTTTCTAAAGTCTTGAGGAATGTGGAAGTATAGTGTTACTTACTTTAATGTTTCTGTGTTTACCAGATGTAATAATTTTAGAAAATATTTTACTAAAATTTTTGAATTAGTAAAACTTCCAATATATAATAAATGGGCAAAATTTCTTTTCCCTAAAAATTTTTGTATGCACTTTAAGCCACTTAATACTTTGAACTTTGTTTTCTGTATAACTAATAGAAATACAGTAAACTCTTGGTGTACATGGGTACATGGTTCCAAAGAGACCTCTAATAAATACCACACATGTTTAAGATGCATAGAATTTAGAACTGCACTGTGGTTGCTTAATACATCTTTCTCCAATTTCTGCTAAACACATTGCTCTTCTTTTTGTTGTAGGTATTAGATTTTGAACTGCAAAGTGCTCTGCCACTGGAGCCACATCTCTAACTCATTATTTGCTTTAGAGGAAGCAGATTTTCTCAAAATTAAGGGCAGAGAGACCACAGATCACACAGTGATTTAAACTCAATTGATGTGATGAAGAGCTTCTCCACATCAATTGAGCTGTGTAATGAGTGCCTCAGAATTTAAGATTTTTCATTTTGAAGAACTTTTTTCTTAAGGATTTTTTTTTTCAGTTGTGGGCCTTGAACTCAGGGCCTGGGTGCTGTCCCTGAAAAACTTTTGATTAGAAAAAAATAATTTTACTACACTTAGTCAGAACTGTGTGTAATGAACTCACAAATAAGATGGGATAATGTATCATACTGTATTTTCTTTTGTTAGAACCATATCTGTTTTCAGTTTTTCTTAAATTCTAAAATACGATAATTTCTCTTCTAATAAGAATAAATAGGAGAATATCTACATTCAACATTATCCCTCCTGGCTTCTGTAATATTTAGGAAAATGTACTTGAAGACCCTTGTTATTTATTGAAGTATCAAGTTTAATCTTCATTAACACAGCAAGCTTTCAGCTGAAGAAATTTTCATGGTTGTTTTGGGTGAAGACAAGGAAGGAAAACAATGCCATGTTGGTGTTAATTTCTTGTTTTGTTTTTTTACCCCCTCAGCAAGTTGAAGTAGATTGCCAACAGTGCATGCTGGAAATCCTGGATACAGCAGGGACAGTAAGATATTTTGTCTCATTTTTTAATAGGTTTTAACTTGTAAGCAGGTTTGATCATTTGAATAATTCTTTGTAATACTTACCAATATTGTTTTAAAAATTACTTTCATGTAGGGCTTCTTAAATTTACCAGGCATATTTAAATGTTCTAAATGAGTAATTAATGCCCATGTGTCATGATTCAATTGTATACTCAGTTTTCCTTCAGAATCTGTATTTTGGTTTTCTTCTCCTTGTATTGAGTTAAGTAATGTACTGAAGGAGCCTAAGACAAAAGTTATTTTAAATTCAGAATTTTAAGATAAGTATTTCTCTCTTTGGGCCTAATTCACTCAGTAGTTAACTGATTCAGTGAGTCCAGCCTCCTATAGATGTTTCCTCACAGGGTCAAGCATTTCCTATTCCCATTTGCCTGCAATACTTTTCCTCCACATACCCACAGAGCTTACCTTCTCACCTTTCTTACTACATTCCTCTTTAAAAAATATTAATTTCTGCCCTCAAAAGAAACTTGCCGTCCTCTTCCGCTTTAGTTTTCTCTGTAACATTTATTATCACCTGACATACATTATGCTTTTATTTTTGTCGGTCTTGTACAAATCTAGAAACTTTAGCTTCTCACGTTTACCAGCATATCATTAGTGCTGCAACAGTATCTGGATAGTAGAGTCCCCTCTGTGAATAATCTCCAAGTGACTGAATCTGGCAGAATGTCCTTAGAAAATAACGTTGGGATTCTCAGTAGGAGATAATACCAACCACGGGGCAAGGGAGACATAGCTGTTCTTAGATTAGATTTTTCAAACTCAGATTGGCTATAGGTATTTACTCTGATAATAAGTAGCTGAGACCATGATATCAAGAGAATGTAGTAAGAGTAGTAGACCTAGAATTTCCAGCAGCTTATATATGAAAAATCCAGAGAAACACGTTTTTACATTTTTCCCAGACAATGCCCTGGTAGCATCATAGAAAGTTCATCTATAGTTCTAGGCACACCAAAGGCCAGAATTTGAGGTTAGGAAGATGGTTAAAGGGTAGCATAGCTGTTCTTGGAATACAAGTTGAGTCCCTCGACCAGGGAGAAAGAATTAGAAACATTTCAAGTGTAGCAGACAAAATACAGGTAGTGAAGGTGAAAGTGAACAAACCAAAAAAGAAAAATGCCTCACTAAGCTTTTTGGTCTTAAATTTTATACTTAATGCTTCCAAAGATGAGAAGATTGAATATGTGTAATTAAAAAGAACCAAGACACATGTGTTTTTAATATTTTACTATATGTGCCTTGTTAATACTACATATAACATTCAATTTATTGCATATTAATGTCTATATGTTTTAACAATAGTTACATTATCATTGTCATCAAGTAAGAGTTGGGTTTAAAATCAAAACAGAAGTCATTTTAATGCAGTATGACTATATATAGCACAGTGACTAAATGTTAACAATTAGTGAATCTAATTGGAGGAGATGATAGTTGTTTAATTCTCATATCTTATCCAAAGGTTTGAAATGAGAGGATAAAAATACATGAACGAACTCTTATAAAGAGTATTGTAGTATGCCTGAGAGTGAAGCTCTGTTGCAAAATCTTTACCTAGCATGTATAAGGGGTGAATTTGATCCTCAACATATAATAATAATAGTCAGGATAGTTAAATTTTCCAGGAGAGATATTTGAGACTGTCTATGCTGGATGAGTCAAAAAGTTTCTGTGTGGCAGCACTTAAGTTATAAATCATCCAAGAAAGCAATTAGGATCTGTACATAAAAAAAACAGTTACATTGAGATCAATATGCAAAAGTAAATTGAGATATGTCTGTATTCCTTCTAATTCTAGTTTGTTATCACGGTTTCTAGTCACCCAAATGTAAACATGAACATTCACTTGAAAGTTTCTAAAAATTACCTTTATTAATGTCTTACATTTTTCTGATTGTATGTTTAAAAAAAGGTATAGAACCTCACTTGTGATTATTCTGTTGAAAATTATTCCAGTATACATTCAAAATGTATATATTTATAATTGCCTCTTTTTTTATTATAGGAGCAATTTACAGCAATGAGAGATTTGTATATGAAGAATGGCCAAGGGTTTGCACTAGTATATTCTATTACAGCTCAGTCCACATTTAATGACTTACAGGACTTAAGGGAACAGATTTTACGAGTTAAAGACACAGAAGATGTAAGTATTTCTTCCTCTCTCCAAGACATAATGCCCTCTCTCTGTGGCCCAATTTTAAAAAAGGTCTGCTTTTCTATCGATAGAGGATATGGAAGAAGGTATCTCCTAGATTCCCAAAAGAACTTATGTGACAAATGTATTTTAACTTTCAAAATTAACTTACAAATTATATGCTGAGATGTTTAGAAAATGAAGACACAGAGTACTACTCATTGTGGGTAAAAAATATGGCAGACAAAGAACAAGAATCTTTATTTGCAGAAGTAGGACTCTAGTTAAGCTATGTTACACTGGAGACAGTATTCAAAGAATTTAGGAACCATGATGTTACACTGTTATTTTTAAAATTCTATTGGTTTAGCATTCACTTACATGCAGTTTTTTTTTTCCTTTCCATTATGTTAAAGATTTTTATTAACTGGATTAGGTTTTTTTTTTTGTTTTTTTTTTTTTTTTGGCCATCCTGGGCCTTGGACTCAGGGCCCGAGCACCTTCCCTGGCTTCTTCCCGCTCAAGGCTAACACTCTGCCACTTGAGCCACAGCGCCGCTTCTGGCCGTTTTCTGTATATGTGGTGCTGGGGAATCGAACCTAGGGCCTCGTGTATCCGAGGCAGGCACTCTTGCCACTAGGCTATATCCCCAGCCCTTGTTTTGTTTTTTTGCTTTAGAAGTCTTGCCATTTTTTGTTGTGGTTCCAGTATTGGAACTTACACTTAGGGCAGGGGAGCTGTGTTTCATTCAAGACTAGAGTTCTAGCACTTGAGTCATACCTCCACTTCAGCTCTGTGCTGCTTAATTAGAGATAAGCATCTCCGCGACTGGGCTGGCATCTAATCAAAATCCTCAGATCTCAGCCTCTTGAGTAGCTAGGATTACAGGCATGAGCCACTGACACTTATCTTGGTTTGCTTTTGTGAAACAGGATATTGCTTTGTAGCCCAGGTTGGCATCAGCCTCTCCATTCTCTTGCCACTACCTCCCAAGTGAAGGGATTACAGATGCATGACAGCCTTAGAAATCTTATTTGATAATTGCATTTAGTAATGATCTGTATTTTTTCCTCACCTTTGTAGAAATAAAATGTATATGTTATACTACCTTTGAGGCTTTTCAGTTGTATAAATTAGTATGTAAATTTTCAGTTTCACTTACCTGTTTTTGTATGTTCTCTCTAATTATTAAGGGGAGCATGACTATCTGTTTCTGAGTTTAACCTTAATAGCATTATATATAGGAAGAATTTGTACCATATGACTCAAGACTACCCATAACCTAATGAATAGTTTTCTTCTTTCTCATGACTAATTTTTCCAAGAGAATTCTGTTTGTTTAGGCAATTATACTCTGATCACTGAGCCCTGATAATGCTAATCCCTCTACCCCGTGTAATAAAGGAAAAAGTTAGGCTGGTGCTAGTGATGCCAGCCTATAATCTGAGTTACTCAGGAGCTGAAATCTAAGGATCACAGTTTAAAACCAGCCTAGGCAGGAAAGTACATGAGACTCTTATTTCCAGTTAACCACCAAAAGCTGGAAACGGAGCTGTGGTCTAAATGGTAGAACACTGGCATTGAGCAGAAACGCTCAATAGACAGTGCCCAGGCCCTGAGTTCAAGCCCTAGGATAAGCACTGAACAAACAAACAAATAAGCAAATAAATGGAAAACATTGTTGTAGAATGTCTGCCATCTCTTAAATTCTTTTTTTTTTATATTGTCCATCATCTCCCAAACAAAATACTTTGTTCTCCAAACACAGTTTCTTAGCTACCTGTTTTATAGGAAGTCAGGAGTATATAGCCAAGATACAGCCAAGCACTTGTTATATGGACGAAAAGGAAAAAATATAGCTGTTCTGTGGCTTCATTTTTATTTTTAATCTTCTTTTACTATCTCACCTAAATAATTTTGTTTTATTTTATTTTTTGCCAGTCCTGGGGACTGGACTCAGGACCTGAACACTGTCTCTGGCTTCTTTTTGCTCTAAGCTGGCACTCTACCACTTGAGCCGCAGTGCTACTTGAGCTTTTTCTGTTTATGTGGTGCTGAGGAATCGAACCCAGGGCTTCATGCATGCGAGGCAAGCACTCTACCACTAAGCCATATTCCCAGCCCTCACCTAAATAATTTTAAAATTTAGATGTCACCTGTAGAAGTAGAGCTAATACTATGTTGGTCTTGTTCCTTGAGGTGTTTATTACACCTGTGAGAAGTCCTCCTGAGTACATTCTTCTTTACATTGTAGGAGATTCCTTTTCTTTCAGATCTTTCTACTTGGAATCTACTGGCTATTTGTAGTAGTCCATCTGAGAAATTTAGGATTATGTTCTTAAACTAACTCGGCGTATGAATCTGGTAGGATCTCTTTCATATTGGGTTTTTTTTTCATATTTTCTCTAACTCCACACCCAGACATTCCTTGTTTTCTAAGTGTTGGTAAAGCTTATAGTGTGACTAATACATTTCAGTTGGTAATAGTAATTCTCTTTATTAAGATGAGGCTAAGTAATTGAGTATATTATAGTTCATTTTATGTGTTTTTTTTCCTCTTCTTCCCACAGGTCCCAATGATTTTGGTTGGCAATAAATGTGATCTGGAAGATGAACGAGTAGTTGGCAAAGAACAGGGCCAAAATTTAGCAAGACAGTGGTGTAACTGTGCCTTTTTAGAATCTTCTGCAAAGTCAAAGATCAATGTTAATGAGGTAACCTACAACTGCTGGGGACACAATTTTGGTTTCCTTTGAATTAACAGCAGAATTTTTAAGAAAACACTTGTAACAGTTATTCAGATGTATATAAATAGGTTGTAAAATCAAGTACAAAAATACAAAAATCAAAATTGCTATTAAAATAAACCTTTGTTGTGTAAGAGGAAGTTAGTATCTTCTTGAACATCACAGAATTCGGTATTCTCAGTCATGTCTCACTTTTGCTGTTGCATGCTGGAAAGTTTAGTTAAAACTCAGTCCCTTAAGGTTGATAAGCCAGGTATGCAGGGTTTGTTTTTTCTTTAGCTCTAAATCAAGCACTCCTCTGTCTTGAGAACCTGACTGAAGAGCTTACATAAGTCTCATATCTATATGTAAAAGGTCAGTAGTTTACTGATCCTTAAAAACTTAGTACAATTCCTAATTGCCCCACCCAATCCAACAAAAACCTGAGATTTCTTGGCTTTTATAAACTTTATCAGAAGCCTTTAAAACAACAATAATAACAACAACAGAGTGAGCTTTTCTCCCCCTTTTCCTTTTCTATGTGCTTGCCATTTGTATTGTGACAAGTACCTGGAATTTAGGTCACAGATTTAGAGTAAGTACATTAGGTGTTCAGAGGCCTGTCGTTTTGCTTGGGGTTTCTCTCTGACCTCTGATTCTATAAGTCACCTTATCTTGACTGATACGTACTTATAAAGTATTAATCTTCTATCTCTCCCTTAAAATGTGTAAACTAGTTTAAACATCTGGCAGAAAATAATGCCAAAACTTTGGTTTTTTTAGATGAAGTCATTTTTAGCAAGTACATAAAAACAAGAAATCCATAAATTACATTTATTTAGTAAATATTTATTGAGTACCTTCTGCATCTGGCCCCTTTTTAGGTGCCCTGGTAACATTCCGCTAGACATTATTCCCTCTCCTCAGTTTACATCTCATTGGAGGAACTAGTCCTGCTGACATCTTCTGCAACAGTTATTTCCTATTTCGGTTTCAAGTAAATGAAAGGAAACATATTCATCCACTTTTAACTTTTTCTATTGAAGAATTCCTTTCCCAAAGGTTATTTTGAAAAATGTGACTATTATGTTAGTAGGTTTTTAATTAGTGGATGCACTTGACTAATAGAACAGTGGTGCTCAATCACTTTCTGTAGGATGATTGGCCTTAGGGATCTAGCTCTGTACTGTTTCTGTCCTTGCCACCAAGTTCATTTGGTCAGCAAGTTATAACTTGAGACAGAGCTCAGTGGAGAGGAACTGTTCCTTGTCTTTATCATTACATGTTTATGGGAACCTATGAAACCTCCTGTGGGTTGCAGTTTCCAGTGTAGCAGATGACTTCTTAGCAGCAGTCTTGTTACTGTCCACCTTTGGTAAGAGGGTTATAACAACATGAAATGGCATTGGCCATTTTAAGAACTTTAACTTTTTTGGAGCCAGATGCCAGTGGCTCACACTTTTAATCCTAGGTACTCAGAAGGCTGGGCTCTGAGAAATGCGTTTCAGAGCCAGATGGGGCAGACAAATCCAAGAGACTCTTATCTCCAATTAGTTAGCAGAAAGCCAGAAGTGGAGGCATGGCTTAAGTGGTAGAGCACCATCCATGAGTAAAAAAGCTGAGTAGGAACATGAGGCCCCGAGTTCAAGCCCACACACACACACACACACTCCTTACTTTTTTTCTTTTTTTTAATTGTCAAAGTGTGATACAGATTCATATGAAAGGCAGTGAGTACATTTCTTATTCTACTTGTTACCTCCTCTCTCATTTCCTCCCCCCTCCCCCTTCCCTTCTCCCCCAAGAATTGTGCAGTTGGTTTACACCAAATGGTTCTTACTTTTTTGAGAAACGTTTATTTCATGCTAACAGTTCTTGAGTGTAATTTGAAGGGTTTTTTGTTTGTTTGTTTTGCTGCTGTTATAGTTGTTTTAAATCCTATGGCCTAATAATCTAGCTACATTGTTTGTTTGATAGCAATTGCTCAGAGAGCTTAAACTGGCTTGCTTGTAAATGTTTATGTGCTTTGCAAATGCTCAAAGATAGTGGGAAAATTCTTTCAGTCTTATGTTCTCAACTTTGGATTCACCTTTCAGCCTCAAATTGGAAAATAGACAAGGACACACTACTTGTCCAGAGTCCTCTAATTCTCTGATTATATTTTTTCTTTAATTCTTATACATGATTTGCTATGTTTTACAAGTAGCATATAGCTGTACAAGAATCACATCCATCTTACTCAATAATTAATTGTTCTTTACTGAGGCTGGAATAATAATTGGAATCAAGACATCCCGAATTAGGAATGGGAGAGGGATTGAGAAACTCTATTCTGTGTTCCCTTTAGATTTTTCTATAGTTCAGAGAGATGAGGAAGAACCTAGGCTGGGGACTTTCAGCATTTCTAACCAAATATTATAGTTCGAACTTGCCCTCATCAGTGAACCATCTGCTGCTGTGAGGTAGGCAATGTTTTCCAAAGAAATAATTTAGAATGCTACAAAAATCAGTTACCTCCTGTATAACATGTGCCACAAAACTGGAAAGTGGCATGAAGAAACTGAAATCATTAGTATGTATGTGCTTGATGAGTGAAGTCTCCTGTTTACCTTTTTATTATTTTTCATGTTGTAGCTCACACATTGATCCTCCAGAACTAAGTTCTTGAAGGCTCAGAGTTGTGACACAACTTGAACTTCTGAGTTATTAAAACAGCTACCATTTTGTTAAATTTTATGTTTTCAGGTTACTTTTAGAAATGAGATGAGAGAGTTAAGTAGTTTCAAGAAGATGAGAATGAAAGGATTGGGCATCATGAGTGAGTTACTTGGAGCTTTTTAGGATAAATCAGTTCTCTTTTTTTCTTTATAACAATTTAGTCTTGAACTCTTCAGGCCACTAAAAAATAAAGAAATTACCACCATCTTAAGTATAATTTATTTACTGTCTCAAAGAAATGTAAGCCAGTAGTGTTTTAAATTTATTCAAAAGAACAATAAATAATTTCTGTTTAGCTCTTTAACCACAATCATCAGTTATTAATACTTTGCCATATATTTGCAAAAACCACATCCCTTTATTCCTTAATATTTAGGTGTATCCTTGAAACAAAGACACCCCCCAAGAAAAGCACAACTATTAAAATCAGGAAAATTGGACTAAAGGTGTAGCTCACTGGTTGATTCACTTTGCCCAACATACATGAGATCCTGAGTTCAGTTCTCAGCATAGCAAAGTAATGACAGAAAAATAAAATTAGGAAAGGTGACTTGATTTGTATATATTTAAAATTTGCCAATATGCCCCTATAGTACTCACCTTTTAAAAAATTCAGCTTTGCAAAGTACTGTTTATTCCACATGAGTAGCAATAAAGAACTTGTATAATAATTGTTCTAATCTAGATCATTAGTGAATGAGTGAGTTCATTTATAGCAGTGAACCAAATTCATCTTATCTAGTTCATATTTTAGCCCTTCGGCATACTTGGAAGTATTAAACTGTACAAATACATCAGAATTAAAATAACCTGTTTTGGGGCCAGGGGCTAGTGGCTTACCCCTGTAATCCTGGCTGAGATCTGAGGATCATGGTTTGAACCAACTTGGGCAGAAAAGTCTAAGATTCTTACCTCCAGTTAACTAGCGAAAAAGCCAAAAGTAGAGCTGTGGCTCAAGTGGTAGAGTGCCAACCTTGATCAAAAAAACTAAGAGATAATATAATATTCAGGCCCTCATTTCAAGCCTTAGTACTCACACAAAAACAAACAAAAAGAAAACATGTTTGTGATACAAGTACAGTTGTGGTTTTGTTTTTGGTTCTTGGTAGTTTTCATCCAAAAGTGAATCCACAAGATTTATTAGCATATTACTTGTCTCAATTGACAAGTAATTTTACTTAAAGCAAAATTATTGTAATCAAAAAGGAGAAAATAGCGTATGCCTTTCTCTGTGTGACACTTAAAAGGACATGCTATTTCTTTTATACTTTTTCATGTATAAACATAGAACCCTAAACATGAAACAAACTCAAATTAAGGGAACATCTGTAACTCTGCTAGACTTTATTTCTCAGAAATGGAAATGTCCTAAAGACATAATCTGAGAAACTGTTGCCTACTTTAAAAAGACCAGTCTTTAAAAAGAAAATGCAGGGGCTGGGAATATGGCCTAGTGGTAGAGTGCTTGCCTAATATACATGTGAAGCCCTGGGTTTGATTCCTCAGCACCACATATATAGAAAAGACCAGAAGTGGCACTGTGTCTCAACTAGTAGAGTGCTAGCCTTGAGCAAAAAAAAAACAGGGACAGTGCTCAGGCCCTGAGTTCAAGCTCCGGGAATGGCAAAAAAAAAAAAAAAAAAGTGCATTGTGATTCTGGATAGTTCTGTCCCTGGAAGGCAAACTTTTTAGCATAGTTTGGGGTTAGTTCGCAAAACTGAATTTACACTGTAGATAATACAAAGTAATATATCGGTGATTAAATATCTTGAGTGAGATAACTGTACTGAGGTCACATAAGAGAATATCCTGGCTCTTGGAAATACACACTGGACTATTAAGCAACCTGTGAGATATATATATATATATATATATATATATATATATATATATATATATATATATGCCACTCTCAAGCAGTTCTAAAAATAAATGTGTACGATAAGAGCAAAATAGTAAATGTGGCAAAATATTACTGATTGGTGGGTCTAGGAAGACTATACAGAAGTTCTGGCGCTATTGTAACTTTTTGTAACTTTTCTCTAATTTGTAAGTTTTCACTACCTCTTTTTTTTCTTTTTCTGTTCTCTTTTGGTACTGGGAATTAAACCCAAGACGTTGCATTCATGAGGCAAACACTTTGCCACTGAGCTACATCCTACCCTCGCTACCTCATTTTTCACTACCAATTCTGTTTTCAGTCTACCTTATATATCTAAAGGCATGCATATTCTTTCTTTATAAGTCAGTTAACCCCTGCTTTATTTACCCTGTGAGTTAGCAGGGGCTTCTACAAAACCTGACTTCAAAACAAAGCAGCAAAACACAAACCTCAAAGCATAATAATATTTAATAGAACCAAAATTGTTTTGTGAAACAAGGTCTCAGATATTTGTTAAATAAGTGTTTTTTCTTCTTTTTACTTAGATATTTTATGACCTGGTCAGACAGATAAATAGGAAAACACCAGTGGAAAAGAAGAAGCCTAAAAAGAAATCATGTCTGCTGCTCTAGACCTGAAGTTAGCAGCAGCTCTGAGCCAGGTAAGATACTAAAGGCCAAACAAATGCCTT
Organism: Perognathus longimembris pacificus; assembly: GCF_023159225.1. Classification (NCBI taxonomy): domain Eukaryota; kingdom Metazoa; phylum Chordata; class Mammalia; order Rodentia; family Heteromyidae; genus Perognathus; species Perognathus longimembris. Next base: position 67,431,648 of record NC_063167.1, on the reverse strand, counting down.
TTCATCATCTTTTTTTTTTTTTTCATTTTTCCTATTCTTCATTTTATTTATTGTGGGTATTTCTGTTACTTGTATAGAAATACTCTGTTAGGGATACATTCATCTGTTTTCATTATTTACCTCTTCTTCATGGGATTCTAAGCTCTGTAAGGATGAGGACCATATCTGATCTGCATACCACAAAGTGTTAGCACTTATGACATAAAGAGTATTCAAAAAATAGGGCCAGCGAGTAAAGGAGTAGGTCATTGGTACAGCACTTACCTAGCATGTGCAGGCCCTTGAGTTTAGTACCTAGTACCACAAAAGAAATAGAGGATGCTACAATAAATTAGAGCTCCTTCCTAGATGATTATTGCTAAATGCTAAATTAAAACAGAACTTCCTTTTAAAGAAAAAAAGTGTAAGTGCACATTTGATCCATTATCTCAAAGTGAGCACTCATCAGTAGTGGTCATTTCTCCCCTAAATGTTCTAATACCATGAATTAGTTCTCTCCTCTTTGAACTTAACATACGCAAATCCCTGTAGTGTATTTTATGGCTTCTTTCACTCAAATTGAGTATTGCATGTGACAAGTTCATTTTTATTCTGACAACCAATCATTTTGTAACACTATTGAGACTATTAAAGGACATTTATATTCTTTCTTTTGGGAAATCAATATATATATATAATTCTGTACATGTCTTTGTATTTACATATATACATTTCTCTTGGCTACATGTGTAGGCCAGCTCACTGGTACAATCACTCCAAAAGACTTTTTAGCATTGTCCACACACACCAACAGTTTGAGTTCATATCCCCCAAATTTGTACTATCAGTCTTTTCTACTTTGAATCTCTTTTTTTAACTTACATTTGCACATTATTATATTTTTGGTACCTTGGTATAGGTTGATGACCTCTTAATAAATGTTTCATCTCTAGTTAACTTCAAGTACCATTTAAGATTTATTAAGTGAACCCACTGGAGAGAAATTAGTGATAGCGTTTAAACTTATCAAGTCAGAAACAAGGCCTTGTAGGTATCATTCTTTACTTTCTTTAATTATGTGTTTGAATCTCCTGAAGTTTTTCCTTGCTAACTATAAATAATACCTTAAAATAATATTTTCATGAAGTGGATTTATGATGTAATTTGAGTATATAGCTATCACTAAACTTAATAGAGTTAAAAGAAAATAACTCAATTGAGAACTGATCACGATAAGTAAGTATTGTCAGTCACTTAGATCTGTTTGGTCAGTTGCCTCTTCCCAAACTCTGGATTAATTGATGTATACTTTTTTGGAGATATGAATAAGTAAAAATATGTCTTAAAACATTTGAATTATTGTAGCCTCCTTTCTAAGTGAAAGTAAATGAGGAATAGGCAGAACAGAGAAAAGACATGACAATTGTCTTGTAGTTAGAAAAGACAGCTTCTAGCTAATTGGTTGGTTGTTTTTTAGGCTTTTGACTCAATAACTGTAATCATCAGTTCCTCAAAAATGATTAGTGTTATGATTGCTAGTGTTTGTTTAGGGAATGGTACAAATAGAGGGAAAAATGAGGACTCTAATTTTTAAATATTTTATTTACTCTGCTGGCTTGACACCATTACCTTAAGCCCACCTTAGACTTAATTTCTTATTCTCAGAAAACATACTTTTCACTTATATTTAAAGGAAAAGATGACATCTCCTAACCTATTTTAATGTTAAAAAAACACAACAACAGGGCTGGGGATATGGCCTAGTGGCAAAGAGTGCTTGCCTCATATACATGAAGCCCTGGGTTCAATTCCCCAGCACCACATATACAGAAAATGGCCAGAAGTGGCGCTGTGGCTCAAGTGGCAGAGTGCTAGCCTTGAGCAAAAAGAAGCCAGGGACAGTGCTCAGGCCCTGAGACCAAGGCCCAGGACTGGCAAAACAAAAACAAAAACAAAAAAAAAAACACAACAACAAACAGCCACACATGAGTTTTATCTTAGAGGAGAGGGATCTTAGCCTAGCTCTAGATTATCCTGGTTGCACCAATTTATAGACTCTGATATTTAATTCAACTATAATATAGTCACCTGAGATCTCTGAATGTTTGATAATGCCAAATAATAGATGACTTACCAGTCAGAATGCTTTGCAGTACATTTTATTGTGTTGTAGACCTGAAATGCCATGTTTATTCCCATACTTTTAAAAGAACTGAGTCTAGGTATTACATTACATGTCTGTTTTTCCAGCTACTGGAGAGGCTAAAGCAGGAGGAATACCCAAGCCCCAAGAATTTAAGGCCAGCCTGGGCAACATAGTAACATGCAACTAAAAGCAGATTAGTAAGAGGTCATGAATCTTGAGCACCATTTGTCTTCTGTAGCCTCTAAGGAAAATTTGTAATAAAACATGTTAATTTCTTATGTCCCATTTTTAAAACCTCTGAAATACATTTATCCTTTAACGTAAGTTGCTTCTGCTGAGCAATAACTTGCTGAGATTTTTCTGTCCATGAATATGAGCTCTATCTGTATCATCTCTTGCCTTAGCCTGTATTAGAACTAGTAATCCTAACATACACAATCACAATGATCCAATCAAGAATTCCCTATGAAATGACACCTATACAGTAGTAAGTGTCATTTCCTTAGTGGAGAGGAAACTTTAAAAATAAGGTGGCACAAACAGTGCATATATTCTCTCATTTGTCAAAGCTAGATCTAAAATACAACTATGCATTATAATGTACACAGGGTTCAGTGCATTTACACACAAACCGACAGACTAAAGGAGGGTACACTTGAGGTGGAATCCAAAGATGCAACCCCCGTGAAGACCTAATGTGCTTTTTATAAAAATGAATGCTGAAAGTGAAAACATTTTTTGGAGGGTAGAAAAAGCGGGTCACAGGAACGGAGGGAAGAAGAGTGAGCAAATGTAGTCATTTTATTCAGGGTATATTATGTAAAAACTGAACTATGTGACTTGAGGCTAGGGAATGGGGGATCACAAACAGGTGACATTGCCCAAGAAACATAACCTGACTTATGGAAGTGTAACCCCTCTGTACAGCTTAATAATAATATAATGATGATGATGATGATGATGATGATGATGATGATGATGCACTGTGATAGAAACAAAATACCACTTTTCAAACAGTGATACTTGCAAACAGAAGAACAGTAAAACTGATGATAAGCTAAAGTTGATCAGTAATACCATTCTTGTCTATGAACACAGTCTCTTACATTTAATCATTTTTAAACCATTTAAAGGAAATTTCAAATAGCCCTTTTACATAGGTATTTAATATAATTTAATTCTGTATTAATGATCAGTGGATATCAGTGTTTGCATGTTATTGAATATCTGCTTGTTTACTAGCATCAACATCAAGAGATATGTTTGTAAGTATAACTAAATCTGTTAATGTTCTAGATTACAGGAATGAAGAACTGTTGCCTAATTGGAAAGTGCCAGCATTCCAGACTTCAAAAAACTAAATCCGAAGAGGCTTCTCCTGTTTTATATATTATGTGAAGAATTTAGATCTTATATGGTTTGCACAAGTTCCCTGGAGAAAAAAAAAATCGCTCTGTGTATAAATCTCTTGGAAAATAAGACAATAGTATTTCTCCTTTGCAATAGCAGTTATAACAGATGTGAAAATAAGTATACTTGACTCTAATACAATTATACAAAAGAGCATGGATGCATTTCAAATGTTAGATATTGCTACTATAATCAAATGATTTCATATTGACCTTTTTATCATGATTCCTCCCTGTCAAGCACTAAAAAGTTGAACCATTATACTTTGTATCTGTAATGGTATAGATTATAAAATTTCCCCTCAAACTCATTGCAGCAAATAACTTTTTCAAGTCATTGACTTCATTTTATATTTAAAAATTATGAAGTATCATCTGTCATTATATTCTAATTAAAATTGTTTGTGTGTAATGCTTTGGAAAAAATGGGTCTTTTATAGGGAAAAAAACTGGGATAACTGATTTCTATGGCTTTCAAAGCTAAAATATATAATATACTAAACCAACTCTAATATTGCTTCTTGTGTTTTATGTCAGATTAAATTACAGCTTTTATGGATGATTAAATTTTAGTACATTTTCATTTGCTTTGTGTGTTTTTGTCATTGTTTATAGATTTAAAGCATTTATTTTATAATGACCACATTGTTTAAAATTCAACAGTAGCCCCTCTTCTGCCTAGAATCTGCAGAACATTTGACTTTAAACTACATTAGGTGGTGATCTCTCTCTGAAGAACAGACCTTGCACTTTCTGTTCTAGAAATATCTATTCCTACTCGACAGTAAAGAACATCAGACAACATGGAATAGTTTTGTATATTCTCTCTGATCTTAAAGATTGTATCTTATTGAGTGAAATACCCCACTATGTATTATTTTTATATGTAAAAGAGATAAGTTTAATATTGTATCAGGGTTTAACTTTTACTATTTTTAAATCTTCCACAGCTTGTAATTTCATTAAGGGAATCCTCTTGCCATGTTAACTTGTTGGGTATGACTCCACCAATGAAGTATGGTGTGAAATTTTCCAAACTTGCTTTATAACTAGATCTCAGAACTTGAGAGAAGTGAGTGAAAGTTAAAATATACAAAAGGAATGTGTTAGTTACTTTTGCTTCAACCATATATGAAGTAGTATATTAATATGAAAAAATGTTAAATTAGAATTTTAGCTGGCTATATAGTGGTGCTTTGCATTTTCCTCCCAGTTATATGCATTTTTACAAGAGATAGAGCATAATTAGGACATGGACCCTGAGTGATAATGTGTTCTCCCTAAAGAGAGGGGTAGAGCAAACAGCTTGTTAACCAGTTTAGTGCTGGAGAAGGAAACAAGCAGGCTTAGGAAACCCGTGCCTTGTCCCCGAATATCAAGGAGACCAGTCCTAGAAAGTCTAAGTCATTGCTCAGGGATCTAGCTACTGTCAGGTTGCAACTAGGTGTGAAGATGTGTTCATTGCTGAATTTTCAGGAGTGTGGTCAGCCCATAAGTTAATGTCAGCATTCAAATGTAAGCTCTGAGCAGCTTGAATTAAAAAAAAAAAGATGTTAAAACTATTGTTCAAAAAATTGGAAATTGTATTCTCTTCAGTTTCTAATAAACTTAGTTACCTAACATTTCCTTTTTCCTGACCCAGTCAGTTATGGATGTCTGTGATTGAGGGGCAAGAAATACAATAAATTTCAAAAGTGCTTAAAATACCAGGGCCAAATTGTTTAGGTCAAAAAGGTTTGTTGTTGTTTGTGTTTTAGTGGGATCTGGCTATATGCCCATGCTGACTCCAAGCTTCTTAGTTCAAGCAAGCCTCCTGACCAGCCTCTCAAGTAGATATGACTACAGGCATATGCCACTATGCCCATCTAAAATGAGTACTTTATTTTAAGGTCCTCTGAAGTTATGTTTACATCTTAAACATTTCTTTAGACTTAGAACAACATAGACAAAGATCTCACAAACTAATGGAATTTCTAAATACTACTATATGCCTAGGTTATGGAGTTACTTGGAGCATTAAATAGACTAACTTATAGTTTCAGCCTCCTTGAGAGGAAGCATAAACTCAGTGTCTTTTATTTTAGAATATTGTGGAGAAAGATGATTTTTATTGGGTCTCTTTGCTACATCTTTCACCATCTACTTGGGTTAATGCTGGAACTACCAAGAGAAAAAGGCCTTTTGGGCACACATCAGGACCATCTGAAATCAGAGCTACTCATTGCTATCAAGGAAATGTGGTTGCTGAATAAGCCAGAAAGGTATCCTCTTAGAATGTGAAAGAGAAAAGGTTTGTTCCTTTTCTAAAATTATTGTTATCAAAGTGATGTACAGAGGGGTTAAAGTTTTATATGTAAGGCAATGAGTACATTTCTTATCAAACTTGTTGCCTCCTCCAGAAATTTTGTTCTTAAATTGTCCTGGTGTAAACTCCTTACCCAGTGTAGAAAGGGTTCCTGAAAACAGGATGTATTCTTATCGCCAAAAAACCAAGTCTTTAGGATATTATATGAATCACATGATAAACATCTAGGGACTAATGCTCTATTAATATTTATGGCTGTATGAGTGGCATATCATTTAAAGAAATTTTGATGCCACAATTGAAAGGTTTTTTTTTTTTTTTCAGTCCATTGTAGAATTAACATGAAATACATGAACTCTAGCTATAATCTTTTCCTCCAGCAGGGGGCACTTCAGTATCAATTAATGCTTCTACAAGCATTGCATTCTAAGTATTCAAGCCTATCTCTTCTATATGCACTAGTTTACTATCTAATGATCAGGAAAGATGTACAAGTAAAATTCATCAAGGGTATGGTTAACTCTAACTTACTGAGTGAACTCTGACCACGTGAACAGTTTCCTTACTAATTTTCTTGAGAATAGAGAAATACAGAAGTTAGTGTCTTCCTCCTTTCTACCTCCAACTCTGAACTCATCTCTCTTTGGTACCTTGATCTGCCATCATCAATGGCTATACTTTACTCAGTGAAACAGCCCACTTTCTCTGAAGTTACAATGCACTTGGGAAAGTTAATACTTAGGAAAGAGACTGACCTTTATATTTGTTACCAATTTCCTTAATGCAAGTGACATGATTTTGGAGTGCCTTTTTCTTTTTTTTTCGCCAGTCCTGGGCCTTGGACTCAGGGCCTGAGCACCTTCCCTGGTTTCTTCCCGCTCAAGGCTAGCACTCTGCCACCTGAACCACAGCGCCCCTTCTACCCGTTTTCCATATATGTGGTGCTGGGGAATCAAACCGAGAGCTTCATGTGTAGGAGGCAAGCGCTCTTGCCACTAGACCATATTCCCAGCCCCGGAGTGGCCTTTTTCTACATATGAATAGCAGTAATACATTCTTGAATTTTTTATATCTAATTTCAAATACTTCACCTCATTTTCTTTTGTGTGTGTGTGTGTGGAGCTTGAATTCAGGGCCTGGGCTCTTTTGCTCACTTTGAGCCACAGTGCCACTTCTGGTTTTCTAGGGGTTAATTGGAGAGCCCCAGCTGTCTTTGAACTGTGATCCTCAGATCTCAGCCTTCTTAATAGCTAGGATTACAGATGTGGGCCACCAGCACCCGGCTAATACTTTACCTCTTTATCCTGATAGGTACACTTACCTTTGTCAGTTTACATGCTTTTATTTTATGGACTATGGGGAAGGAACAAAACAATTAAGATTAAGGGCTACCCTGGTATTTCTGAGCAGTCCTCATAAGATAATGTTAAAAAATTTTTAAATTAAGCCAGGTGCTGGTGCTTCATGCTACTCAAGAGGCTGAGGTCTAAGGATTGGGTTCAGAACCAGTCAGGGCAGAGAAGTCCCTAAGAATCATATCTTCAGTTAACCACCAGAAAACCAGAAGTGGAGCTGTGGTTCAAAGTTGTAAGAGCACTATCTTTGAGCAGAAGTACTCAAGGACAGAGCCCAGGTCCTGAGTTCAAGCCCCGTGATCAACAAAACAAAAAGACATAAAACCTGATCTTGAGAGGCTGCAGAATGGCTCTAGTGGTAGAGTGTCTGCCTATTAAGTGTGAGATCGTGAGTTCAACCAACATGGTCTTATGTACATTTAATACAAGTTTGAAGACTTTTGTTTGGGTCATGTATCTAATGTGCTAAATGCATGTTTTAAAAAGTATTCCCACTTAGCTGGAGAGTTGCCTGAAATTTATACCTGTAATTCTAGCTACTCAGAAGGCTGAGATCTGAAGGTTGTGGTTCAAAGCCAGCCTAGGCATATAAATCCAAGAGATCTTTTCACCCAATTAACCAACAAAAAGCCAGAAGTGGAGATAGGATTCAAATGGTAAAGTGCTGGCTGTACGAAAATACTAATTGAAATGTACAAGGCCTTGAGTTCAGGCCCCAATACTGTGCTCGCTCTCTCTCTCTCTCTCTCTCTCTCTCCCCCTCTCTTCCCCTCTCTCTCTCTCTCTCTCTCTCTCTCTCTCTCTCTCTCTCACACACACACACACACACACACACATCATCTACAAACTTAAAAGGGCAGAGTTATTCAGTGTTTTTCCAGGAGCTGGAAAAGGCCAGTCTTGCAGAGTAGGAAATGAATGTGAGCTTTGAGGCAGTCTAACCACCCTGCTATTAACATTTATATTGTCTAAAAATGTAGTACAGATAATACATTGATTGTAAATTTCTCTTGACTACAGTTTCACCTTGGAGTTGTTGAGTGTGCAGCTTGCTTAGTGCCCTGACTTGCATAAATAATCTTGTTGAGAACAGATAGAGACTTTAAATTGGGTGCCTAGTTCTGTTTTCTTGGGAGGACATGAATTTTGCTGCAGACATTAACAGCTTTAAACGGATATGGGAGATGGGAACACACATTCTTTGGGTTTGTTAAGAACTGTCCTCTCTAGTTCTGGACCAAGGTATGTTATACATTTCCTGCTCATTCTTTTAAGAAGCAAGAGATTGGCTGTTTCTTTTGAGAAAAATAAAAACCCTTCAGTAAACCTTTCCATTTTGAATAGTAGTGTGACTCTATTTTTTAAAGGTTAACTGTGTCTAAGTTCTTGTAATAAATATTGTAGGACCTACAAAAACAACACAATCCGGGGCTGGGGATATGGCCTAGTGGCTAGAGTGCTTGCCTCGTATACATGAATCCCTGGGTTCGATTCCCCAGCACCACATATACAGAAAATGGCCAGAAGTGGCGCTGTGGCACAAGTGGCAGAGTGCTAGCCTTGAGCAAAAAGAAGCCAGGGACAGTGCTCAGGCCCTGAGTCCAAGGCCCAGGACTAGCCAAAAAAAAAAAAAAAAAACACAATCCTATGAGACTATCAGTATGTTTATTAGTTTACTGTGTATCGGATGCTGGTCTGTATGGTAGGAAAGAGACACTGAGCAATACAGACCAAAATCTTTCCCCTGTACTTTTAATCTTAGAAAATGGCAGATGATGCTGGGGATATGGCCTAGTGGCGAGAGAGCTTGCCTCGTATACATGAGGCCCTGGGTTCGATTCCCCAGCACCACATATACAGAAAACGGCCAGAAGTGGTGCTGTGGCTCAAGTGGCAGAGTGCTAGCCTTGAGCAAAAAGGAAGCCAGGGACAGTGCTCAGGCCCTGAGTCCAAGGCCCAGGACTGGCAAAAAAAAAAAAAAAAAAAGTGGCAGATGACACTCATGTCCCTGCACATTTGTAATGATGAATGTTATAAGAGAGATTTTGCAGTGCAAAGGAGCAGAGTGCCAGGGAAAGGGAATGAGGTAAGAGTGGGTTTGAAAGATTATGTCTTTCAGATGGTTATTTGGAGTACTGGAAGTGTATGCCTAGGTACTTGCCTGGGGCAAGGAAGGGCCTTCCATGCATTGGAAAGGTCAGTGAATGCCTTAAGTGGATATGTGTCTGGAGTATTAGAAGACTAGCAAAGAGATCTGTGTGGCCAGAGCAGAGTGAGCAGGGGAAGAATAGACAGATGACAGAAGTTCACTAGAGAGACAATTCCTTCAGCATCTGCTCAGGGAAGTCCATGGGAGGAATTTCAGCAAAAAAAAAAAAAAGTCTAACATGATCTTACTGAATGAGGTGTATCATCCACTTCAGTTGCCTGGAAAGGAGCAGACCCGGAAGCAGAACCATTACAAGTCTGTCAGTGGGAAATGATGGTAGTGGTGTGTTTATATTTTAGGTACATTTTGACAAGAATGTGATATAAAGTGATCGTGGTTGACTCCAACAGAGGGCCAGTAATCAAGCTATAGATAGGAAGACTATAAAGACTGTGACAGAAGAAAGTTGGAAGGAGAGTGAGGTCCAAGTCAGGAGTTCAGTTAAGAAGTATGTCTAATTCTAGAGAATTCCAGTAGGAAGTTCAGGGGAAAAGGTCTGAGTAGGAGATGTACATTTAACACTGAAGCACGATGTGAGGCTGCACAAGAGTGTTACGTGTAAAGACTGTTGGAAGATGAAGGGGAATTAGGAAAGGAAAACATGGAAGTTACTGGTGACCCTTATGGAGTATCAGGGTCTAGATATCAGGTCTAGAAAAGGAAGAAAGATTACACATCAGTTGCCACCTACATGTAAAGATGCATGAACGCTGTGTGTGTTAATGGGGATGATCATTTGGGAAGCAGAACTGAGTAGTCAATGAATGGAATCTTTGAAAGTAAAGAATCTAACCCTGGAGCGGTCTGGAGCATGAGGGAAGACAGTCTACAGACATAGCAAAGTGACCATTCACAAAGGACTAATAAAATCCTGTGAAGTTTTCAGCCAAAAATGTGAAGCTGGGCGCTGGTGGATCACTTTTGCCATCCTCGCTACTCAGGATGCTAAGACCTGGAAGAACTCAGTTCCAAGTCAACGGGTAGAAAAGACATCTCAAGTTGACAAGCAAAAAGCAGGGCTGGAGGCATAGTTCAAGTGGTAAAGCACCAGCTTTGAACAAAAAAGCCAAGCAAGAAGAGTACATGTCCCTGAGTTCAAGTCCCAGTACCAGCATAAAAAGAAACTGATTCAGACAGGAGAGACGCTTTCTTCCTGTTCCAGAAGGTTTGAAATGCTTTTTGATCCAGTGCTTTAAGAAATGAGATTTTTTTCCCTGGGCTAGCTAGGATAAAATGTTATAGGCAGATTTCAGGTGTTAAAAAATAAGGGGCGTGGGGCAGAGGGGAAGACTGGGGATTTTGCTCAGTGGAAGAGCACTTGCCAGGCAAGTTCAGTCCTCAGCTCAGAGAGAGAGAAGAAAACAGACCTGAACACGATTATATAGTTTCAGTTGGGATTAGGCAATGTAGAGGAAGTAGCATGGTGGCCTTTACACGAGAAGTCAGTCTAGGTAGAGCTTGGTGAGGGCAGACCAGGGGAATTTCAGAGCTGACTTCTCTCAATCTCTCTAATAGTCTTCCCACTCTTCCTGTCACCACAACCACCCTCCTTTCTCTAACAAGGATCATCACTGAAGCACCTACTCAAGACCAGCCTTAGACTAGTGGTCAGTTTACAAAGACACCAACACTAACACTGGCACTCAGAGTTGTTGAAGGGGTTTAGAGAGGAACCTCCTTTTCTTGTTCTTACTCTGGCTTTGTCTGACATGGTTCTGCTCCCCTTAATGAATATGAGATAAATAGTTTCCATCCCTGCTCCTTCCAAGTTGCCACCTATTCTTCACAAATGAGACAGCAGCCCTCCACGCTTTCTGAGAGATAATGGGGATCTGCGTCATAGTCCACATGCTTAGTGAGAGGACTGGTCCTTAACCCATGTCTCTCTGGTAGTACCAACTTTCCCATCAAGACCCATCATCTGTTGTGATCAAGAAGAGTAGAAGCCAGGCTCCTCACACACCCTTTGTCCATCCTGACCCAGCCATCACAGATGGGGCTTCCCCTCCAGGATGGCTGAGAATTTGAAGGAGCCAGGCACTCTTTCCAGTATGGAAAATAGGACTTAGGGATAATGAGAATAGAGAACAGAGAAGGATGGGCCCTACCTGTCTTCCTTGGGACAGAGATGCACTTAATTGGGGGGAAAAATATTTTTTGGTCAGCCATGGGGCTTGAACTCTGGGCCTGGGCACTGTCCCTGAGCTCTTCAGTTCAAGGCTAGCCCTCTACCCCTTGAGCCACAGTGCCACTTCTGGTTTTCTGGTGGTTAATTGGAGATAAGAGTCTCACAGACCTTCCTGCCTGGGCTGGCTTTGAACTGCAATCCTCAGACTTCAGCCTCCTGAGTAGCTAAGATTACAAGCATGAGCTACCAGCACTTGGGGGGACATTTAATGATATTTGGTCCCATATCCTTGCCCATCAGGGTTCCAGAAGTTCACATCAGGACTTCTGTAGACTCTTGGAACCTCTGGTGTGACGTTTGCTGCTTACATCCTGGGCTAGGAGTTAACTTGGATCCTCAGGCTAGGAACTCCACCAGCTGCTCCAATCTTATCCCAGTGCCCTATGATGGCAAACAGACTCCTTAGGCCAGTCATGAGTGTGGGAGTTGTACATGGAGATGATCTGGGAGGGGCACCTCCATTCCTGGAGCTGAGCTTACACAGAGGTTTCAGTGCTTTTACACAAATGTCCACATCCACATGCTGCCACGCCTGTCACACGGGCCACTCTGTGCCTGACAGGGAGACAATGCCTGGAGTGAGGCCAGAAGTGGGGCTGGAGGTAGAAAAAGTACTCAACACCCAACTCTTAACTTCCTTCCCCCATTACCCTGCCCTCCTCCACCCCTAGCCACAGTCACAATGGGAGAGGAGAAGCTGGCAGACTCAGTGTCCCCGGCAGAGGTGGGGCTGTCAGCAGATCTAGTTAGAAAAAAAATCCTAGAGTAGGGTTCATGTGGGACCAGATGGGGAAAAAGGACATGAAGACAAGCCAGGTCAGGAAGCCTGGTGGAACAGACCAAGCAGGAAAAGAAGAAAGTCTGGGGGCTGGCGTAAAGGCAATAAGCTCTGGGGTGGCACTAGGAATAAGTGGGGTAGGCAGGGGCTGTAGTCACCTGAAGAGCCAGAGCAGCCCAATGTCTCATGACAATGAAGTTGGAACTGACAGGAGAGAGGACTGAGGCTCTGCAGACAGCCTGCATTCACATAGAGTTGGCCTAGGAAACCCAAGAAGCAAGCCAGGGTCTGGGGACCACATTCCCAAGTGGAGAGGGGATGGGGGTACAGGTGCTCCGTGTTCTGAAAAGTGGCTGTGGCCTCAAGCTCACTTCCTAGGAAATGGGCCGAGTGGGGTGGAAAGTTGGCCTTACAATGCAGTTAAGGGGCTTTGCCTGCTGATCTCCCCTAAAGCAGAAGCAAGAGATGGGTCAGCTCAGCACTCACCCAGAGGTGTGGTGTGCACATTGGGGACCCTGTGCTCAGTGTCATGCTAGACACACAAAAGCAAGAAAGCTCATTTGCTCCCTGTCTAGAAAGGGAAGAGAAGTGAGGTCCAGAGCAGCTTGAACTGAATGAAGTGTGGCCAGAGATCAGGCCTCTAGGGAGGTCTTCACAAGCTGTTGTGAAGGGTTTCTACAGCCAGTCTGAGGGAGTAGGGAACTGCATTACTCAGGAAATAGCACCAGACCATGACAAACACAAGCTTGGTGCTTTCATAACCCAACTCCTTTTGGGATCAAGAGGGTAAGAAGTGTCCAGAAACAAGGCCACAGCAGGTCAGTGGGGGATCTACTTGTGCAGCACTGAAGCAGACAGGAAGAGTTGAGGATGAAGTCACAGGAGCTGACAGATCCTTCATCCCTTTGTGCTTTGTGTCCTTGCAAACCTGAGCCATATTTCCTGGCAGCTGTAGGCTACTGCCTCCTGTCAGGAGTAGGTGAGGAATAGAGCTGAACAGGAGGAAGGCAGGAAAGAGGGTTCCAGCAGCAGGTGGGCAGGTGGGGGGAAGGACAAGCAAGCAAAACCCCAATTCTTTCCTCGAATGAACTCAGATTCCTTGCAAACCAGCACCAATCACCCACCAGCAGCCTCTGATGGGGTGCCTGAACCAGCAGGCTTGGCCCGTGGTAGGGGCATTTAGTTGGCTGGTGGTTAGGACAGATGGGACACAAATAGCAGAGGTACAGAGCACAGAGGTGATGGGAGAGTGAAGTGGGTAGCATCCAGCAGTTAGTGGCCCTGCCCCCTCTATCCAGGCTTGACTAAGTTGCAGGAAAAAGGAAAGCATGAAGTGATCGTCAGGGTCTGCCCTTAGATTGTTTCCTGGGTTGCCATCAGAGGCCTCTTGTTAGGAGAATAGAGGTGCTTGTGGGAAGTCCTGGCAGAGCTGAAGGGGAGAAAGAGGACTCCAGTGGGGGACAAGAAAGTATGAGGACTTTCTAGCAGGCCGCTGGCAGCACTGACTTTGTCATAAGGTGGTGTGCATATCCATGTTGGGTGGTGTTGGCTCTCAGGTGGCAGATGGGGGGATTTGTCAGGACTAACTGGACAGAGGCAAATGGAGAGACAGGAAGCAGGTCTTGTCAAATTTAGAGGGGACTTGGGAAGGGCTTCCCCATACTCTTGTTTATGTATTGGCAGAGGAAGGGGAAAACGAGGAACAGTCTGGGCAGTGGTCCTAAGGGAGTGGTAGCAGTGTGAGGCTGTGGCCTGAGGCTTTTCTAGACCATCGGCCCTCCCCAGGCAGTGCCAGTCTGAGTTCTGGGCCCAGTCCCAAGAGCAGGTCTCACAAAGGAGGACAGTCACTGAGCTCTGCTGCCTGGGGTGGGGGTGGGGGGAGATGTGGCCAGCCCAGGACTCCAACACCCAAGGCAAGAAGCCGAAAGCAGATTGAAGGAGGATTCTTTTCAAACCCTCCAGGACTTGGCTCATTCGATTTCACAGAAGAGGAGACTCAAGGCTTAGAAAAAGCATTTATTCATCTGGTTGGTTGGTTTTCTCAGTGTGCCCAGGGCCAGCTGGAGGTGAGTGTTAGTGTGTGCCGCTGTCCTGTGTTCTGGGCAGTATGTCTGGCCATTGGGTACACTGTGTCCTTGACCTCACAGCCACCCTGCAGTATCCCTTCAGAGTTGAGAAAACAAGACTCAGAGAGGTCAAGCCACATTTGTAGGCTTACACAGTAGCAAAGTCTATCATTTGACTCCACATCCAGTGCTTGTACCTCTTGAGAGGGGAAGTAAAGCTGGGCTCCGACTTTTATCCAGACCCTATGTGACAGGAAAGACAGGAGTCCTTCACCTCGGGCTTTTGGGAGCAGGTTGAAGGCAGAGCACAGCTAAACCAGGTTACCATCCTCAGGACAAGTTTGTGCTCAACGTATACCTTGAGGGGCTGAGTGTAGAAAGGAAAAAGAGACCCTAGATCGAAAAGACTTGAAAGGAAGAAGAGAGACTAGGCAGGCACCACCAGTTATGCTTGTCTGGCATTCTGAAAGGTCCAACTAGGGCTGGGAGCATCCACAGACTATCTTTGGGGCCACAGAGGCAGGTGGAACCCTGCGCGGGTGCCTGGGCCAATTAGGAGTCCCCTGTACCTGCCAGGGAAGTGGGCCAGGTGTAGGGTGGGCCTGCATGCAAGGGAATATAGAAAATTAGCTTCCAACTCATTTGCATGTCCTAATTAACCATAAAATAAGCCCCAGAAGCAGAATTAAGCTGTCAGTTTCTCTCTGCTCACTTTCATTCCCTCCCCTCCCCAACATACATGGTTTCCGGTGCCCTGTATGCTTAGGTAGCTGGAAATCCCATTCATCTTCACTCTGATCAGCCAAACAAAGAGCCTCCGTCCTTGTCCAGAGCTCAGAAGGGGGCAGGAAAGTAAATATTATAGGAGGAGAAATGAATTATCATAATCTTGGATCAGTCGAGTGTAATTGGTAAGATATTACATAAACCCCTTCAAGATCTGAGCAGAGTGGAGCTATGGCTCAAGTAGTAGAATGCCAACCTTGAGTGTAGGCAAAAGTTCCTTCACTGAACATTCAGCATTTCACTGTATCCATGCAGGTGTGTGTTAAATGAGCAGAACAGGTTTTGTTCTTCAGGTGACTGTGGTACAAATGTAACTTGCCAGAGAATGTGAGAAATACAAAATTAGAAATTGATAGCACTTGTATCCATCTCAGTCCAGTACTGTGTGACCACAGACGAGTTGCTTAACTCCTCTGGCCTGATCTATGTAAAGTAAGAGTAGCAGCGACAGCTTCTAGGATATAGTACAAAGGAAATAAGAAACCAAAGCTTGAAGGAGCCCGGTACCTGTGACTTATGTTGGCAGCAGATATCACTTTCTAGTTGTTTTATTCTGGCCCAAGTTAAGATGAATCTTCACTTTTGGGACTCTTGTGGGCAGATGATGACCAAGAATCTGCTTAGTTCTTTTCCACTGCAGCTCGTAAAGTTAACTAACAGCTAGGTCCTTTTCCACTCTGCTGCTCTTACTTAGTGCCTGCCACAATGCTTGGCCCTGGGGGGAGTTCACTTGATCTACCAGTCCACAAAACAGACGAGCTGTTAGGTGAATGGTGAGGAGGTGACTTGATTTCCTATAGAATCATTCCAAACCCTGCTGCTATCTCTTTGGGTGATTTGCCCACACGCTGGTCCCTCCTCTCAGGAAACAGTGTGCATGCTACATGTATGATCTGTGCATTTTGCTTGACCCTTGAACCCCTAAGAGCGTCCATTGATGTGTCTGGAAAAAAAATTTTTCTTCTAGGCTCATTCTTAGTTTAAAAGAAGGACCTCAGTCATGCTTTGCCAAGCATAGAATGAAGCTAAACCCCCTTCTCCGTCCCCCTCCCCAACTAGCTATCCCTTGGTTGACTGCCTAAGAAGGTCTCATCCCCACCCCCAACCAGAGCTCGAAGCCCCCTCCCCCTCCTCCTGCACCCCCAGGGGTAGGGGGGGATCCAGGCTTGCAGGCAGGAGAGCCTGTCTTGTTATTTTTCTTCTCCAATTTGCTCCTAATGCCCCGGGGGGCGGGAAGGCGTCTTGCCTCTAATTGCAGCTGTCACACCCCATCAGGCAGAGCGGCTGTCCTCCCGAGGCGGGAGCGGGAAGGGAGGGTGCCTTCCAGGGCGGGCTTGTTCTGAACAGGGACCCACATTGTCCTTTCCTGGCCAGCAGGCGTTCCCTCCCGAGGCTGGCAGGCGGTGGAGCCTCCCCGGGGCCCAGGCAGCCGGGGCCCGCGCGCTTCTGAGCCTCTTGCTGTAGCCACGTGCCGGGCGCGGTTCCTGGGCCGCCCCTCGCTCCCCTACCAACCGCGGGCCAGCCCAGAGCCAAGGGGCAGCCGAACCAGGCTACTCTCTTTTTTTGAGGGGCTTGAACTCAGGGCTCAGGCGCTGTGCCTGAGTTTTTTCGCTCAGGGCTAGCTCTCTAACACTGGAGCCACCGCTCCACTTCTGGCTTTTTGGTGGTTAATTGAAGGTAAGAGTCTCATGGACTTCCTGCCTCGGCTGACTTCGAACCTCAATCCTTAGTTCGCAGCCTCCCCAAAAAACTAGGATTGCAGGAGTGAGCCACCAAAGCCCAGTTCAGGATTATTATTATTATTATTATTATTTTTAATGAAGGTGTATTTCTTCTGCACTGGCCCTTGCCTCCCTGGGAAGTTTAAATCTAATGCCCTGGAGCTGGGAATATGGCCTAGTGGTAAAGTGCTCGCTTCTTATACATGAAGCCCTGGGTTTGATTCCTCAGCACCACATATATAGAAAAGCCATTAAGTGGCTGTGGCTCAAGTGGTACAGTGCTAGCCTTAAGCAAAAAGAAACCAGGGACAGGGCTCAGGCCCTGAGTCCAAGCCCCAGGACACTCACACACACACACACACACACACACACACACACACACACACACACCTAATGGCCTTGGAGAGTGAAGTGCTGGAGTCAGGGTGTTTGGATACGGTGCTTTCAGAGCTTCTGGAGGATGGAGTGCGCTGACTATCCAGCAGTCTGTAGGGCCTGTCCCACTTCCTGCCAAGGTGTGTGCTTGGGCAGTCAGCAAGTCCAGGCTGAGAACTAGATCATGCCCACTGTACCCCTTCCCAAGCCAGTATGAATGTGAAGAGGCATTTAGAGGTGCACATCACTGTGCATCGCCCCTCCCCTATACTTTTGGGACGACTCAGGGCTTCCTCATGGTCCTCCTAGACCAGCCCATTTTCCAGGATCCAGGAAAGGTCTGGAATCTTCAGGACCAGAGGAAAGGCTATGGAAGGGATTTCCTCCTATTGCTCCACCCACCCAGAAGGGTGGGGCTTCAATCCTGGAGCCTCTAGTCTTGATCTTGCCAAGGATAAGATGGGTCCATTAGAGGAGGCTAGCTGTTATTGGAGCGCTCTCTGAGTTCCCAGTGCCCTTTTCCACACCGTATGTTCACTGAGGTCTTTGAGGGCAACAGAGGAATGTCAGAGGCATTTGCTGACACATACACACACACACACACACACAGTTGTGTCCTCTCGCACACATCCTTCCTCCAGGGGCTCTTACCTCCTCCGCTCACCAGTCTTGTGTGTTCTGGTCAGCCCTGCCTGAACTCTGACTTCTCCCTCCTTTCTAGGAGAAAGGAACATGGACTCGGGCTCTGAAGGCCATACCACCTACCCTCCCACCTCCCAGCCAACATCAGAATTTAGACCCAAACAGCTGTGTTAATGTCAAAGCCGGCTTGTGAGAGTTCCATGGCCTTGGAGCTACTTGAAGGGGTTTCCCCTTGTCTGGGCTCCCCAGTGCTTGGGAAGGGGAACCGTCCAGAACCCTTGGAGTGGTTCCGCTTCTTGACCTTCTGGGAGCGTCCAGCTCGGGGCTCAGAGATCATGGGTGTCACCCAGCCTGGCTTCTCCTTGAGCAGCCGGTCTCGATCAGGCCTCACACTACGCAAGAACTTCCTAAAGATGTTTGCTGTCAGGGCAAACTTGCGGCCCAGCTCCCTGGACTGGCCTTTTGCTGCTTTAGGCTCACCTGCCCCCCCAGTCTCGGCTTTCTCCCCACCTTTCTCCACTTCTGGCAAGTCTAGCCAGTTGCCCACCAGGTCCGCAAAGACATTGTCCCCTAATACCAGAGGCTGCCGATTCCTGCCCCGAGACATCAATGTGGAGGTCCAGTCATCGGGTTCCACTTTCTCTGACCCCTGCTGAGCACAGCTTTGGTGCTCAGGCAGCTGTGTCCTGGGCAGGGGGCCGAGATCACTCTCACAGTCACTCCTATGGCATGGAAACGTGGTGCTGCTGCCAAAAGAAGGATTGCTGGAGGAGGAACAGGCTGTGTGCCTGGCAGGGTGGCTGCCACCCTCCCAGCAAGGGTGCCCAGGCTGTGTCTGTGGACTTTCAGGGCAGCTGGGGACAGAACCTCCTCCAGAGATCTCCAGCTGTTCCAATGCCGTCTGCACCTGCAGGAGCTTCAGTTCTTGAAGTGCACCCATCATGCAGTTCATCTGGTCCTGCAAGCCATCACCCACCTCCTTCATGGACATCTGCAAGGGCAGAGGAGGCACAGGGCCAGTGAGCACAGGGGTGGCAGGAAGTCCTGCCCCTCACAGCCTTAGACCTAAGCCCCACAACCCTCCAAACACACATGCCCTGGTCATCCCTTGCCTGCCACTAACCCATTTCTCTACAACTCCGTTCTGCTTAGATTCAGGCTCAGCAAAGGAAATAACATGACAGCAAACTGAGCAAGGCATGGCCTTAGTTATATAGATGCTCCTCCATTTATGATGGGGTTGTGACCAGGCTAAACATAACTTCTATTTATTTTTGGTGCTGGTAGCAGAACTTGAGCTCAGAGTCTTGTGCTCTCACTTGGCTTTTTTACTCAAAGCTTCCACTCTTCCACTTGTGGAGCAGCTCAACTTCCCAAACCCATTCATCACAACTTTGTCTACTTTCCCTTAAATGTGCTCTGAACACACTATATAGTTGGGCAAAATCATCTAACACAAAGTCTATTTTGTAAGAAAGTGTTCATTGTATCTCATGTGTTGAGTATTGTACTGAATGTGAAAAACATTGTTTTTTTCTTCTTTTTTAAAATTAATTTTATTGTCAAGGTTATGTACAGAGGGGCCATCAATCATTTTCAATCATAGGCATGACTGAGTTCTCTATAACACGAATGAAGTACTGTACAAGTGCTCCATTCTGTGGTCTAAACGATGGGGCTTGTGCTGATAACTGCTTAGTGTCCAGGAGGAAGGGTTGGCATATCATCACGAAATCAAGGGACTTCAACTAGCTTGAATGTAGAGTGTGTATCTATATACAGTGGCATACAAAAGGGATACTGAAACTGGGGACCATGTTTCCTTTTTTAAACCAATTTTCAGTATTGATAAATGCATGGGCATTTAATCGATGAAGAGAGTAGAACAATAAAGAGATGACTGCTTCCTGGAAAACATCATGTATAGGTTGTCAAGTTTTATAGTTAAATTTAAGGATGACTGTATATTATATCTTACGTCTAGTGTTAGGGCCTTAATTCGTCTTTTAGGATAGATGTATATGCAAAATGACTGGGAGATTTAACTTAGGGGTATAATAATTCAATAAACAGAATGGTTTTATGGCATTTTGGTGAGGGTGGGTGAGAGGGGGGCTGCCAGTACTGGGGCTTGAACTCAGAGCCTTAGGCTCTTGCCAGACGTTTTTGCTCATGGCTGGTGCTCAACCACTTGAGCCATACCTCCACTTCCATCTTTTTGCTGGCTAATTGGAGATAAGAGTCTGGGATTCATCTGCCTAGGCTGACTTCAAGTTTTGTTCTTCAGATTTCAGCCTCCCAAGTAGCTAGGATTACAGGCACGAGCCACCAGCACTCGGCTTTATGGATATATTTCATACCATGGTGAAGTCCAAACATCATTAAGTTGAGGCATATCTCTGTGTATGTGCAAAAATAATTTATATATACATACATTAACCTACATTTAACCTCTCCTTATGAGGTAATGACTATTAGTGTCTCCAGTTGACAGAGAAGGAATCCAAGGTATATAAATTGCCCAAGATTAGAGAATAAAAGGCAGAACAGAGATCAGTTTGAGAATCCATAAAGTTGTGGCAGCCATCCCTGTCCTTTTCTGTGTCTGTGTCCTCCCTCTCTGATGGATATGGAGATGCTGGTGGCAATCGCAAACAGTGCGTTTAATATGTAACTAGAAATTCTATGTGTATCGTGTCATTATATAAACATGGGGAGGTTGTTAGTATTCTCACTTTAACAAATGATAAATTGTCATGGAGGTGAACACAGCTCATATCGCTGGGGCTCCATCTGTGACTGTGTCATTCTAAATGCTATAGTCCTAAGCAGCAAACACTGTCTGCAGCTGGCTAGATGGTGGGGCTGGATTGGAAGTCTACACTTCCCTCTACAGGGCACTGGAGAAGAGCTGAAGGGGTTATTAAAGAGAAAGAGTAGGTCTGAGTCTCTAATTCCTCTTTATATCGACCAGGAAGCCAAAAGGAGACCAGGCAACTCGTATTTGCTATGAGCCCTTCCCTGGCCCTTCCTAGCCCGTCTGTTCTTCCCAAACACCTGTCTCCCTCAGCTGCCCTCAGAATTGGCTCCAGTGTTCTTCCTGCCCTCTCAGCCCAACTGGCTCTGTTGCCCTGGCCATGTCAGAATGGGGATGTTGGAGCCAGTCCTCTCTACTCCTTTGTGGGAGTGTCTGAGGCCCAAGTCTCAGGTGCCATCTGGAGGGGTCTGAGAGACTGGCTTGGGTGAGGGCCCCATTTGGAGACTGGGGAGGAGAGTTTCTGTCTGATAACATTCACAAGGTTCCCCAGTTCCTGGGCCCAAGCTGCCTTGGTGCTGCCAGCTCCCTTCCCAGCTCCTGATCAAGTTACTCACGGCAAGCCTCCTGTGCGGAGACCATCTGTTTCTTAAGCCCCTCAGAGACCAGGGGGATCATCTTACCTCCCAGGCTTGTCTTAATGCCCAGAGCTAAGCCCAGCCCGTGGGGGAACTGGTGTGGGAGGGGACAGAGAGGCACTGCGAGGGAGAAGTGGGTTAGCAGCTGACCCTCTCAGGCCTCTGGATCAAATCTCTTGTCAACCCTGGCTCTGGCGAGAAGCGGAGAATCTGAGCCAGAATCTCAATGAGCTAGAAGCACCAAAGGACAGGAGGGAACAGGCTGCCTCTGAGGGCAAGGAGGCCTTTACTGGGGCTGAGAGACACAGAGCCCATGGGGCAGCTGGTAGAGCTCTTGCCCTGTCCTCTTTGTTTCTGTCTTCCTGACCTCTTCCTTTCAGGGGCGCTCAGCAGCAGCTGTGAATCCCAGTTCCTTCCTGGCTTCTTCCTCTGATTTCCCTATTCCTGTGCATTCTCCAGCTCTCTTTCCTGCTCCTGGGCCTGGAACCTCCGAGGAGTCATTTTCAGCTTCTCAATTCAATCATCTCTGCTCTGCCTGAGTTAATCCTGTGCTACGTGGGAGTCCTGTTCTGCAGAAGTTTGCATCTTCCTTCCTTCCCCAGCTACAGAAGCTCAGAGAAGGCCTGTGGCCATCAGCATGTGAGTGCTGTGGCCAATCATCCCAACACATACCTCCACCCTATCTCCTCACTCAGTAGCTCTTTATTGTTAGAGACTCAAATCCAAAGAACTTGGTCTTGCAGTCAAAACCCACGACAGGTGTTCAGTCCCCAGCAGATCCCTGGTCTTCCCACTTGCCTGCCATACTCCTCATAGGGCCTGTCTCCATTCCTTAAAATGTGCATCCTGAAGTCCTGATACTTATGCACTTGGCCCATGTCATCCATTAGTTTAAGTGCTCACAAACCCACATGAAATGTTAACTGAGCATCTACTACTTGAGGACAGAGAGTGAGATCATCTACAATTATTACATCACCCCAGACCCTTGCTAGCACCTTGCCCTTACGATGTAACCAAAAGCTATATATATGAATACCATTGCCCCTTTGGCTCAACATTGCGCACTGCTGGTGACCTTAGTCACTTGCTACAGCAGGATGGTCAGAGCCATTTCCCAAGGCTTCATAATTCATAACACTGAGGGGCAAGGAATCTGACCTGGCAGACTTCCTTCCAGAAAGTGAAACGTGGTCTAGGTCAGAGGCAGTGGGAGGAATAAAATGACCCCATTCAGTCTCTTCCAGTGTGGAAAAATCCCTAAGATACAATGCTGACATTTTGTACAGTTTTCCAGTGAGAATGGATGTGTGGGTATGCATGAGTTCAGGGCTATCTACAAAACAGAGGCTCCGTTTAAGCAAACATGGGTTGAAATTGTACACATATTAATAATACTATTTGGTACTGGTTAAGAATTTGGGTTCTAGAGACAAAACAAACAGAGTTCAAATTCCATCTCTGAGACAGGATCTTTCTATGTAGCCCAGGCTGTCCTCAAACCCAATATCTTCCAGCTTTAGCCTCCTAAGTGCTGGGATTACAGGCCACCACATTCGACTCAACTTCTCCACTCTTGAAAATGGAAATTGTATTTCCAGCCTCATACAGTTGTTGTGCAGCTTGCATGAGTTAAAGTGTATTTATGTGGCACCAAGAACACCATGAGCCAATGAGCCAGAAGTTGCCAGAAACATTGTTGAAACTTTCTAGGTAATTTGAGGACATTTCTTCTTCAGGGAAACTTAATACATAGGAATGATAGTATCCCAAGCATCATTATCTGGTCTAGCCAAGGGGACCCCGCACTTAGGGGAAGGATAGGAGTGGAAGGAGCAACTTCTTCATCCTTTCGTCCACTCTTACAAGGGCCTTAGTGAGCCCAGCCTGGACAGGGGGCTGGCACTGAAGGAAAAAGCAGTTGTGAAAAGGATAAAGATAGAAGAAGGGATCTGAGTTGGGAAATCCAGATGGCCAGAGGCAGTGGGAATTGGAGCATCCACTGACTCTTGACTATGAGGGGAGCCAGCAGGACAGCTTTTCCCACCAACCCCAAGGGGATGATGTCACCCACAGAGAAAAAGCCAGAGGTCAACTGCTGCTTCACTCGGAGCGTGGAACCCTCTCAGATCCCTGGGCTTGTCTTAGGACCAAAAAGGGAGCAGAGGAAGCAGTGGTGGAAGATAAGAAGACATAGACTGAAATGAGGAGCTCAGTCACTGAATCTCCTGAAGACTGAGCCCAAATCTCCAGGCTGGAGGCTGCTGAGTCCTTCTCTGGCCTCTAGTTTTTCAGAGCCTTTTGTTCTCCCTTATCTAACTTGTTCTCAGGAGTAGTCAGGGAAGTCATAACAGGGTCTGACTGGTCTACATTCAATCAAGTGGAAATGGAAATGGATCTAACAACCATCTCTCTACCCCTAATTTAGAGACTCTGTGTGTGTGTGTGTGTGTGTGTGTGTGTGTGTGTGTGTGTGTGTGTACAGACACACACAGAGCTATCCAGCATCAAACGATGAGCATATCCCAGTGAAGGCTGTAGGAATTTTTTTTTTGAGAAAGGCCCTGAAAGGTCTTCTCACCTCCTTCTTGCTGCCTCACTTCCCTGTCATATCCCGCTCCAGTACCTTTGGAGACACAGTTTCATCCAGAGCACTTTAATCTCTCCAGTGTGATTTGCACCAACTCATGGCTGCCAGTGCCCTCCTGGTTGGGGGAAGGAAGCCTCCACACTGTAGTCTAGAAGCAGTCCCAGATGATGAACTCAGCTATTTGCCATTGGACTAATCCATCAACTTTGGTGAAATGCAAGCCCCTCCTACCGTGTGCAGCACAGTCCAGGTCCTCTGCATTGCAGGGCCCAGCCTCTGCTCTGGAAGGCTGGCTAGGCAAGTGCAGGAGCCTTGCTGGATTAGTTAGGAAGCTAGAGGTGCTCTCAGATCTAAGATCATCTTCTTCTTCTTCTTGAATCATCTTCTCCCTCAGTGCTGCCCAAACATTCTTCTCATAATTCTGTTATTATGTTCCCTATATCTATCTACATGTGATACACACACACACACACACACACACACAGAGACACACATATATATATTAAATATTTTTTTGGCTAGTCTTGGGGCTTGAACTCAGAGCTGGGCACTGTTCCTGGGCCTCTGTGTGCTCAAGGCTAGCACTCTACCACTTGAGCCACAGTGCCACTTCTGAATTTTTCTGAGTAGTTTATTGGGGATAAGAGTTTCATAGACTTTCCTGCCCAGGTTGGCTCCCAACTGTGATCCTCAGATCTCAGCCTCCTGAATAGCTAGGATTATAGGCATGAGCCACCAGTGCCCAGTTTACACTTGTATTTAATATTTTATTTAAATCTACCATCTGTGCAAATAAATGTGTTTTATAAAGGAACTTGTATGAAAGTGTAGGACTCACCATCAGCAGATGGTATCCATAAGTGTGCATGCTATCTTGATGACCCCCAAAGGAATCACTACTCTGTGGCTTATGGTCCTGAGCCTTCTGAGTGGGAGAACTTCCGAGGTTGGCCCTTTCCTCTGGACCAATAGCTTTCCATGCTATCACAATCCTTGACCACTCAGCCTCAAGGAGCATTGTGAGATGAAACCAGACAGGTCAGCAGGAAGTACAAAGGGCAATTACCAACAGATGGGGAGGAAGGCAGGAAAACATTGCCTGAGGGCCTCTGAGACCTGATTCAAGTGTCTTTCTTGCAAAGACTACTACTATGAAAAAGGAACTCCCTGCCTGGGGCAGAAGGAAAAGAAGCCCTTGGGAAACAGATCTCATCACCCCAAGTTCTGGAGGGAGTGGTCTGGGGTCAGCACTCCTCTCTGGCACTTGCCGGACCCTTTGTGGTGTGGGAGGAGTGAGGATGGAAAAGGATGCCAGCATCCTCGGCTCCCTTCCCAAGCCCTGCCCTGGGCCCCTGACTGATCCTGCAGCTGTGCCCTCCATCTATCCATCTCACGCCCTCTCCCAGCGCAGCCGGAATCCTTTGACACAAACTCAGCTTTGCCCATGGTCTTGGCAGTGTGCCCTGCCTCATTTCCCCACCCCACCCCCATTACTCACAGGATCCCCACACAGTTTCTTTCAGCCCTTGGGGAAGCTAGGAGCAGGCGCTCAAGGCCGGAAATGGGAAAAGCCTCACATTTGCCAAGTGGCCCATTCTCCAGTTGAGTGAATAGGGACCTTTTTGGCTCTTGGCTGGAACTTTCAACAGGAAGGTAACATGGAAACAGGGCCAAGAGCTGCAGGAGGGAGGAGGATAAAGAAAGGAGGAAGTGAGCGATGTGAGCCTACTTTCCCAACTGAACCATCTACTGGGGGCCACAAGCTCAGGCAAGAGGCAGACAGATGGAGAGAAGGGCCCAGAGTTACTTCCTCCCAGGGGCTCACTGCTCTGCC
This sequence comes from Perognathus longimembris pacificus, assembly GCF_023159225.1. Classification (NCBI taxonomy): domain Eukaryota; kingdom Metazoa; phylum Chordata; class Mammalia; order Rodentia; family Heteromyidae; genus Perognathus; species Perognathus longimembris. The sequence continues at coordinate 67,405,872 of NC_063167.1, read as the reverse complement.
TCTTCTGGGAACCAAGGGATCTCAAAAAGTTACTTCCTTTTGTTTTTTCTGATTGACACTTCATATTTGTGTTTTGCTGGTATTGATATCAATGTAGATAAATAGATATAGATATCAATTATATCAATATCGATATCAATATAGATAGATGTGTGTGTATGCATGCGTGCGTGTATGTGTGTGTGTGTGTGCATGTGTGATGTCAGTGTGCACCTGTACTGGGCTTTGAATTCAGGACTTAATGTATTCAATTAGCATTTTTGCTAAGCCCAAACCTGGTGCTCTACGACTTGAGCCAAACCTTTAGTTCTGGCTTTTTGCAGGTTAATTGGAGATAGGAATCTCTTTTCTAGGCTGGGGATATGGCCTAGTGGCAAGAGTGCTTGCCTCACATACATGAAGCCCTGGGTTCAATTCCCCAGCACCACATATACAGAAAACTGCCAGAAGTGGCGCTGTGGCTCAAGTGGCAGAGTGCTAGCCTTGAGCGGGAAGAAGCCAGGGACAGTGCTCAGGCCCTGAGTCCAAGGCCCAGGACTGGCAAAAAAAAAAAAAAAAAAAAAAAAAGGAATCTCTTTTCTTCCCTAGGGGGGAGGGTGGGTGCTGAGCCACCAGTGCCCAGCTTGTTTTGCAATACTGAGATTTGAACTCCGAGCTGATGAATTGTTAGGTGAGTGAGCACTTTGTCATTTGTCACAGCTTGGATTCTTCAAATCACCTTCTAATTCATGCTTCTGCCTCAGTTTCCTCCCTCCCTCCACATCTACTCTATATCACTTGCTAGGTTGCAGAGTATTATTTTTTAAATACACATTATATCTATGTGGTTATCTTTTTTTTGTTTGTTTGTTTGTTTTTTTTTTCTGGCCAGTCCTGGGCCTTGGACTCGGGGCCTGAGCACTGTCCCTGGCTTCTTCCCGCTCAAGGCTAGCACTCTGCCACTTGAGCCACAGCGCCGCTTCTGGCCGTTTTCTGTATATGTGGTGCTGGGGAATCGAACCTAGGGCCTCGTGTATCCGAGGCAGGCACTCTTGCCACTAGGCTATATCCCCAGACCCTATGTGGTTATCTTAAAGGTGATGAACAGAGGGGTTACAGTTACATAAGTTAGGCATTGAGTACATTTCTTTTTGAATAGTGTCACTCCTTTCCTCACTCTCTCCCAGTTTTCCCCTCCTGTCCCCACCCATAAGTTGTCTAGTTCATTTTCAACATAGTGTCCAGTGAGTGCCACTGCTACACTTGTTCGCCCTTTAATGCAGAGTATTTCCAATGGTGCCACTCTCCAGTGTACCGAGAAAGGATCAAAATTTAGTGCAACATTCAAGACACTGAGGATTTTCTCCACAGCAATTCTCCACAGCCTTCTTCTTAGATTGTAGCCAAACTCAAGATGGTTTTCAGACATCGCCCTACTTCTGAACTCTGTGCCTTCTGCTGTGTTTCAGTATCTGTGTGCAATGCTGTCCTTCTCCTATGCATGTCCCTTTTTATCCCTCAAGGTCTTGCCCACAGGCCAACTCTTTCATGACAGGAAGCTTTCCTGGCCCTTTCTGTTGGTCTACCTATCCCTTCTCAAAGCACTGAAACGATGCTTCTTATCCAGCATGTATCCTCTATCTCTATTCTAGAGGTTTCTAGATATATTCTGCATTGATTAGAACCAGAAGCTGTTGTTCCAACTAGCTTCGTTTGAACCCAACCCTGACCCATAATTAGCTTTGTGACTTCAATTAACCCTTCATGGGACTGGGAATGTGGCTTAGTGGTAGAGTGCTTGCTAGCATGCATGAAGCCCTAGGTTTGGTTCCTCAGTATTACATAAACAGAAAAAGCTGGAAGTGGTGCTGTGGTTCAAGTGGTAGAGTTCTAGCTTTGAGCACTCAGGCTTAGGGACAGAGCCCAGGCCCTGAGTTTAAGCCCCAGAACCAGCAAAAAAAATAAAAATAAAAAAATAGGGCTGGGAATATGGCCTAGTGGCAAGAATGCTTGCCTTGTATACATGAAGCCCTGGGTTCGATTCCTCAGCATCACATATACAGAAAAAGCCAGAAGTGGCATGGTGGCTCAAGTGGTAGAGTGCTAGCCTTGAGCAAAGAGAAGCCAGGGACAGTGCACAGGCCCTGATTTCAAGCCCCAGGAATGGGAAAAAAAAAGTAATCCCTCATTTTTTAATGGAACTGTGAAAGTACAATTTCTTAGTGTTGATTAGACAAATGAATGGCATGTCTTGCACATTAATGCTAATATCGACATGTAAATTTTTTATTAAATTAAAGGTTTCCTGAAGACAGAATTTGGTTGTTTTTATTTGTATCTACAACTCCATTGTCTGCTTAGTGTCTTAAGCACAGAATGAACTCTGTAAACATGTTCTGGGAATGAATGACTTACTCAAACAAGTCTGATCAATCTAACATCAAGAATTTACCAAAGCTGGTGGCTCATTGCCAGTAATTAGTTACTTGTTACTCAGGAGGCTGAGATATGAGGATCATGGTTCCAAGAAAGAAAGTCTTTGAGATTCATCTACAATTAACTACAAAAAAAGTAAAAGCTGGAGTAGAGTTGTGGCTCAAGTAATAGAGTGCTAGCCTTGAGCACAAAAGCTCAGGGACAATGCCCCGGCTCTGAGTTTAAGCCCCAGGACAGGGAAACACTTCACTTAGGTTGCCATTTACTAGCTGTATGAAACAGGTGTTTTTAAAACCAATTTTTATACATAGGAAAACGATGGCACATGTTAAGTTGTAACAAGGTTACACTGAGCAGAAATTTGAGCTCCCTTTTGCTTGTTCCTAAATCCACACTTGTTTTTCTGTGTGTGTATGCTAGTACAAGGATTTGAACTCAGGGCCTCATGCTTGCCACTTGGTCTTTTCATTCAAGGCTGGTGCTCTACCACCGAGCTACACCTTCACTTTCAGGTTTTTGCTGGCTAATTGGAGATAAGAACTTCATGAACATTTCTGCTTGAAGCATGATCCTCAGATGGGATTATAGGCATGAGCCACCACATTTTTCTAACTGACCCTAGTCCTGGCCCCAAACCCTACTTCCCTGATTTTAAACATGAATGGAGATTCATAAGGAAATCCTCTGGAGAAAAAGCCTTTTTCTCCTGCCTCAAGAAATGTTCAGCTATTTCCTAAAAATTGAAAGCTGTTCCTACTGTAACTTATTTACTTCTCACTTTGCATTTAGGCCCTATTCTTTGCCCGAGTGCCAGGTCTTTCTGAATTTTGTAGCTACTAGAAACTGAAGAACTACCTTCTGGGGACAGTAGGCTGCCTTAGCAGGACCTAAAGGAAGTTGCTTCTCCATGGCTCAGCCAGGATGGATTTTCCAGAAGGCAGTCTTCTCCAACCTCCCCGCCCCCTTCCAGGAAGCCTTCCTTGCTGAACTTCATGAGCCCTGATCACTCAGCTTTTATGCATTCTATTTGTTCTACATTGTCCTGAACTCATAATGAATGCCTTGTGAACATCTTACATCTGCTCCTCCAGTGTGTCTGTGGCTACCCCCCATTGGTTGGAAGCCCACAAGGGAGAGGTGTGTTAGGAACAGCTGTTCCCAAGGCCTGTGTTCAAGCAGGACCTCACTTTGGTGGCTGGATGGGAAAGATGTGCGCTCCCTGCTGAGTTGATGTAGCCCTATTCCCTCATCTTAATGAAGAAGTGTGTCAGCTGCTGCTCCTTCTCTAGCTACTTTGTACCCAGGAAACCTGACTCCTGCAGGCGGGGAGACAAGGCCAGCACTCCAGCCATCAGCTTAATTGAGCCAGGGTCCCTGGACTCTCAGCCTGCCCCCAGTGCTCCCTGTTACAATGCAAATTTTCTGCATCAGGAAGTTGGAAAACTCTTGCTACTTTTGATTTCCAGAAACAGACTCTTCTTTTCTCAATTTTCTGGGTCAACCCTAGAGCCAGGATGAAGGAGGAAAGTACAGAACACCCTGAAGAAAGATATTTTCACAACCCGTTAATATTTGTTGCCTTTTGCAGCAAGTCTGTCTTAGAGTGTCTGAAGGATGGATGCTTCTTGAAGGGGATTTAATGAAATAAACGAATGTAGAACTTGACCAGTGTTACATGAGACCATTCCTGGGCATGAACCAACTTAGGTCAGAACAAGTCACTATACAATCCTCCTGATACTTAGGATCCTGTCAGAGATGACAGCCCCACCCCCCATGCCGTCCCCCAGCTCTGACTTAAACCAACCGCATGTATTTCCCATCTTTTTGAAGCCCTAGGTATAAACATGTCAGTACTCCTTTATTCAGCCATAGTCAAGCTACTCTGAAACTTAGCCCCTAACGTCTGTGCGTGTTTGTGCACACGCATGCATGCACGCCAGTACTGGTGAACAAACTCAAGGCCTAGATATTGTCCCTTAGCTTTTTTGCTCAAGGCTGGTGCTCTATCATTTGACCAACTCCTCCACTTCTGGCTTTTTGGTGGTTAATTGGAGATGAGTTTCAGAAACTTTCCTTCTTGGGTTTGCTACCCACTGGGATCCTCACGTCTTAGCCTCCTGAGTAGCTAAGAGTACAGGCAAGAGCCACCAGTGCCCAGTTTCAACACATATATTCTTAAAAAGAAAAAAAGACAGCCAAAGCACTGACCATGGACTAACTCAGGCATGGTCCCCTTTACTTTCATTGGATACTAAGGTGCTGAGATATGGTCCTACTATGTAAGCACTGGGCTGAGGTGTCAAGGAAGGAGAGAGACTCAGATAACTCTGTCACTCTGCTCTGTCTCCTCTCTGAGTGAGCTGGCATTGGGGAGGGGGTGGAGCACCATGAGCGAGGGTGCTGAGCTCTTCCATCTGAGTGCCATTCTGGGCCTGAGGCCAAGCATTTGGCTTCCTCTCCAAGAGAGTCAAAGGCTCAAGCTGCTCCGACAAAGGGCCAAATGAAAGCTGATGGGGAGTTGGGTGACTTCAGCCTCTCCCCTTCCTCAAGACCTTTTGGCAGGAGAGGGTACAAATCAAGATCTAGAGATCAGCTTGGTGCAGATTCCTATTTGCCTTTTTAATTCTCCTGGCATCCACAGCCTGTCTTCCTCCCCTCACCACCTCCCACCTAAGGTGCTGTAAAAAATGCAAATCAGTAGAATTTTTAAAATTCGAGCCCATGCCAGGAACACCCACAAACCCTCCATTAAGGCAGATCCTGATGTGGGTGGTGCGGTCCCCTATTCCAAGCACAAAGAGGAGGATTCTATTAGATTTCTTTCTCAGCATGGGCCTTGGACCTCAGACATTTTTTGTGATGATTCTGACCTTTGGACACATGAATGGAAAAAATGAGAGTTATTTGTGGGGGCTGAGGCCACCACAATAAATTGGCATGAGAAGCACGTGAAAAATGAGTATAGGAAAGTTACCTGGGCCAGTAACTTTGACATGTCAATACTGACAGGGCTCTAGGAGGAAGGGCAAAAGATGTGATCCCAAACCTGGGCAGGTAAACCATGGAGTTGGACAATAAGGAAGAGTGTCAGGATGATTTGTTCTAGAAGTGTCTAGGAGAACACCTGCCTCTCCAGGCCGGTTCTCTTCCACCAGGCCCTTCTCCTGTCCCCCCAAGGTGGTCCCTAACACACTGGGAGTTCCCTCCCAAGCAGTAAGAGTGTAACCTCTGCAGACAGAAGTGGGGGAGGCTGTCATGGAATCTGGAGAGTCATCAGCTGAAACTTTCTGGATCCAGGTCTGGTGTTGTGTGCTTGAATGCCACTAGCTCTGAGAAGAAGAGGAGAGCAAAGAAAAATGGAAGAGGCCGTCTCCAGGAAAGACAAACTAAAAGAGACAGCTAAAAGCGGGAAGCAAGGGAAACAGAGCAGAGACGTAGGGTACCTATATCTGAAATCGGGCTGAATTATTGTGGTTGAAGGAATACTAAAGGTAGAAAATGAGGGTGGGGTTGGGGGCGGATGAAGTAGGAAATCAATCAACCTGGCCAACCTAATATAGCTTTAGCAGTCACTACTCTGCCATTTCACTTCGGTGATTCACTCTCCCACCTCGCCAGACTAAGCTACTTCTTCCCCCCCCCCCCCGCCCCCCCACCCTGCCAGCACCCCGGGCCTCCGCACGCTCCCGCTCCCTGCGTGCTCTTCCCCAAGCCCAGACCTGACATCTGGTTGGACCTCCGCAACTCCCTCTCGCGATCTGCCTGGCGGCACCCCGCCTCCCCCGTCATTACAGCTGCCAGCCCCCTCCCTGCTGGCAGACAAGCCCAGGCAGACAGCCGGCCAAGCCTGCCCCCGCAGCCGCGCCAGCTCTGCCAAGCCGGGAGAGCTGGGGGCCAGGGGCGGAGCCAGCTCCTCTCCAGGGAGCGGTCCCCAGTGACCTCCGGCCCCAGGCAGGGATCTGGCCCGCGCACCCTCCGGGCTCCATTTGCCCGCGCGCTCCAGAAGCCCAGCGCAAGCACAGTGCCCCGGGACAGGCGTCCACTGGCCTGTCATTGCCGCGCCTAGGGTATCCTGGTGTCTGGGCCCTATTTGACAGCGCGCCTGCCTTTCTGGAGTCGCTTTCTTTTCTCTCCCAGTTGCTCGGTCACGTTTAGTCGGCTTGGTAAATCCGCCGGCCTGTCACTTGTCCCGCTCTCATCACACATCTTTACCCGAAGTTTCCGCATGGCCCCTTCCTCTGAGCGCAGGCCCTGTCTTCGCCTGTCCGTACGCGTCCTCTCCACCCTTTCCCGATCTTTCTGTGCCCAGTGCTCGTCTAGGCTCCGTGGAGCCCAGAGTTGAGATCAGATACCTGTCGGGGCTCAGTAGCCCTCCCGGGCTCCCCGCGCTAGCTCGGCTCTTACCAGCTCTTGTTTGAGGCGTCGCAGATAGCAGTCCATTTCTCTGCTGTCTTTCTTTCTTCATGCGCCCATTTGCAAGGCTCCGCTCTACCAGAGGCTCCCCAGGCGGGATCACCGACTTCACTGAAAAATGCGTGCCCGGCGGGGTTTTAGCTGCTCCCGGAGCGCGCTTGTTCTGCCTTTGCGCCACCGCGGGACTTAGAGCCGCGGTCCAGGCTGCTGCGACGCGCGGTCCGTGCGGGGGGCGGAGAAAAAAGTGCAACCTCCAATAAGAAGTCAGGGGAGATGTCTTCAGCCAATGAGAAGAGCGGCCCGGGGGTCGGGGCTCAGAAACCCTGGGGTGGGGGTGGGGGGCGCTGGCAACCGGAGTTTGCGGCAGTCAAATGCCACTGGGAGACTGGCGGCTGGGGTAGGGTGGGGGTCCCTGGTCCTGGTCAGCGAAGAGCATCATGACCATAAAGTTGTGCCAACACACTCAATAAAACCAAGTGACCTATTTGGTTTTAAAGGCAAGCGTAGTTTTCTGGGTGAGGACTGAGGAGAGGTCTCAGGTATAAGTTCCAGACACAAATTATTCCTCAAATTCTGATCAGAGACCCTCCTCCTCCCAGAAGCCCTTTTCTTTCCGAACGGTCTCAGAGTGTGACTCCTAGTGCAGGGGGTAGCAGGGATCCGTCAGTTCACTTATTTAATAGCAAACCATGGAGGGTCTGCTGAGCGCCTGGCAAGTGTCAGTACAATATGACAAGCAAGGTCTCTGCTCTCAAGAACTTACCATGGGGGGAGAAGGGAGATGGGACAGACAGGTATAAATGACCAGCGTGATTTCAGAAAATGTTTTTAAAACAATTTTTACTAGCATACATTAGTTGTACAAGAGAGGTTTCAGTGCCCAGCGCCGATGATTCACTCCTGTAATCCTTGCTACTTAGGAGGCTGAGATCTGAGGACGGCGGTTCAAAGCCAGCCCAGGCAGACAAACCCGAAAAAAAAAATCATATTGCCAAAAACAACAAAAACAAACCATCGAAAGGTGGTGGTGTGGCTCAAATGTTAAGCGTGCCAGCCTTAAGCGAAAAAGCTAAGAGAGAACACCAGGCCTTGAGTCCAAGCCCCAGTACAGGGGTGGGAAGGGAGGGAGGGAGGAAGAGGGAGAAAGAGGGAGAGGAGGGGAGAGGAGGGGAGAGGAGGGGAGGAAAAAGAGGGGTTTCATTTTGACATTTACATAGGTGGGTAGAATATGTCCAGATCAACCTCATCCCCTCTAGCACTCTCCCTTACTACATCTCCCTTTCTTAAAACGTCCTATATGCAAATAGAGTACTTGGACCATATCAGAAAATTATTTTTGATGAAAACCTGAAAGGAGTTAATGGGATGGGTGGGGGCTGTTTTCCATGATGGTTAGGGAGTGGGTAGCAGGGCACAAGGCTCCCCAGAGCTACGTTTTGTAACTGAGGAAGGGAGGACTCGAGGATGCTGGGATTCTCCTCCAAGGGTACTGGCCAGGCATCTGGGGGGCTCCGACCTGACCCTCGCGGGTGAGGAGGGGGGACGCAGGTCCTTGCCTAGCTCCCCAGCCGCCCAGACTACAGTTCTTCCCCGTGCCGGGACCGCACGCCACCTGGCCTGCCAAGGGCGACGTGGCCAGGTCCGAGAGTAATTAGGGCATTTAGCTATGTTTTGTTTCAAGGTAATTAACGAGCGAAAGTTTGCCCTCAGACAGGATTTTAGAACTGTGCGTGGGACCGAGGCCTAAGGAGGCAAGGGGCGCAGCCCAGAGAGAACACGATGAGCCTTGAGCTCATAGGCTCTGGGTTAGCTCCCAGAACTTCTAAAAAAGGGGTGGGGTGGGGGTGGGGAGGAGAGGAGGGCGGGCACAGCCCAGCGCGAAGCCGGCGTCTCCGAGCCCGCGCTCGTCCCTCTCCTTTCTGGGTTGTTGCTCAGGGTGCTGTGTCCATCCGTGGGGCCCCGCAGGAGACTAGAGCCGCGAGTCTGCGCGCGTGTCCAGGGCCCTCTCGGAAAGCGAAACTCAAGTTTCCGTGTGCAGGACATGAGCCTACCCCGCAGATCCCAGCAGCTTCCGTCTCTGGCTGCCTGGTGATCCTGAGGGAATACTTCACAAAAGGTCCATTTCCGTGGGACCTTCAGAGCATTCAAGAGTGGAAGCCACTCAAGGACAGAGGTTTCCAGCCCCGTGGACAGAAAGCAGGACCTGGTCATTGGCGCACAGTTCACCAAGGGACCCCACACAGAGAGAAACACAACAGGGCCCCCCAACCGGGACTGGCTCTTTGCTCCCTCAGCTCTCTAGCCTCCAGCACAGCAGACGCTGTAAGGGACTCCGAGCAAACATTTGTGGGGCTTGTACTTGAAATAGACTTTTCAGTCAAGTTTTGAACTCAGGGTCTCCCTTTGTCTAACTCTCCCCACTCCTTCTCCATTTCTTCCCATTCTCCCATTCTCTTCTTCCTCCTCCTCTTCCTTTTCCTTCTCTGTTTCCTCCTCTGCTTTCTCAAGTAGAGTAAGCATCCAGCCTGACTTTTTCTTTCTTTTTTTTAGTGGCCAGTCCTGGGCCTTGAACTCAGGGCCTGAGCACTGTCCCTGGCTTCTTTTTGCTCAAGCCTAGCACTCTGCCACTTGAGCCACAGTGTCACTTCTGGCCGTTTTCTGTATATGTGGTGCTGGGGAATCGAACCCAGGGCCTCATGCATACAAGGCAAGCACTCTTGCCACTAGGCCATATCCCCAGCACCCCGGCCTGACTTTGTTGCTTGTTATTTTGGAGATGGAGTCTAGTGGGCTCTTCTGCCTCAGCTGGCCTCTAGAACCACTGTCCTAGGGTCTCAGCTCCCTGAGGAGCTAGGCTTACAGGCATGAGCCACAGAAGTCAAGTTTAAGCTCTGATTTCCTCCATTCTTGAAACATCATGGGCTGGCTGGCTATCATTAAAATTCTCAAGAGAAGAGCTGGGAATGTGGCTTCGCGGAGGTGTGCTTGCCTAGCATGCACAAAGCCCTGGGTTCTGTTCCTCAGTACAACAGAAAAAGCCGGAAGTGGCGCTGTGGCTCAAGAGGTAGAGTGCTAGTCTTGAGCAAAAAGAAGCCAGGGACAGTGCTCAGGACCTGAGTCCAAGCCCCAGAAAGAAAAAATTCTTAAGAGAAAACAAGCAAAAGAAAAAATTCTTAAGAGAAAACAAGCAAGAGCCTAGCACTGGGTGATTAGTCTTCTCTTCTGTACCTTGCACAAATGTATTCCTCCTCCTCCTCCTTCTATTCCTCCTCCTCTTCTTCTTCTTTACAGTATTGGGTTTGAATTCCCGGCTGAAGTGTGTTAAGAAGACTCTACCACTTGAGCCACAAAGCCAAGCTCTTTTAGCTTATTTTGGCAGGGTCTTTCAGGTAGGATCTCAGTTTTGCTCTTGGTGGCTTCTGATGTTGATCCTCTCATCTCTGCCTCCCACTTAACTGGAGATTATAGCCATACAGTACCATGCCTGACTCCGTTCTTTCCTTTCACTGGGCCTCATTTTCTCTTGCATATATATGTAAGTCTATACTTCATACTTCTTCCAAAATGTCCTCCTTCTCTTTCTCCTCCTCTTTCTCCCCCCTCTTTGTTTCTCCTTCTCCTCCCTTTCTTCTTATTCCTCTCTCCTCTCTCCTTCTCTCCCCTCTGTTATTCTGTTATAACAGGCCAGTGCCTCATTATATAGTTCAAATTGGCTTTGAACTTGTGAACCTCTACCTCAGCTTCCCCAGCACTGTACAGGCATGCACCACTATGCCCAGCTAAAAAAACTATCTGGTGACCATCTGTGAAGTAGTCATGACATGAAAACATTCATCATCTTACAAATGAAGAATACATTGTTAGCAACAGCAGCTCACATTCCATCTACTTTTTTATCCTGCAGTACTGAGATTTGAACTCTGGTTCTTCTCTTTGGTAGGCAGGTGCTGAACCACTTGAGCCACATTCCCAGTCCCTCCATCCACTTTTAACGTAGAGAAGATAGCAAGAAAGGAAATTGACAATCATAATTTCAGTGTTCAGTAGGGGAATCCTAGACAAGTCAGAGGGGCCTATATTACTGTATGGTTTCCAATCTGTAGACATCAATTTGATCAGATTGGGAAATTCCTAGGAGAGTAATGAAGCACACCTCTACATTGCATTTGAGGGCATTTCCAGCCCAAACCTAATGAACAGATTGATCCCTTGATAGACTCATAATATGACTGCATTAGTAGGAGATGGTAAAAGGTAAGATATAGAGTTGAGATGGAGACAGTAAGTCACTATGGGTTTCACCTTGGGGCATATTTTTTCTGGTCCTACCTGTCATCTCTGCTTCCTGTCTAAAATGAGGTGAAGAAACTTCTCTGCCATATTCTCTTGCTGCCATGATTTTCTGTCCTCATATTGGGTCCACAAGCACAGAGCCAAGTGACCATGGACAGAATCCTTTGAAACCATAAGCCAAAATAACTCCCCCCTTAAGTTGTTTTGGTTAAGTATTCAGTCACAGCAATATAAAAGTAACTAGTACAGAAGAAGTCCTGCCATGCTGCTACAATAGTGGGCATTACAAACCCAGAGAAAGCCAATGTCTTCCTCTGTGTGTGTGTGTGTGTGTGTGTGTGTGTGTGTGTGAGAGAGAGAGAGAGAGAGAGAGAGAGAGAGAGAGAGAGCACGCAGGCAGGAGTGTGCACATGTAGCATGTGCATACATGTGTCTCTTTTGTTTCTGAGGCTGTATGTCTTTTTGGAGCAGGGAAGGAGACAAGAGTAGACAAAGAGCTGCCGTTTGCTATTTCTTCTTCTTCTAAGGGTTTAAGTGATAGAGAATAAAATCTGTTACCATGGTTATATAAACATGGGTAAATATTCCTGGCCTGAAGATGGGGGGGGGTGGATGACATGATTCATTTTTGCTGAAGAGGAATCATATGGCTCAGCCTCCCGTCCCCCGAAACTCAGCCTTCAGGGGAATGAGATTATCTCACTTGACAGTAAGTTATAAAGAAACCAGGGACCTTGAGAGTGGCTGCAAACACATTTCTCAAAGCCATCCAGAGCTGAAGACACCTGATCCTTCACCTTCAGCTAGTGGGGACACGTGCACGGTGGGTACTTTTTCCAAAAAAGGAGGTGTTGCTCCTTGAGGCATGTCCACGATTGTCAAACACTACTTGCACCCAGTCTAGTCAGAAGAGTGGCCCTCTTTTTCCCACTGCCAGAGCCTAAAGGTCTTGGCACCTCTGGATCAGCTCAAAGAGGCAGATCCAATTGTGCCCAGACAGAGATCAGCTCTTGCACTAAACAGTGGAAACTCTGACATTCTCTTGGCTTTTGATTCTATAGGTGAGGTGGGAATCCAACTTTTCATCTTCTCTAGTGACAGAATTGCTGGAAGATGCATGGCTCCACACATTACAGAAAATTCAGCGTAATAATTAGCACCCACCCAAGGGTGGGGCCCAGGTTCCCATTGCCCTCATTCCTCACCTCTGGTGCCTGCCAGAGACCATTATCTCCATCCTCTTGCCCCTCCCCCATGTCTCCTGAGCATCAACAGGAAAGGCTGACCCTTGAGATAAACATGTACTGTTGGAATGTGTTCAGAAAGCCCTGCAGAACTGCAACTGCACCTCTCCAGGGAGAAGATTTGTCTGACAAGCTGCCTAGAGGTGTTCCAAACATTGTGTAGTGTTTGGACAAATGGGGCAGGCAGGAGAGAGGAACTGCACTGAGACCTCACTAGAAAAGTCTAACTCCTGGCTTTCATGATGTCTTCCTCTGCCCATCTGAGGCAAGGGATGGGCTTCTCTGCCCTTTATCATCCCAACACTAGCCAGGTGGGCAGCAGAGTGGATGTGAGCCCTATGTTGGAGAAGCCATTCAGATCTAATAGATGGTCTTGTTTACTTATTTATTGTGTGTGTGTGTGTGTGTGTGTGTGTGTGTGTGTGTGTGTATGTGTGTTGGGACTTGAACTCAGGGCCAGAGTTCTCTCCCTTAGCTTATTCACGCAAACACTTGAGTCATCCTTCCACTTTTAGTTTTTTTGCTGGTTAACTGGACATCACAGGCTTTTCTACTTGGGCTTGCTTTGAGCTGTGATCCTCAGATCTCAGCTTTCTGAGTAGCTAATTATATGTATGAGCCACCTTCACCTGGCTGTGTGTTTTAATTATCTTTCTTTTCTTTATTTCTTCCTATGTGTTTTCATTTTCTTTCTTTCCTTTCTCTCTCTCTCTCTGTGTGTGTGTGTGTGTGTGTGTGTGTATGTGTGTGCATGTATGTGTGCACGCACGCACATGCAATAGTCCTTAGGCTTGAGCTCAGGGCTTGGGCACTATCCCTGAGTTTCCTTTTGCTCAAGGCTGGTGCTCTACCTCTTGAGCTACAGCACTACTCTGGCTTTTTCTGAGTAGTTTATTTATTGCAGATAAAAGTCTTACACACTTTCCTGCAGGGACTGACTTCGAACCATAAGCACCAGATCTAGCCTCTTGAGTAGCTAGGATTACAGGCATAAGTCACCAGCACCTGGCCTTCATTTTCTTTCTAATTCCTTAGAAGTGGATAAAGAGGCTGTAGTCATAAAGCCCCAACAAGCTTTGGGTATCTTTAAACAAAAGGTGTCTTTGTCCCAATTTGTAGACAGAGTATCTGAGGCCCGCGGAAGTTGCTCTATGTGGAGATGAACTAGAGTAGCCTGCTTTCCAGGAGTGTTTCTGGCACTCTTTGCACTACTGTGCTGTGTAGAAGGCAGGGGGGATGTGCCCTGAGGTACCTGTCATTGAAATGAACAAGTGCCTCTGAAGGTGGTGCAGGTGCACATCCACAGAGCTGCCATCACTTCCACCCACTGTGCTGACACACGTTACCACTCTCACAGCCTTATCTTCTTCCCAGAGTCACCAAGATGAGGCTGTTAGCCATGCAGGGGCTAACACTTTATGGAGAGGGACAGAAGAGGGTGTTGGAGGAAGAAACAGCAGAATAGTATTTTTTAGTGAATGCATGTGAGTGGATATCTCATCTAAACAGTCCAGTGGGAATATTGATAGATTAGTTAAATAATGAACATTAACTCACTGGGCTGATACTCACCTTTATAGGGAAATGTTTGCAGCCATGGTCTTGATGCTTATGGTGCCTAAAAAATGGTGTCATCATTACTTGTGGAGCAAATACATTTCTACTTTGTCAATGTTTGTTGGAAAAGCAAACATTTTTCAATTATGAAGAATGCTTGAGAAGACAAGTGTGGTGGTTCAAATCCATAATCTCAGCTATTTGGAAGGTAGAGGTCAGGGGTGGAGATAACAGTTTGAGACCAATCCTGGCAAAAGTTCACAGACTCCATCTCAACTAGTGACTGAGTATGGTGACATGTGCCCAGCATCCTAGTGACACAGGAAAGCACAAAAAGAGGATTACAATGCAAGCCAGCCCAGGCATAGAGACCCTATCTCAAAAATAAAAGAGGTTGGCAGAGGACTCAAATATTAGGGCACCTGCCTAATAAGCATAAAGCCCTGAATTCAAATCCCACTACCATTAGATATATACATATATGCCCAAATGCATACATAAAATACTTGAAATATGTCAGGGTACAGCTAAGAGAAATATAGATAGTATTTGTGCAAACTACTATCAGGAGATGCAAATTGTACTGACTTATGTTAAAAAACTTCCTGGGGGCATTCTGCAATGCCTAACTCTCTAGAGGCCCAGCACTGGACTTCCTGTCATCTTACTACATCTGTATCTCAGAGCAAAAGCTCATTTTACTACACTACTGGCCCTGACTACTGAGAGACTGACAGCCTACCAGAGTACAACTTGCTAGCAACATGAGAGGAAAGGCTACATGCTTCTCCTCCTGAAACCAGGCAGTGAGGAGAAGTAGAGGTCCCCGCTCAGGGTCAGCTCGCCATGTACTTACTTTCAACCAAGCTAGCTCCTAAGCCTCTTCTGGTATCTTGTGGGACAAGAGAACAGCACAATTGCCAATAGGATGTCAGTCTGAATACGATGGTGCTTTTATCCTTTGTATAACTAACTTACACAAGTTTAACAAAATGAATACCAATAAGCTGAAACAGTAAGCTGAAGCTAAGAGGGGAAAGATGAATGGAGAGTGGGCAAATATAGTCTAACATTCAACATACATGTGTGAAAATGGAACCAGAGGATGGGTGAATTGGAGAAAGATGGGGAAGAATGTTGGAAGGGGTGACATTGGTCAAGATGCATTGTACTTTAAATTGACATGTTGAATTAAAACTCCTTTGTAAGTCAGGTGCTGGTGAGTCATGCCTGTACTTCTATCTACTCAAAAGACTGAGATCTGAGGATCACTGTACAAAGCCAGCCCAGTCAGGAAAGTTCTGCGACTCTAATCTCCAATTAACCAGCAAAAACCTAGAAATAGAGGTGTGGTTCAAGTGGTAGAGTGTCCAAGAAAGAAAGAGAGATGTTTCTTAATACAAGTAATAAAAGATAACTTAAAATTTGTTCTTTTGGCCAGTCCTGGGGCTTGGACTCAGGGCCTGAGCACTGTTCCTAGCTTCTTTTTGCTCAAGGCTAGCACTCTGCCACTTGAGCCACAGTGCCACTTCTGGCCGTTTTCTATATACGTGGTGCTAGGAATCAAACCCAGGGCTTCATGTATGTGAGGCAAGCACTCTTGCCACTAGGCCATATTCCCAGCCCCCCAATTTTTTCTTATTGTTATTATGAGGGGATAGTTATATGTCAAGTAATGAATACATTTATTTTTAGACAATGTCACCCTTTCCCTTGTTCTCCCTTAGTTTTTTTCCTTTCATTCCACCCACAAGTTGTATAGTCATTTTGACAACATAATGTCTACTGCTCAACATAATGTACCTCTGCTGTATTTGTTCAGCTATGGCCCTCAATTTGTGTGCCCCCTTTTACCCTCCCAAAGACAGATAAATGAACAAATAAGGCAAAAATAAAAGAAAACAAAACAATAAAGTAAAAAACCCTTGCTTCTATTTCCTGGAGTTCATTTTGATAAATACTATTTTGTATGATCAGAGGCACATAGACATTGCACCTTTGTGTTCCTCCTAAGAGTATCCTCCTTTGGTCTCACTGTGTGTGAATGCCTTGAGACCTATATAATTTATCATATCCCAGGGTATTTTAGATCTAGCTTCAGCATGAGAGAAAACATGTGAAATATAATATTTTTAAGATTAACATATATAACTAAAAATACATCATGGAGATGTATTTCTCTGTTTGGAGGCCTGAATGGAACTAGCACCTCTCAGGATTTCAGGATTGCAGGGTGGATGCAATACTCTCCCGGGGGTGTGGGGGTGGTTAGCAGTAAATATCCTCAGCAGTTGTTGGTTCTGAGGAAAAGCATCAAGTTCCCAGACAGGAAAGGCAGTGAGGCCAAGAACCAACGTCAGAACTTAACAAATGAAGATGCACATCAAAGAATGGAAGCTGAGCATGCAAAGGAGCATGGGTTTTCCTAAGCCCCCCTTTTCCTCCAATATTGGGCAGGTTTTCTTTGCTGTGATTATTCCCCATGAATCATCATCCATACAAAGTGACAGAGGCAATGGGGAGTGAATAATGAAGCCTCCACATGGTCTTTTGTGTCTCTGCTGGGAGGGTTTTGGAAATAACTTGCATTTTAATCTCTCTGACTTAGAACCATAGAATTAAAAAGCAGTGGGGGTGGGGGGGGGAAGGACCTGCTGGATAAGGAAGGAAAGAATGAAAGTGCATATATGGGTTTGAATATCCCATACAGAGCAGAGAAACACCTGACCTGGAATATATGGAAGCTCTTCCTTGTGTCAGGCACTCATGTCTTGTTCTGTAGATGAGCGAGGGGAGATGAGGAGATGGTGACTTGATCCAGGTCACTACAGTACTACTCCAGCACTCCAGTGGTGTGCTGCAGCCATCAAGAGGACCTGGATCTGGTTCCAGAACTCACGCCATCTCAGCCATTCCATTCCTTATCTGCGGCTCTGAACAATAATTTAATTTTTTTCAGATCTGTTTTCTTCTTTTTGATCTCAGTTGAAAGAATTTTTTTTGTTCTACTACTTTTCCCCTTAAGACTGGTTGCTGTACCACTTGAGCCACACCTTCACTTCTGGTGCTTTGCTGGTTTACTGAAGGTAAGAGTTTCATGGACTATCTTTCCCAGGATGGCTTTAACTGTGGTCTTCAGATCTGAGTCTCCTGAGTAGCTAGAATTACAGGCCTCAGCCACTGGCATACAGCTTTCATACACACACACACACACACACACACACACACACACACACGTATGTATAATAAATTATTACATAATATATAAATTTACTTATTATTTATTTATAAACTATTATATAAATGTATATACATTATTATATAGATAGTATATAATTATATATATTTTACAACAGTATATATATATATTTTTTTTTTACAACAATATATTCCCTGAGTAACCAGTAATTTTGCAGGCTAAGAAAGCAGCATAGAGGTGTTAATGATGTGAGCTAGGTCATCAGGTGGCTAATGGTAGAATCAAATCCTTGCCTAAGGGAGACCTGTTTGATGTTTTCAGATATGCTGGAGATCGTGGCCTTGGCTATGGCAGATCTACGACAAGTTTAGAAGCATACTTGTTTCTCTAAGTACCTCCAACTTATGTGTCTGCTTTTTATCTTTTTCAGATCACAAGCACAGGCCAGCCTGGTATATCACATGTGTGATCTCTCTGGGGGTGATTATAGGGGGTACTCCTGGTACCCCCTATAATTTTACCATCTGGGCCAGATCTTTTGCTCAGCTTCCTTCTTGGTGTCTGTTAGTGGTGGCAAGTCTGCTCTGGTCTCCTTCCCTGTCCCTTACTCCCTTAGTCCAGGAGTCCTGATCATCAACTGGTTTGCAGCTCAGGTATAAAGAATGTGCCCATGCCGGGCACTGGTGGCTCACACCTGTAATCCTAGCTACTCAGGAGGCTGAGATCTGAGAATCGTAGTTGTAGTTCAAAACCAGCCTGGGCAGGAACGTCTTTGAGACTCTTACCTCAATTAATCACCAGAAAACTGGAAGTGGAGCTGTGGCTCAAAGTGGTAGAATACTAGCCTTGAGCCAAAGAACTCAGGGATAGCCCTCAGGTGCCAAGTTCAAGCCTCATGAAACTAAAACAAATTAAACAAAACTAAAATAAATTAGAATGTGTCCAAGAGAAGGTAGAGTATGATAAGATCCCCACCTTGTTCTGGGGACTCGTTTGGAGACTACTTCATCAGAATCCTCATCCCACTGTCCTCCCTACTGAAGAAGAGATAGGAAAGGGATTGTTGTGTCAATAAACACATCACCCAATGCACCTGAGGTGACAACAAGGGCCTTCTGGATGAGGCGCTGCTCTATTCATGATCGTGCTGAGGGTCCATATGTGCTACATGCGAGGGTGTGTGGCTCAGACACTCTGAAATGAGCTCTCACCCACTGGTGAGTGGAAAATTAGTTTTGGCAGGTGAGGAACTGGGTGACAGGTGAGGAAGCCAGCAGGGTATTGGTGTCATCCTGCTGCTACTGCTGTTTGCTGGTGTTGCTAACAATAGCCCCCGCGCCCCCCCTCCTCTGAATGGCAATTAGGTAGAGTGTAAATGACTCGAAAGGGCTTGAACATGTGGGTGAGGATGTTAGAACAGTTCTGTGGTCTTGTAGGTAGGCTTGTGCGTGTGTTCTGTAGGTAGGATTATAGCAAGCCAGTTGGAAATTGACTTTTTTTTTTTTTGATGGTCCATGACGCAAGCTGTGTGGCTTCCTTTCTAGTGGGTGAAAAAAGAGATGGCACTTCAGAGACTAAATTTTAGGAAATTCTACCATATGGCATAAGGATGATGGCAAGATGTGCCAAGACTGGAAGGCAAGAGACCTAGGTTCTTAGATGGACTTTAAATGGGGCCTGCCTGTAATCTCTTCTGCCTCAGTTTCTGTAGTTGCAGAACAGGACAAATAAGCCCAGGATGCATGCTTGTCTTGAAGTGAAAGTATGTAAAGGCCCTTTGAAATGTCAAGAGCAATCTTCTAAATTTAATGCCCGACTGCCAGGGGGATTTGCTAAACCTCCTAGGAGGTGGCAGTCTGCCTCTGTGTCAGTTTCTACTGCCATGTGCTCAGAGTCCTTAAGCATCTCACATTCATAAATCCCACTGCCTATCTATAGTCAGCAAATAAGGCAAAGGGCAGGCTGGTACTCTGCTTCCATCTGATCATCTCATACTACCCTTGCTCCTCTAAACACCCACCCCAAACAGTGATCTCACTGCCCTCCCTCCTCTGCTCTGGGCCTGTCAGTTTGATTTAACAAGGTTGCAGGAGCATTTGCTGTAGCCATCTCGTTCTGAGGTCCCTCAGTGTCACCACAGTGGCTCAGATTAGACAGCGACAATTACTTCTTCCCTGTCCTCCCCTCCCTTTCTCTCCCTGGAGGGAACAAGGAGGCAGACCAATCTCCTGGGACCTAAGAATAGATGGGGGAGGATCAAAAGAAGAAAACAGGCTCAGCCCCAGAAAGCCCCTCTCCAAGCCTTACATGGCCTTGTTTAAGGCAGAGCCACAGCCCAAAGGGTGGGGGCAGAAGAAAACGTGAGCAGAGCAGCCTTCCCAAAGCTCAAGGCTCCCTGAGGACAAAGCTCTGTCTTGCAGAGAGCTGTTCGTTGATGGCCTTCAGAGATTAAGACTACTCTTCTTTCTTGTGGGGAACTGGGGTGGAGAAGTAGGTGAAGTAGCTACATGCTCTACATATGTCCCAAATCACAAACATTTCTTTCTATATTCATAGCCTGGATTGGGGGTGGGGGATGGAAGTCTTTGGACCTGAGAGACAAGAATACAAGGTAAGCATACATTCACCTGTCAGTGGCTCTGTAATTGATAAGGGTGTGTGTGTGTGTGTGTGTGTGTGTGTGTGTGTGTGTGTGTGTGTGTGTGTGTGTATGGCTGCAGGAGAGTTCTCTAGTGTAGAAAGTATAAAATTCCAGCAAAATGTCCTTTTTTGTTTTTTTGCCACCTAACTCACTGATTCTCCCTCCCCCTTTCTGGGAAATGGGTGCTCAGCACCTTTTGTCTCTTGAACAGTTTGGAGAAAAATGACAGATACTTTTTGATGATGAGTAGGCAGTTACCATGTTGAAATCCTTTCTTTTTGTCCATGTGTGTCATATTCTTCCATGGCCTGGCAACTGACAGGTGTACCCCTCGCTGGGCCCCTTCTAAAGTCTCCCCACTGCCATTTGTCAACTCACCCAGATAGCCAGCAGACCCCACCATTCACAGAAGGCGAATCTGATTAGCTGAAACCCATCCTGACAGTTCCAAAGAGAATCCTCTAAATGCATATTCTATTGAGTGTATCTCATCACAGCTGACAGGCCGCTTTATCAATTAAATTCCACATTCCCTGTCTTCAGAGCCACCATGAGCCTTCCTACCTAATAAATCATAGGCCCTCAGTTATTGTTAAATGTCCCATCAGTCTCTAATAAACTCCCTGCCAAAAAGGGCAGGTTATTTATTATGCTGCTTGGATAAGAATGAATCAGGCCTCTTTCTCACAAGGAGAAGAGCAAATGTGCAGCCTTCCTCCCTAAAGATTGAGGCATGGTATTAAATGGGGTAATCAATCAACTTAGACCTTGGGCACAGGGAAATCTGATGTAGGAGGGTAGGAGATTGTGTGGGATTCTGCTCCCTAAAGCAGATAGGAAAATCACCATAGTCAGAGGTGGCTGCATAGAATTCAAGGGCTTGGGTTTCTGAAACATCTTACCCTCTCCTAATACCCATCTTTAAAGGCACTGAAGAAACCTTTGCCATGCCCCAGGGGCACATGTAAAGGTAGTAGTCTTCATGTTGAGAAGTGCCATCTAGTATTGAGCAGGTTCCTGAAACAATTCTCAGCTCAAAGAGCAGATTGTGTGTGTGCATGCGTGTGTGTGTATGCGTGCATGCATGTATGCATGTGCCAGTACTGGGGCTCTCACTAAAGGCTTCACACTCTTGCTTGGCTTTTTTTTTTTTTATCAAAGTTGGTGCTCTGCCACTTGAATCACACCTCCATTTCTGGCTTTTTGGTGGTTAATTGCAGATAAGAGTCTCAGAGTTTTCTGCCTAGGCTGTCTTTAAACCAATATCCTCAGATTTCAGCCTCCTGAGTAGCAAACATTACAGATGTGAGCTGCCAGAACCTAGTCAGATTTTATAAATCTGGGAAAGGATCTAGGAAGCATGACTTCAGCTAGGGCTTGCTGGGTAAGCAGCATGTGGGTAGGGCTAGCACTCAGCAAGACCCAGGAGCTGTCAGGTGTAAGAACAGTGTATAAACTGGGCATTGGTGGCTCAAACCTATAATCCCAGTTACTCAGGAGGCTGATATCTGAGGATCATGGTTTGAAGTCAGCCCAGCCAGCAAAGTTCATGAGACTCTTATCTGTAATTAACTACCAAAAGGCTGGAAGTGGAGCTGTAGCTCAAGAGGTAGAGCACCAGCTGTAAGTGGAAGAACTAAGGGAAAGTGCCTAGGCCCTGAGTTCAAGCTCCATTATCAGTATACACCCCCCCACACGCCCAACCCATCAAATAAACAAACAAAAAGGCAGTATGTAAAGTGGAACTTGTCATTACCTGCTGTAAATCAGATCCCAGACTTAGTGACTAGCCCAGATTTGCAAGTTAAGATCTGAACTCCTCAGCTTTGCCATGAATCAGGCTCCACTCTCCAATCCCAACTGTGTTTCTCTTCACTGTTACATAACACCATCCTCTTTGGAAGAGCATAACACACTCATTTGCTAGTCCTTCTGGTGGCAAACAAGGCATACCATCATGTGGAGCCAATATATCCCTGCAGCCTCATTTCCTGGTAACTGCTGCCATGCTGGCCCCCGTTCCCACAGAACTTACCTTCTTTAAGCTGTTATGGATTTTTATGCTTCCACGCCTCTACACAAACTGTTCCTTCACTAAGAATAGTTTTCTGAGCCTTGTCTGCCTGCTGACTCCTGACACCCCCACTGCCTGAGGTGCTCCTTGTTCAGTCCTGCAGAAAAAGCTCAGAGCATCAGCGCCCTTCTCTCTCTGAGACTTGGGTTTTCTCACTGGGTACTGCCACCTTGGCCAGAGTGCTGGACTCCAGGCAGTGGGTCGAGAATGATCGTGTACATGGAATTTACTCTCAGAACTCCATGCACACTTTAAGCAAACCATTTTGATCTAGAGTGAAGAATGGAAGGGATGTAGAGAAGAAAGCTATTTCCCTCAATTTCTCAGTTGTTCTCACTCTCTCCCACATGACAGCCACACTTTGAGCAATGAAGGCCCTGAAGAATTTTAGGACTGCATATAATTTTATACCAGCTTGTGCTACTTGCATATCTCATGCCTGATCATTTCCCCAGCTGGGTTGCCAACTCTTTTAGGATAAGGGGATAAAAGAGGCTAGGCTGTTAGGCAGATCCAAGGTCCAACTCACTTTATGAGCTTAGCAACTCTGAGCAGACTCCTTATTCTTGCTTTGCAGAATTACCTGAGGGCAGGAACTCCTTCAGCATGACACAGAGGCTCTTAGAATAAAATACAAACTTGAGTCTAGCCTTCAACTCATCTCTCCTGCTTCCTCTAAGCTCATTCCCCATTTGCACCCTAAGCTCCTTTAGAATGTACAATGATTCCTGCTTTCCACACTCTTGTTTTCTCCTTCCCTGTGTAAAGGCCAATGACTTCTATTTATTTTTTAAATCTTATCTTAGCTCTTAACTCTGGGAACTTGGGCAGACTTTTAGTTGTCTTTAATGTCTGTTCCCTCTTGGTCTATAGTAATAGAGTTCCTTTTTGACCAGTGCTCATTTGGGCATATGATTGTTTAAAAATAAGTATACTTACCAGATTTTCTTGCAAATAGGTAAGAACGTATGATTGAGTTCTGATCAACAAAATATCATGTAGGAATGTGGAAGCTTTGGGGACAGTTTTTTTTGTTGTGTTTTTTTCCTTTTCTGCCTATCCAGGGGCTTGAACTCAGGGCCTAGTTGCTGTCCTGACCTTCTTTTACTCTAGGCTAGAGCATTACTATTTGAGCCAGAACTCTACTTCTGGCTTTTTGTGGGTTGTTTATTGGAGATAAGAGTATCATGGATTCTGCTGTTGCTCAGGCTGGCTTCGAATTGTGATCCTCAGATCTCAGCCTCCTCAGTAGCTAGGATTACAGGTGTGAGACACTAGTGCTAGGCTAGGAACATTTTGTGTGTGTGCTGTTACTAGGACTTGAACTTAGGGCCTCGTGCTCTTGCCTGGCATTTTCTCTCAAGGCTAGCACTTTATCTCTTGAGCCACACCTCCACTTCTGGCTTTTTGCTGGTTAACCACAGATAAGTCTTAAAGATTTTTTTGCCTAGGCTGGCTTGGAACTGTATTCTCAGATACTGTATTCTCCTGAGTAGTTAGGATTACAGATATAAACCACAAGCACTAGGCCGTGAGAACATTTTTTTTTAATTTCTAGTATAATTAGTTCTATCTTTTTTACTTTCTACTTTTACTTGTCCTTCCTGCCAGCTGGGATAAATTCACAATGGCTAGAGTTTGAGCACCTATTTGATTTGCAAGACAGAAGCTTGGATGCCTGGGAACTTTTGAGGCCGGAGGTATTATGTCAGCCCTACTTCTATACGTCTCCAAAGTGCAAGATTAGCTTCTATCCTGGAGAAGTAAGCTTCTGTCTTGAAGTCTTGTTTACAATCATACTTAATCTTGGTACCCAAGTCTTTCTTGGCTCCCAACACCTGCATTAGCTCTTACTTCAGGGCATTTATAACACATTGTGCTCTACATAGAAGGAGACCACCTGTTCCTGTTCATCTTTCACCTTGAAGTGAGAGCCTCTGTTTATTTTGTTCTATTTTAGTATCTCCAGCACTTGGCCAGTTTATAGTAAGTATTGAGATTTTTAGGGAAAAATGAATATGTTTGTAGATTGAATGCAAATAGCATTACCTAGCTTTTGTTGCTTCAAGGGTCAAATGAGAAAAAGTGGCTCCAAAATCTTAGCTTGCTTCCCTTCTTTCTACATTCCCCGACTGGTTCTCACATATCCAGTGTGCCACCTGACACCAGGCCTTCATTTACATTGCATCCTTTCCTCTGGGCTTAGAAGTTTCCACTGGAAAATAACAGGACTATTGTGAATTCTAGCATCCATTGTGAGTACAAATCGTCTATTTCTTCAGTTCACAGAAATATTTCCCTCTTCTGTCCAGGTAGACAGAGCAATATAAACAAAGCTACTGGGGTGTTTCAGGTTATGGATATAAAGGACTTTGGTCCACTTTGGTCTGGCAAGAGGAGGTTGGTAGGCTTTTATGATGGAGAAGAGACTGAGGGAGGCCAGGGAGATGTAATCCTGTCAGCTGATACATGTGTATCTCTCCCATTTTACCTAGCTATAAGATGATCTTTTGCTTTTGTGTTTTATCTTTACAGCACTAAAATTTATGATCAATAAATTGTTACAATTTTTAACTTTTTTTTTTTTTTTTTGCCAGTCCTGGGCCTTGGACTCAGGGCCTGAGCACCCCCTGGGCGTCTTCCCGCTCAAGGCTAGCACTCTGCCACCTGAGCCACAGCGCCCCTTCTGGCCGTTTTCCATATATATGGTGCTGGGGAATCGAACAGAGAGCTTCATGTGTAGGAGGCAAGCACTCTTGCCACTAGGCCATATTCCCAGCCCACAATTTTTAACTCCTGAGGAAACTTTCTATTGATCTGTTTTAGCTTGATTAATACTATACATTACTGCAATATTTGTATCTGTACAACATCATAAGCAACAAAATGCTTTAATAGGATATACAGCTGTAAATGTTCTTTTTCTTTTTTAAAAAATGTGGTCTCTTGGGATGAGAGTCAGTCTCTTTGACAATGAGCTTAATGGAACCACTGTGTGTGTGGAGGACCACTGATGCTATGGAGTGTTGGTTAAGTCTACTAAATTCCTGATCCTGGGCTAGAGGATGGGTCATGCAGTGTGAAGTGGGAGACAGGGGTGAAGAATCAAAAAAGGCATCAAAAAGTGCAGAATCTGGAGCCTGACCCTAGTAAACCAAGGCATCCACTTTAGAAGTCACTCTCAGCAGAGAACTGGTGGCTCCTACTTGTAACTCTAGCTATTAAGGAGGCTGAGATCTGAGGATTGTGGTTCAAAGCCAGCTCAAACAAACAAATCTGAAAAACTCTTACCTCCTATGAACCAGCAGAAAGCCAGAAGTGGATGTGTGGCTCAAGTGGTAGAATGACAGCTTTGAGCAGGAGAGCATGATGCCCTGAGTTCAAGGCCCAGTGTCTGCACAAAAACTCTGGCTGGGGATGTGGCTCAGTGGCAGAGCATGTGCTTAACAGGAACAAAGCTCCAGGTTCAATTCCCATGACCACAGGGAGAAAAATGCCAGCATCAGTGGGGTACATAGTCAGAACAGAGAAGAAACTCTTGGCAGGAAGATCACCACAGGGCCTAAAATAGAGCGGATGGTGTAGAGACTGAAAAGGAATAGATGAAGCATTTGTAGGCAAAATTATTTGCCCAATAAATTGCTAGAAAGGGAAAGGCAGATAAGTTCCAGATTTGTGACTTGTGGACTTTGGTAGATGAAAGTTTGGGTACTAAGAGGAACTCAGGGAGGACCTTTAGTGTTGTTTATTTCCCATTAGATTCTCTTTCTTCATAAGAACAGTGGACATTTTTCTCAATATCTTATAGATTTCTAAGCAAACGGTATTTATCTTTATAGCGTCTCCTTCCAATGGGATTACTATGCAAAGGCTCCTTTCCACTAGCTGGAATGCAGGCAATTAGTATGTGTGGGGGTGGGAAACAAAATGTCAGTTATAATTTAAGGACAAATTTGGGGTTGAATGTCTTTAATTTGGAATTTCTATCAAGACTTCGTGATAGGGGCTCATTCATCAAATACTGATAATTTATTGTGTCAGAATGTGTTCCCCTCTCCCTATCTGTCCCCAAGGACACAGAGCGTGACTGGGAGTAAGACCCTGTCCTCAGTGAGCAATGGACACAGACAACAAACACCTGTAATAATAGGTAGTCCTAAGTATCTTGAAGAAAAATGAAGAGGCAGGGTGTGGTTGCACATCTGTAATCCCAGCATTTGAGAGGCAAGGCAGGGAGATTGCAAGTTGAGAGGCCAGCCTGGGCTACATAGTAAAATCTTATTTCTAAATAAGTAAGTAAATCAGTAGCCGGTCGCTGGTGGTTTACGCTTGTAATCCCAGCTATTCAGGAGACTGAGATCTACAATCACGGTTCAAAGCCAGCTCAGACAGGAAAGTCTATGAGACTCTAATCTCCAATTAGTGGAACTCTGGCTCAAGAGCTCAGGGACAGCGCCCAGGCCCTGAGTTCATGCTCCACAGATCCCCCCCCCCCCAAAAAAAATAAATACATAAATAATAAGAAAAAGAACAAGGGGCCAGAGGGTGATCGGAAGGTCAGGGAGCAAGCAGGTTAGGTTTCAAATGTCAAGAAAGGCATCTTTGCCTAAGATGGTCCGTTTCGGAGATGCAGGGCGGGAGGGGAGCAGGCAGGAAGCACGCGGCAGCCAGTGTGGAGGGAGGAGGAGGAGGCTGCCTCGGGAGCTGCAGTCCGGTCCTCGGTAGGCTTCCACCTGCATCCACCAGCGCTCCGAGCGCCCCGGCCTGCGCGGGCGGCTGAGCTCGCAGCGGGGTCCCCGCTTTGGGGGCCCGCTCCACGCCCACCGAGGGTGCGGCACAGGGTTTGTGCGGCCAGGCAGCTGCAGAGCCCGGCGTAAGGAGCCGCGAGCGACGTGCGGACCGCGTCACAGAGAGCGCGCGACGGGCGGGCGCGGCGGCGCGGGGAGCCTGGAGGCAATACCGGCCCGGGAGGTCGGGGAGGCGGGCTGCGCCCACCGCGCGCACGCGGCGCCCTCTGCAGGCCGCGGGCGTTGGCACACCGGTATTCCCATCCTGTCCCTTTCAGATCAAGCTTTTGTGTCAGTGTGCTACCTCCGAGTCCCTACCTCCGACTTCCGCCCCTTCCCTCCACTCCTAGGCTCGGCGTGTCGGTGCCTTTTTGGGAAGACTGCCAATAAAGTTTTTCCTCTTCTCGCTCCCAGCAGGCCCGCCTCGCCCCAAGTATCGCGAGATCTGACGGCACGGCTACCATGGCGGCGGCGTTTGAAGCTCCCGCGGCCTCAGCGACCGTGGAGACCGCGATGGCTGCGGAGCGTGTAGCCGAGACCCCCGAGCCGACCCTCGGGTCAGTGCGGAGCCTGAGGACCGCTCACGACATCGGCGGGCCGCGGACCCGCACGGGGGACGTGCTGCTGGCAGAGCCGGCAGACTTCGAGTCGCTGCTGTTGTCGCGGCCGGTGCTGGAGGGGCTGCGGGCGGCGGGCTTCGAGAGGCCGTCGCCGGTGCAGCTCAAGGCCATCCCGCTGGGGCGTTGCGGGCTCGGTGAGGCCGGGGCTCCCGGAGGAGCTGGGAATGGCTGGGAGGGCGGCCTCGGTGAGGCGAACCCCCAGAGAGGCTGAGATAGCGGGTTCGGTGTGGCTGGGGTCCCCGCTGAGTCTGGCAGGCCGTGGAGAAGGGGACCGGGGGAGGGGTGGCCGCGGAATGGCCCAAGACAGCCACCGTGTGCGCCAAGTTTGCGGGCTGGGCCCGGACACTGTGGATTTAAAGATCGATAAGATCCTTCCTAGCACTGACAAGTTGGAGATCAGCGACCGAGATCCAGAGGCCAAATACCCTTCTCAGTATAGCTTTTTGTGTGTTTGAGAGTCTGCCTTGAATGTGCCAACTACTTTGGTAGTTGTCTGTTTACAAGTATTGGCCAGTGATGTATTTTTTTTTTCTTCTTCTTCAGATTTAATTGTTCAAGCTAAGTCTGGCACTGGGAAAACCTGTGTATTCTCCACCATTGCTTTAGACTCTCTTATTCTTGAAAATTACAGTACTCAGGTGAGTGCGCAGAGGATCCTTGGGGAAAAGGTGTTATGTGGACTTCGCCATAGCTCTTCAGATGGAAGTGAATTTTCTGAATGCAGCAAAATTGTATGAAAATTAGAAAAGTAATGCACTAATAAAAATAAAATGATGAAAGTAGACATTAACGTCTTGGACCGTTGGTAGTATGAAGAGTGACCCAAGGACTTTATTATTAGTGTTTTTTTTTTTTTTTTTTTTTTTTGCCAGTCCTGGGCCTTGGACTCAGGGCCTGAGCACTGTCCCTGGCTTCTTCCCGCTCAAGGCTAGCACTCTGCCACTTGAGCCACAGCGCCGCTTCTGGCCGTTTTTTCTGTATATGTGGTGCTGAGGAATCGAACCTAGGGCCTCGTGTATCTGAGGCAGGCACTCTTGCCACTAGGCTATATCCCCAGCCCCTATTATTAGTGTTTTAAGCTTGGAATTTTCTATTACTGAATCTTAGATATGCATCTACCGTTTATGCAGTTTGTAAAAACCATTACTCTCTAAAAAATCATTTCGTTTATATTAGTTATATATGTATAGTTATATATTAGGGGAGGGATTACTAGCAATCTAATTAGTAACATCTAATTATGTAAGGGAGATTTCATTGTTTGGGTATTTTATTTCATTGTTACACTTCCACACACATTCTATACTATATTCCAGTCTCATTCCCTCAGTCACTCCTCCTTGTCCTCCTTCCCACCAAAAAATTATCCCATTTTCATAGGTGCAAGTAATCTATTTTGATAGTATTCAGCCTCATCAGTATCCATTTTTAAGGATTCTTTTATGCACTGACTAGAGTTCAGTCAGACTTAGTATTTGTCTTGATTCATGGTAATGTGTTTTGATGTGGAAGATAAACTAATTGCAGGTTTGTGTGTGTGTGTGTGTGTGTGTGTGTGTTTGGTGTTTTTTTTTGCCAGTCGTAGGCCTGAGCACTGTACCTGGCTTCTTTTTTTTTTTTTTTTTTTTTTTTTGGCCAGTCCTGGGCCTTGGACTCAGGGCCTGAGCACTGTCCCTGGCTTCTTCCCGCTCAAGGCTAGCACTCTGCCACTTGAGCCACAGCGCCGCTTCTGGCCGTTTTCTGTATATGTGGTGCTGGGGAATCGAACCTAGGGCCTCGTGTATCCGAGGCAGGCACTCTTGCCACTAGGCTATATCCCCAGCCCCCTGGCTTCTTTTTGCTCAAGGCTAGCACTCTGCCACTTGAGCCACAGCGCCACTTCTGGCCATTTTCTATATATGTGGTGCTGGGGAATTGAACCCAGGGTTTCATGTATAGGAGGCAAGCACTCTTGCCACTAGGCTGTATTGCCAGCCCCAGCAGGTGGTTTCTTAAAGGTCTGTGAATGCATCATATTGATCTCTTATTTCCTAGGTTGTCTTAGATTATTTCTAAATTAGTAGGAGATTTGAGTTTGGGGATTATTTCTATAACAAAGATTTATTGAAATAGTACTGCATAAATCATTGTAACAAATAGTGGAGCTTGAAGGATAAATTAGATATGACTCATAGTTTTAATTCTGGAGTTTAGTAGTTATGGAAGACTTTATTTGACGTTCTCATTCGTGTCTGATTGTCTTTTTTTTCTCTCATTCTTTCTTTTCCTCTCTTTCTCTCCCACTTGAGCCACAGTGCTAC
Source organism: Perognathus longimembris pacificus (assembly GCF_023159225.1). Taxonomy (NCBI): domain Eukaryota; kingdom Metazoa; phylum Chordata; class Mammalia; order Rodentia; family Heteromyidae; genus Perognathus; species Perognathus longimembris. The sequence continues at coordinate 67,376,326 of NC_063167.1, read as the reverse complement.
TTTGGTTTTTGAGTGGTTAGTTGGAGATGAAAGTCTTATGGGGAATTTTCTGCCCTAGTTGGGCTTCTAAACACAATCCTTCGATCTCAGTGAGCCCCTGGTGCCCAGTATAAGTCATGTATTTCTTATGATGCATCTTGAATGTGGCTTTTAATCTTGGATACCCATATCTAGAAAATCTTTTCAGTCTTTATATTTAACAAACCTCAAGTGATAAGTTCATAAGAAATCTTGCAGATGACAGGCTCCTCATAGATTAGTATATATTTGAGATTTTTGGCTTGTGATAATTTTGGCAGTAGGTCAAATGCTCTAAAAGAGTTCCTTAAATAAATTCATGTTTTTAAGGTCTTTGTAATATTGGAGTTATACCCATTTTTCTTTGTGTATGTGTATTTTATCTAACCTTTAAAAATTGGGAAAATTCATAAGAATAAGAGGAAGTACTAGAAAACAAAATCTCAGTTACTCAGAGATGTTTTGTCAATCTTGGTTTAAAAAAAAAAAAGTCAGTCATGGGGCTTGAACTCAGGGCCTGGTCACTGTCCTCGAGCTTTTGCTCTCAAGGCTAGCACTCTACCACTTTGAGCCACTATGTCACTTCCGGTTTTCTGGTGGTTAATTGGAGATATGAGTTGCACGGACTTTCCTGCCAGGACTGGCTTCAAACCTTGATCTCAGATCTGAGCCTCCTGTGTAGCTAGGATTACAGACATGAGCCACTGGCACCTGGCGTGCATTTTCTCTCTCTCTCTCTCTCTCTCTCTCTCTCTCTCTCTCTCTCTCTCAATCTGACTTTTTTAAAGCAGGGTGTTCTTATGGTTGAGAACCTGTAGTTTTGCCTTTTTTTTTCTTTTTTTTTGGTACTGGGAATTGAACTCAGGACGTTGCACTTGCTAGGCGAGCTACATCCCAGCCCGAGAACCTGTAGTTTTATTTTCTCTTCTAGCAATTATAAAGTTTGCACATGGTTTTTAAGGCCTTTTGTAATATAGCCCGTAAGAGTTAGTCCTCAGCCTTCTTTATTTTGCTCATAAAATCTGTCTAATTAAATAGGCCTTTGCTGTTCACCAAAAAACTACTGTCTTAAGGCCTCTGCATTTTTTGTTTTCTTTTCCTGAAGCAATTCCCCAGGTGTTCACACAGCTAGCCATGCTGTACATTTATTTAGGTCTCCTCAAATGTTACTTCCTTCCTTAGAGGTGCTTTCTTGATTACTCTGTTTAAAATGATCCCTTTGTCACTTCATTACCTACTAGATTTTCTTCATACTTTTGGCTTTTTTTTTTTTTTTTAACCAGTCCTGCGGCTTGGGACTCAGGGCCAGAGCACTGTCCTTGGTTTCTTTTTGCTCAAGGCTAGCATTCTAGCACTTAAGCCACAGTGCCACTTCTGCCTTTTTCTATATATGTGGTGCTGGGGAATCGAACCCAGGACTTCATGTATGTGAGGCAAGCACTCTACCACTAGGCTATATTCTCAGCCCTCTTCATACTTTTTATTCCATATATGTTTATTGTTTATCTTATAAGCCCCGGAATGGAAGTGCCCAGAAGATAAGAACTTTGTGTTATTAACTGTTGACCTCTAGCAGCTTGTATGTTGCCGTACACAATCAGATATTTTCTCTGGCAATAAAAACTTGACATTTTAGCTGGCCCAGGCAGGAAATTCTGAGACTCTTTTTTTTTTTTTTTTTTTGGCCAGTCCTGGGGCTTGGACTCAGGGCCTAAGCACTGTCCCTGGCTTCTTTTTGCTCAAGGCTAGCACTCTACCACTTGAGCCACAGTGCCACTTCTGGCCTTTTCTATATATGTGGTGCTAAGGAATCGAACCTAGGACTTTCATGTATATGAGGCAAGGACTCTTGCCACTAGGCCATATTCCCAGCCCCTCTGAGACTCTTATCTCCAGTTAACCAGCAGAAAGCCAGAAGTGGCACTGTGGCTTAAAGTAGTAGAATGTTTTCCTTTAGCAAAAAGCACTCAGGCCCTGAGTTCAAGCTCCACGACCGACAAAAACAACAACCATAACATTTTAAATGATTAAAAAAAAACCTTGACATTTTAAATGATTGTTTAAATGAAAAATAGTATATCATTTAAATTAATTGTGATTTATATCTGTGTGAATGTGCCATTCCTTTAGCTTGTTAACTGTATATTTTCTATTTATATAGATTTTGATTTTGGCTCCTACAAGAGAAATTGCTGTACAGATACATTCTGTTATCACATCCATTGGAATAAAAATGGAAGGTTTAGAGTGTCATGTCTTTATTGGAGGGACTCCATTATCACAAGACAAAGCTAGACTTAAAAAGTGTCATATTGCTGTTGGCTCTCCTGGTAAGATATCAGTACCTCTTGGGAACTAACTTTTAAGAAACAGAATACCATTTTTTTGCAGGTATTGGGATTTGAACTCAAGGCATTGTACTTGGCTTGGCTTGTTTGCTGGGCTAGCACTCTACCACTCACTCCTTCAGTATGTCTTTTTGCTGGTTCTCTGGAGATAAACAATCCTGGACTTTTCTACTTGGACTAGCTTTGAGCCACCATCTCTGGCTTACAGCTTCCTAATAGCTAGGATTACAGGCATGAGCCACAGGTGCCTGGATAACAACACTTTCAATATGACAATGGGGATGGAGGAATTTTTGATGACAGTGATAATTATTCTGAGTAAAAATGAAGGACAGTAGTCAGAGGTGGTGGCACATGCCTTTGGTTCCAGCTGCTTGGGAGGTAGGAGGGAAGATAAGAGGACTAAAGTGTGAGGCTAGCCTGAGCAAAAGCACAGATGGGGGTAGAAAAGAGATGGGGATATGATTCAAGTGGTATAGATCAGTTGTCTAGCCCTAACTTCAATCCTCAGTGTAGCAGAAAAAAAGAACAGTAGAACAATGACATATATAACTGGATTACAACAGAATTTATTAATCTTTATCCATGAGGATATTTAAGAAAACGCATGGAAAGGCATTGAGATTGAGAACAGCAGAAATGATACAACTTTTAGGAAGCCGCCTAAGCCATGGCTTGAGATTTTTCTGAATCAGAATCTATCATTCAATTTCCTTATTTTTTATTTATTTTTTTGCCAGTCTTGGGGCTTGAACTCAGGGCCTGAGCACTGTCCCTGGCTTCCTTTTGCTCAAGGCTAGCACACTCTACCACTTGAGTCACAACAACACTTCCAGCTTTTTCTGTTTATATGATGCTGAGGAATTGAACCCAGGGCTTCATGCATGCTAGACAAGCACTCTGCCGCTATGCCACATTCCCAGCCTCCATTCAGTTTCTTAACACTCAAAAACTTTTGATGGGGGATGATGAAAACTGAATGAACAAGTCATGAGCTTAAGAATTTCAGATTTCATAATTTAGTGTACAAAGACATGAAAATTGACTCAGGAAATTCAGCAATGCAACTTGTGAATAGAGTAAAACATTGTTTAAGATTTGTACAGATTTGCTGTCATAAATATTTCAGTGTTTTTTGTTTGTCTTTTCTTGGAATTTAGGCAGAATTAAACAGCTCATAGAACTTGACTATTTGAATCCAGGCAGTATTCGTCTCTTTATTCTTGATGAAGCTGATAAGCTTTTAGAAGAAGGCAGCTTCCAGGAACAAATAAAGTAAGAAAAATAACTTGACTATAAAACCAGTGTTCAAATGCATATGTCTTTCCCTATTCCAGTTAGTGATTACTATCTGAGTTATTGGTACTTTTTTTTTTCTGTTTTGCAGTTGGATTTTTTCTTCCTTACCTGCCAGTAAACAGATGTTGGCGGTATCAGCTACTTACCCTGAGTTTTTGGCTAATGCTTTGACAAGATATATGAGAGATCCTACTTTTGTAAGATTGAATTCCAATAATCCAAGTCTCATAGGTTGGTACAGATTTTGAGTACTTATACTGTTGGTTTGTTCTTGGCATTCTGGAATTTTTACTTGCCTTTTTAACTATTGCTGTTTTTAGTTGCTGTTAGAGTATTAACATATATTTGTTTTAACTGATGCCTATTTGTTTGTAGGTCTGAAGCAGTATTACAAAGTTGTCAGTTCATACCCTTTAGCCCATAAAATTTTTGAAGAAAAGGCTCTTCATTTACAGGAACTGTTCAGCAGAATTCCATTTAATCAAGCTTTAGTCTTTTCTAATTTGCACAGCAGGTAATAAAACTTGATAAGGTCATCTGGGGAACTTTTGAAATAAGATAAGCAATACTAATAAGTGGTAAACCTTTCTTATTTTTTTAGAGCTCAACATTTGGCTGATATTCTTTCTTCTAAAGGCTTTCCTGCTGAATGCATATCAGGCAAGTTTATTGCTTTAATATTTGTTTAATACACTGATTTAAGACCTCTTGAGTTATGAGGAAGAAAGATCACTACATACATTGTGTTGTGAATGTGAGGATGCCTTGAGTTTTCAGAGTAAAGGAAATTTTGGGCTGAAGTTTCATTGGAATTTGGTATGTCTATATTCTGTTCTTTTAAATTGTTTTTTTTTTTTGAAAAGAATAATTAATAGCCAAAAAGACTTAAGTTTTTATTAGAATCTCTTTGAGTTTTATCTACAAGGAATTCTATAAAACAAATTTTGTCTTGAGATACTTTGTTTCTTGATGTACTCTTTGTTAAAATGCTGAGAATTAAGCTGGGTATGGTAGCACACACAATGTAATCTCAGCACTCTGTAAGCTGAGACAGGAAAGCCTTTGTTTGAGCTCACCTGAACTACATAACAAAACTTTGTTTTCAAAAACCCAAACCAGCAAGGCACTGGTGGCTTATGCCTGTAATTTTAGCTATACAGGAGGCTTAGATTTAAATTTGAAGATCTGTTTGAAATCATCCTGAGTAGGAAAAATCCTTGGGGCTTTTATCACCAGTTAACCAGGAAAAAAGCTGGAAATGGAGTTGTGGCTCAAGTGGTAGAACACTAGCCTTGAGCCAAGAGGCTAAGGTACAGTATTGCCCAGGCCCAGAGTTCAAGTCTCAGAAGTGCCACAAAAAATGAAATCCTCAAACAAAATCAAGCTGACAATTGCTAACTTAATTGGTTCTTGTGGTGCTGGAATTAAAACTCAATGCCTTGTGCATGCTAGCCAAATGCTCTGTCACTGAGTTATGCTTTTAGCCTTTGAATTTGACTATTTTATGTTCATGTAGAAAAAAAAAGTGACTCAATCTTTGCCGCAAAATTTATTACAGCTGGCCTAATGGGCATACAAGACTTGATCAGTGAAATCTTTTTTATTTTTTTTTGCGTCTCATCTTGTTTTTAACCTTTTAGCTTGAGCTTGTTTAGTTTAGTATGAGATAACTGGGGAGACTTTACTGGGCAAGTATTTTGATTGGATCACATTTCAACACCAAGTTTATAAACAGTTAAGAATTGTTTGCTGTGCTTGATATGTTAAAATCTTCAGGCATAATCTGGTTACCATTTAAAACTTTATTAATTTTAAACTTTAAATTGCCTGCATTCTATGTTTTGAAAGTTCTTACTTTAGATCCCAGATTTGCACAGGATAGAATTAACTGTGCCTGGTGTATTTAAAGTGTTAAGACTGGTACTTATCATTCCTGCTTTTTGTGGACCTGATAAATATGTATTAGCTAGTTGTTTTTATGGTTTTCTTCTTGGGTCTTTTTAGGCAACATGAATCAGAATCAGCGTCTTGATGCCATGGCAAAGCTGAAGCAGTTTCACTGCAGAGTCCTCATTTCTACAGATTTGGTAATTTTCCTATACGATATGGGTGACTATCTTGATACATGCAGTATTATTGATGTATAGATTTCATCTAGGGTGTACCTTATAAGAATACTGAAAAAGATAATTATCTTTTCAAATCTGGGAGGAATCTTATGAATGTTGTTAATACATTAAATCAGTTATTAATAATGACTTTTCTTTGTGTCTGCTCCTAAATATTCTCCTGTTCTTAATTTGGCTCTTGGTTATATGAGAAGTATCCACTGAGCTTTGGTAGCCTTGCTATCATTAATGCAAACAAGTAATTAGTATCTTCCTCAATTCAAGACTTCCCGTGGCATTGATGCTGAGAAGGTGAATCTGGTTGTCAATCTGGATGTACCATTGGACTGGGAGACATACATGCATCGGATTGGTAGAGCTGGTCGTTTTGGTAATAGAAGTTGTTTTTTTTTTGTTTTGATTATTTTCATTACAGGGAATGATCTATGTGATGAAAGGTAGATTTGGAATGTAACTTAAGTGAAAATGATTTACTATTTGGTATTCCCTCTGTGTTAGGTACATTGGGACTGACAGTGACCTACTGTTGCCGGGGAGAGGAAGAAAATATGATGATGAAAATTGCCCAGAAATGTAATATCAACCTTCTTCCTTTACCAGGTACATTTTTGCTACATAACAATTGGAGTGATGGGCAAAATAAAAATAACTGAACATATCGTGCTTATGATATGTTAGTTATTATATATATAATATATATTAACTGATTTAATTCTCGTGGCAGTTCTCTGAGATATGTACCATTGTTATCTATGTCATTTGTAGGCATAAATAGGCTAATGAAAGGTGTCAGAGCTGATAAGTCATAGGACAGATTGCAAGCTACTGGCATGTAAAACATAGAAAATATCCTATTACTACATATTAACTGCATTTAAAAAATTAATGGCATTGCAGTTTGATTTTCTTTCTTTGATATAAGGGAGGATATTTTACCTCTTTTAAGTTGCTGTGAAGGTAATTCTTGCCATATCTTTGTCACTATGGGAAAGCATTTTTAATTTGAGCACAACTGTGGAAAATTTGACTGAAGTGTTTTTCTTTTGATTTTAATGACTCATTTGTAATGCTGTTTTTAAAGTGCCTTCTTGGAAAGAGTGCATATTTTAAACTTAATGACCTCTTAAAAACCAAAATAAATCCTAAAAACTCTGGACTTGATATATATGTGAGATATGTGTGTATATATATATATATATACTTGGAATAATATGTGTACATTGAGAAATGTATATATTATACATAGTATGTACATGATTTTGTAGAATATGGGTATGTAGTTATTGAATAATCTGAATATTTCTTACCAATTTTTTATTTAATTTCTCTTGTTTTTACAAACATTACAAGTGTTACTAAGCACAAATTTGGGAGTGTGGTGGATTCTAGTCAGTTCTGGCTTGGTAATTTTATGATTTTTTACAATTTTAAAAAAAGTTTCCATGGGGCTGGGAATATGGCCTAGTGGCAAGAGTGCCTGACTCGTATACATGAAGCCCTGGGTTCGATTCCCCAGCACCACATATATAAAAAAAAACGGCCAGAGGTGGCGCTGTGGCTCAAGTGGCAGAGTGTTAGCCTTGAAGCCAGGGACAGTGCTCAGGCCCGGAGTCCAAGGTCCAGGACTGGCAAAAAAAAAAAAGTTTCCATAAACTTAATGTCCTGATTTGCAGGATGCTTCAGAGTAGATGGTGTTTAGGTTCTGTGTCAGTTCTAGAACTCTCATTTCTTTCTACATGTCAGTTGGTGATCTGATATGAGGAATAAGTTAGACATTGGTAGAAAAGGGTTAAGGATTCGGTATGTAGCATCTAGTGATAAAAATAAGATTTGCTTTTGGATATTGGACAATGCTATATTTGGATCTTTATGTAATGTTAACAGAGCCCTGAAATCATGAGAGGATGATAGTAATGGTGTTATAACCTGTAATATAACTTGTTTTAACAGCAGCCTGTTAGGTGAATTTTAGGGGCAGCACTAGGAGGAGAGTTGGCTTATATGAGAGGTGTAGGAATCACATTTCAGTGGTTAAACACCCATGGAACCAAAACAGCAACAACAAGCAAGAGCTTATAAACCTGTGGCTCCGTATATCTTGTCTTCCTAAGATGAAAAGCATTTGTACTTTGGAAAGGTTGCATCTCCAGAAGAAATAGTCATATCTGATTGGAAGAGGACATTTAGAGAGCAAATTTAAAAAGAAAAAAAGAGAATGAGAAAGGAAAGAGAGGAAGAAAGGAAAGAAAAGAAAACTAGGTTCTCGTGGCTCATGCCTATAATCCCAACTGGTCAGGGGACTGAAGCTAGTCCAGCAGGAAAGTCCATGAGACTCTTACTTTCAATTAACCACCAAAAAGCTGGAAATATAACTGTGGCTCAAGTGGTAGAGTGTCAGCTTTGAACAAAATAGCTAAGCAGTAGTGCTCAGGTCCTGAGTTCAAGACCCAGTACTGGCTCTCACACAAAAATTAGAATATTCATTGGTACTTATAGGTCGTTTCATAGTCTTGTATAGCCTTGGTTCCCCCCCCCCCCCCCCACCTGTAGAGGTTTTCTCTCCACTGGGCATTGATTGTTTTTGTGTGTGTGAGAATATAAAGTGGCAAATTTAGTTGGATGCAGAGTTGTAACATTTTCAAGTTGATATATTCAGGGGGGCACATATAAATTTTTTTTTTTTTTGGCCAGTCCTTGGGCTTGAACTCAGGGCCTGAGCACTGTCCCTGGCTTTTTTTTGCTCAAAGCTCGCACTCTACCACTTGAGCCACAGCACCACTTCCGGCTTTTTCTGTTTTATGTAGTGCTGAGGAATTGAACCCAGGGCTTCATGCATGCTAGGCAAGCACTCTACCGCTAAGCCACGTTCCTAGCCCCACAGTTGATTTTTGAATACCTTGTTGAGGGGCTGGAGAGGAGGCAGAAAAGTTGAGAGTTCCTGCATGGACTTGTATTTCACTCTTATAGTAAGCTTCTTGAGGAAAGGTAGAAGATATGTGACAGGTGAAAAGTAGCTTGAGAATTTTAATCCTTGTTCTTCCTTTTATGTAGATCCCATTCCTCCTGGTCTGATGGAAGAATGTTTGGATTGGGATGTGGAGGTGAAAGCTGCTATGCATACGTATGGTTTAGCAAGTGTACCAAATCAATCACCCAAAAAGCAAACTCAAAGAGTAGAGAGGACCTTTCAAACTCCAAAAGCTCATGGTAACCACATGACTTCCTCTAGGCATACTTCTATATCTACACTATCAGTCAAATCAAAAAATACCAAACAGAAACTTCCTGTGAAAAGCCACTCAGAGTGTGGAATCATAGAAAAGGCAGTGTCACCAAAAGAACCAGGGCATGGCATACAATTAGAAGAACAAATGAAGAATTCTGTTCAGACTCCTATTGAAAACTCCACCAGTAGTCAGCATCAGGACAAAGAAGCTTTACCTGGGTCACTCCCCAAAATTCCTTGTTTGTCATCCTTTAAGATCCAACAGCCTTGTACTTTGACTTTTGCAGAACTGGTAGAAGATTATGAGCACTATATTAAAGAGGGGTTGGAGAAACCTGTGGAAATTATCAGGCACTACACAGGCCCTGGGGATCAGACTGTGAATCCTCAAAATGGTTTTGTGAGAAATAGAGTTTCTGAAGATAGAGTACAGATGTTGGCAAGTAGTAGCCAATCTGGAGACTCAGAGAGTGACAGTGATTCCTACAGCTCCAGGACATCTTCCCAGAGCAAAGGAAACAAGTCCTACTTAGAAGGCTCTTCTGATACTCAGTTGAAAGACTCTGAATCTACTCCTGTGGATGGCAATACCTCTTTGGAACAACCTTTGAACGGCAATGACACTCCTACTCCAGGAGAGTTACCTGAAATCCAGATAAAGGCAAGGCATAAAGAAGGGTCTAACCAGAGATCTAAGCAAAGCCGGAGAAACTTACCCAGGCGTTCTTCCTATCGATTACAGACAGAACCCCAGGAAGATGGTTGGTATGACTGTCATAGAGAAACACATCCAAGTTTTTCTGATACCTACCAGGATTATGAGGAGTACTGGAGAGCTTACTACAGGGCATGGCAAGAATATTATGCTGCTGCATCTCAGTCATACTATTGGAATGCCCAGAGACATCCCAGTTGGATGGCTGCTTATCATATGAATACTGTTTATCTGCAAGAAATGATGCATGGTAACCAGTGATTCTAGGATTTACTTGGTGAGAGGAACACACAGTTGATAGTTGGATATCTATTCTTCATCTGGAGCAGAGTAGCATATAGTGGCATATTTGAGGAACTTGAAAAGACTCAAGGCTTTCCACTGGGAAACATCTATTTTTCAGATTATTTTGACTTACTCCAGGCATGTTACCTCTCTTTTGAAAGAAACTTCATCAAATTCTCAGACAGTTTTGGGGACAAACAACAAAAGGTCCCAAAGGTGCATTTTCTGGAAGCTGTTCCCAAAAGAAACATTTAAAAAGATGACATATATACCACTGCTTACTTAAATAAAACAGCTAAGATTTGAAAGTAATGTTGATGCACACTGTAGAATTCTTTACAAAAGGGTTGGGGCTGTTTTTTTTCCATATTGGTACATTCTTGTAGAGGTTTGTATCATGGTAGATCTTTTAGGTTTAGCTAGTGAGGAATATTTAAAGATAGCTTTAGATTTTCCCAGAGGGACTTGATTTGATCTTACTGCTTCCAAAAAAAAAATATATATGTGTGTGTATGTATATATATACATACATATGTGTGTATAATATATATACAACAAATGTAGCCGAATATGGTCACATTTATTGTTCACATTTTAAATGTTTTTATTTTTGTGATTTTCACTCATCACATGTTCTTACTGTGTATTAAATAGGTATAGGTCATGCTCACTAGAGGAACAGCTCTTTATTTGGTTCTTGGATTTTCTTTTTTCCTGGTGCTGCTGGAGTTTGGACTTTGCAAGCAAGTACTCTACTTTAGTCATGCCTCCAGCTTGGTTCTTGGATTCTTTTTTATGATTGTGGTGAAGGTTATAGGTTGACTCCAGAGAATTTCTCATTCTATAAACACATAACTGTGCTTGGAATTTGAAAGAGTTCGTAGACCCTCTGAAGTCCACCTGTGGAATGAGTTGACCCTCTGTTGGTAAGCAGGTGGAGTTCTAGCAGATAATAGGCAGTATTTTTGGAAGCTAGATTTCATTCTGCTCACTCTTCACACAGTATATCCTAATGTGTGTTCTAGAAAGTTTTCTTCAGTTTTTAACCTTTAATGTTATGATCAAGAAAGAGCCATCATGGGGCTGGGAATATGGCCTAGTGGCAAAAGTGCTTGCCTCGTATACATGAGGCCCTGGGTTCGATTCCTCAGCACCACATATACAGAAAATGGCCAGAAGTGGCGCTGTGGCTCAAGTGGCAGAGTGCTAGCCTTGAGCAAAAAAGAAGCCAGGGACAGTGCTCAGGCCCTGAGTTCACAGCCTAGGACTGGCCAAAAAAAAAAAAAAAAGAGCCATCCTTTTTGTGAGATAGTGCACTTATAAATCATGATTTAGAAAGATGTATTTGAAAATTTTTTTTTCCTCTGCCAATCCTTTTTATCACTAAGCTTTAGATCCCAGAGCTTTCTGTAAACTAGGTTTTGTGTAAGAGAACTCCTTATTCACTTTATAAAAGGAAAACTTTTCTGTATACTTGTCTAGACAATATAAACACTTTCTCCATGGACAACACTCTTTGTCAGCAAACAACTATTGTCATTTACTGAACATCTCTAGTGTACAATTCTCTTCTTTCTGGGGGGGGCGGGGGGCGTCAGTCGTGGGGCTTGAACTCAGGGCCTGGGCATTGTCCCTGAACTCTTTTGCCCAAGGCTAGCATTCTACCACTTTGAATCACATGCCACTTCCAGTTTTCTGGTGGCTAATTAGAAGAGTCTCATGGCCTTTCCTGCCTGGGCTGTCTTTGAACCGCAATCCTCAGATCTCAGCCTCCTGAGTAGCTAAGATTACAGGCATAAGCTACTTGGACCCCACTAGCATGCAATGTTTATACTTCGATTTCTCTCATTTTGAATTGTCTATGTATTGTATCAGTACTGGGCATGAATTGCTAAGTTAGAATGAAGTAACAACTGTAGACAACAAATTCATAATTGGGTCTGGTATGTCATTAAGTTGGGATTTTAATTACACATTTAAGAACCTGTCATTGGTATGTAATTGAACTTACCTCTTTGCCCTTTCCCCTACAATACTGCAAAGTTTACAGTTTGTCCTTGCTAGGAGATTTTAATTAGGAAACTGCAACATCTTAATTACAGATGAAGTTACCCATTAGTCTAGAAATTAATTGGCTTCTTTCTTTAGATTTGTCTTATTTTGTGTTTGCTTTTTTTTCTGTAGAAAAATAAGTTAGAGGTGAGCATATGGTATAAATAAAATGCAGTTACTTTGATCTTCATAGTTATTTACCAGGAAAGTTTCAGCTGTAACCTTAAATAAGAGGTAGCTACAGGGCTAGGTACAGGGATTCATGCCTGTAATTCCCCTTACTCGGGAGGTAGTTCAAAGCAGGCCTAAGCAAATGTGAGATTTTAATCTGAAAAATTAAAAGCAGAACAACTTGGGGCATGGTTCAAGTGGTAGAGCCCTTGGCTGACAAGCTGGAGTCCAAGTTAAGTTTCCACTAATGCCTCTCCCAACCCATCTGGAAGTAGAAAGCATCTGTCACTTACTTGTACATGACCTGTCTTGAAGTGGAAAACTTTTCTGTTTGGAATTGTCAATCTTGGTGCATGTTCACATAGTCTGTTAGGAATCACAGGGTTGTTTCATTTGAGATCTTCGTTATGTCATGAAAACCTAAACTTGTAGTTAGGTTCTTATTTATTTTTAAATCTTACACCAGTCATTTGACCTCTCAGGGTCCAGTTTTGTTGTAAAAATGCCCTGGACTAGATTTTTGGGTTCTTTCTAGTTCTGTTACAGTGTTCTATTGAAGAGAAAATACTTTCCTATGTATGTGCTGGGGTTTAAACTGAAGGCCTCAGGCTTTCTAGGTAGATGATCTATCACTTGAGCTACATATCTCTAACCCTTTTTGCTTTAGTTATTTTTCAGATAGGGTCTGTGTTTTTGTCTGGGGCTAGCTTCAGACCACAGTGATCCTAACTGTGGTCCTCCACCCTGGCCTATTGATTTGAAATGAGGGAATCTCAATAAATTCTTTGCCCAGGCTGGTCTCAAAAGTGAGATTTTTCTGAATCTCTGCCTCTTCATTAGCTAGGTTACAGGCTGGAGCCCCTGTACCAGCTTTTGCTTTTGAAACAGGGTTTTACTGTCTGTCCCAGGCTAGTCTCAAACTGGCTTCCTGAGTGCTGGGACTATAGGTATTCACTGCTATGCCTGGCCAGAGAAAATACTTGGTAATTAGTAAAAAGGATCAAATTTATGAATATAGAATGCTTTTATAAACCCAAATTATTTGGGTGAGAGCTGATTATAAATTGGTTAAATGCCTAAATTTTCAAGTACTGTTCAATCAGTATACTTTCTTCATGTTTAACTTGAATTAGGCCTTCATTATTAACAGATTCTTGAGAAATCCACATCTTTGGGTTATTCTTAGAATACAAATTATCCTTTTAAGTAATTAAAAGGTATTTTCTAAATTTACTGAGCTTTTAAAAATATGGTTTATAAGTAATTTTGGCTCTTGAATACTAAAGATAATTGAACATGAGTTATAGTTTTTGTAGGCAAGTATGTATGAAATAAGGGAGTACTTTAACTATTTTTTTCTCCCTAAATTTAAAAGTATGTTAAACTTCAAATATAGAATTATATTTTTGATAGCCAGTGAAATCATTACAAGTTATTTTCTTGTTTTGATGGTATTACTAAATATTTTGTGCCTCTGAACAAGCACATATATGCCATTTAGTTTTGTTTTTTCTCTCCTTGAAATTGGAGATTGAACTCGGCCCTGAACTTGCTGGGTAAGGGCTGATTCACATCTGCAGGCTTTCTTTTGTGCTTGTTACTCTTGAGATAGAGTCACTTTGTACCTGGGAGCACTCCTGGACCATGTTCCTGCCTATTTTAGCTTTCCCATTGTAGCGTGAATGACAGCTGTGTACCACCATGCTTAGCTTCTTCCATTAAGATGGTATTTTGTGAACATTTCTACCTAGACTGGCCTCTTATCTCTGCTTCTGATGTAGTTATGCTGACAGGTGCATACCTCTTGGCCCAGCCAAGGAAGGGGCCTTGTGAATTTCTGCTTAGGACTACAGGCATGAGCCACCAGCACCTGGGTTTTTCATTTAGTGCTTTTTTTTTTTTTTTAAGTTATTTATTGTCAAAGTGATATACAGAGGGGTTACAGTTTCATACATAAGGCAGTGAGAACATCTTTTAATGCAACTTGTTACCTCCTCCCTCATTTTTCTCCCACATTCCCTCCTCCCCATTTTTCTCCTCCCCTTCTCCATGAGTTTTACGATTAGTTTACAGCATATAGTGTAAGCATTGCTGTTCATTTAGTGCTTTTTAATGAAAAAGGAATTGCCCAGTGCTCAGCTAGGGTTCAGTTGAGTTATGGATCTGTGGTGACACCTAGTGGCTGCTTAAGGATGTGGGCATCAATGTTTATAAAATAAACCTCAGCCAACTTCTAGGAGCTTAGGGCATTTTCCTTAATGTTCTATTTCTATTAACCATTTCCATTGACTGGTGGTGGAGAGATCAAAACATTCGCATCTTTGCTCATATTGAGACATGAAAATGCCTACTTATCTTACCACCTAAATTAGTGTTGTTAATGGTTAGAGTAGATCTTCAAGGTATCTAAATCCAGTTCCCGTACTCGTATAAAGAAAAACCAGGAAGGGGAAAGTGACTGATGTGAAGTCATATAAGTGGTAGAACCTAAGTCTCATCCTCTCACCCAGTTACAAGCTTTCTACTCTGCCCTGCACAGCATTTGAGTGTCCTTTTTGAGACCTTGGTTTAGATGGAGCAGTATTGGTAAATAAAAGATTTTTCTTGCAATAATACAAGGTTGAGCCAGTTGCTAATGGCTTATGCCAACAATCCTAACTACTCAAGAGGCTGAGATCTGAGGATCACAGTTCAAAGCCTGCCCTGGCTTTGGTTAACCTTCAGTTAACCACCAAAAGAGCCAGAAGTGGAGGTTTGGCACAAGTGGTAGAGGGCTAGCCTTGAGTGAAAAAACTTATGGGCAGTGCCTACACCCCGAGTTCAAGCTCATGTACCAACATATACAGAGGTGCGCACGCGTGCACGCACACACACACACACACACACACACACACAAATGTTGAACTTTTTAAAAGAGAGCTTTTGGCAAATTTAATCCAGTGATTTACATGTTAAACATTTGTGGTTTGTGACTGTAACTGCACAAAGCAGGTAAGAACTCTCAGGAAATCATAGAGTCACTGCTTTGAGGTTAGGTGAGGCTGTCACACCTTTCTGAGCCTTCTCTAGGTAAAAAGTGTTCTGGTATATGGAAGAGAAGGAGAATTGGCATAAAGAAAAACCATAGTCATTTTAGGGTTTGTGGCACATTGTTTAATCCAGATTGGATACATCAGGTACAGCAGTGGCACACGACTCAGTACTGTAAATGATATACATGTCTTAACATATGCACTACGGTTTCAAAAGAAGACGACAAGAAACTAAGTTTTTTCCCCCATAAAAAGTCTTCACATGTTTATCTTCCTGTAGTTTTGTACAGTATATTTCTTCTTTGCCATTATGATGTTGGTAAGTAAAGCCCACTTACTATACGAAAATAGAAAAGAACACGATGTTTTACATGATAACATTAATGGGAGAGGCCTCTAAGGAAAACACATTGGAATGTCTGATTATAAAAAATATACCATCCCTCCCACCTCCCGGTTTGTAAAATAGTTCATTGGTCCAAGGAGTACCCCAGGACGTGGGTCAGTGCTCTACACTGGTTAGAATGACATTAGCCAGTGTAGTTGAAGTAACCTGCTAAGAAATGTTGCTCCCACATTTGATGAGAAAACATAGAACATCCTGAATAGAAAACAAGACTTGTAAGGAACCCCTTTAAAAAGCTTGTTTCATTTTTCTGCTAGCCACTTTTTCTTGGCTTCAGTGATGCTCTTTATGATGCTATTTGGGCTCCCAAGTGTTAGCAGTCATGATAGTTTTTCTTCAGCCACTATCAATAATGAGAATTGCAAATAATGAGAAATCATTAAGAAATCAGAGGGAAAATAAAGGTTTCTTAAGTTTTGTAATCATAGTTACCATATCAACTACTAGATCAGGGAAGCCAATATTGCCTTAAACTAAGCAGCTTTGGGATCCCTCTCTGTCTTATGGTTACCTAGTAATTGGAGCCAGAAAAACTAGAATCTGTTAATAACCTCAGATCTAGGGTTAGTTCGATTTCAATCTACAACCCTCCCACTCTGGAAACCCAAATAAAAAGAGGCCCCAAATGATCTAGGTATAATGCCTCTGTGTACACTGTCCCTACTCGTATTCTAACAGGGAAATGACAAAAACAAAACAAAACAAGTCCTCAGTGTATCCACATGCTGACTTCTTGTCAGTCATGAGTTATCATTAAGTGCCTGCTTTAATTTCTGTTCCAATTCTGTGACTGTAATATGTTCAGCCGTTCTTGGGAATACTTACTGATCTTTTAAAAGGGGTTCTGTACAGTTAATCCTGAGCTTGATACTAGTTAGGAAAATAGGGGACGAGGGAGAAATAGTACGGTTTGCTTCTGGAAGGCCTGATTCTTCAGGGTGGGTTCTGAGTGGAGTGTTTCCTGCTAATCACCACCCTTGAAATCCAGGCTTTAAAAATAAAAGCAAGCTTCCGCGTAATGGAGCATGATGTAGAAGAATATTGCCAGCACACCATGTCTAAATCCTGGACTGAATATTTCTGCCACTGACTTGCTGTGTGAACTTGGACGAGTCATTCAGCTTCTTTGTGTCTGTTTCTTTTCTCTGGGTCAAGGATCCAGACGACCTACCACCATCACAGTGTAGTAAGAATCAAAAGGAAAGATGCCCTTTGAAATATTGTCCTAGTCTTCTTTGTGAAGAGAAGACTTAAAAAAACTTGATCCTTGTTTATGTTTTTCTGACAGAATTAATAGTCCATAGGTGGTTCTATCAAAGGACTAGTGACTTCCAAAGTATAATGTATACTTGAGTATAGTCAGTTGTTTTCCAAGGGTTGACTTCAAGTTGTACTGACATTTACAGAAGACTATGTCTGTAATTATAGCATGGAATCTTCGAAGGGTCTTCTCCCACACATTAACTCTGAAGCAATGGTGTGGAAAAGCATTAAACTTACAGCCAAAGGACTTGTGTTCTGCTTCCAGCCCTGTCTTTAAATGACTGTATGACCTTGAGCTCATCTATTTCTCTGGACCTCAGCTTTCTAGAGGATTAAAAATAATTTTGGGGCTGGGGATATAGCCTAGTGGCAAGAGTGCCTGCCTCGGATACACGAGGCCCTAGGTTCGATTCCCCAGCACCACATATACAGAAAAAACGGCCAGAAGCGGCGCTGTGGCTCACGTGGCAGAGTGCTAGCCTTGAGCGGGAAGAAGCCAGGGACAGTGCTCAGGCCCTGAGTCCAAGGCCCAGGACTGGCCAAAAAAAAAAATAATAATAATTTTGATCTTGAAATCTGTTCTAGGTGTGGTGTACTCAATACTGTATTTTTCTCTACATTCATTTGACATTGTGACATTGTCACGATGTTTTTGTTTTTACACCGACCAATGGTGAAGGGGACTGAGGGGACCAGTAGTTTTGGGAAGCTTCTATTAAGCTAAAAATGGTTCATGAATGATGAATCTCAAGTCATTACATGAGAAATATATTATTCCCCAGGTAACTCCCATAGCTGATTTTAGAGTCACTAGCCAATGAGTTACACTTGTTAAACTGACTCAGCACACTGGACATTGTGATTACTTACAAATACCTTTTAGCAACATAGTCTGCCTGTGAGACATTTTCCTGGACTCTTTTGGGCCAGAAGTGCTAAGTCCTTTATTTCTGCATAAGGCTACAGTGAAGGATGGAGATGGAGGGAATGGCTTAATGTTCTTGTAGGAACTGGCATGATGTGGGCTTTGGAAATGAAAACAACCCTAAACATTCCATTCACTAAGGAAAATTAAAGAATGGGAAATGGGGACATAATTTTAAAAACATTTTCATGAGAACTAATTGTTAGGTCCTCTCCCTGAGGGCCCCATGTAGATGCCCCCACCTCATTAAGTCTCCACCCAGTTACCTGGGTAACCTGCAGACCTGGAGGCAGTTACCTCCCCTTTCCCTGAGGTCACATCCTAATCCACCTGGCCACACCCCTTGCCCCTGCCCTAGATATAAGGCGGGGCTGGGTGGGGGCCTCTTTCCCTCCCTTCTCTCCCATCTCTCTCTCCTTTTTCTCCGGCCATGGATCATCTTGGCCACAGGCCAGCAGTTCGGTAATAAACTTTCTCTCCTGCCTGAATACCGCGTGGCGTTCTCCTTTACCAGCTACCTACTTTAAAAACCTAACACTAATATGCTCTATTGATACATTACAAAGTGATGTTCAGATCCTTGGTTGAACCAGTCATGATTGTAACCCTCTAATATGTGTGTGTGTATGTGTGTGTGTGTGTGTGTGTGTGTGTGTGTGTGTGTGTGTGTACCAGTACTGGGTCTTGAACTCAGGGCATGGGCCCTCCTCCTTAGTTTTTTATTTACTGAAAGATGGCACTCTACCACTTGAGTTACAACTCCACTTTTTTTTTTTTTTTGGCCAGTCCTAGGCCGTGAACTCAGTGCTCAGGGCCTGAGCACTGTCCCTGGTTTCTTTTTGCTCAAGGCTAGCACTCTGCCACTTGAGCCATAGCGCCACTTCTGGCCATTTTCTGTATATGTGGTGCTGAGGAATCGAACCCAGGGCCTCATCTATACGAGGCAAGCACTCTTGCCACTAGGCCATATTCCCAGCCCGCAACTCCACTTCTTTTTTGCTGGCTAATTAGAGGTAAGTGTCAGACTGCTGACCATGCTGGCTTTGAACTGTGATCCTCAGATCTCAGCCTCCTAAGTATCTAGGATTACTAAAGGTGTGAGCCACCAGTACCCAGCCAATGACCTGTTCTTAAATGAAGCACAGCCAGCTTGTATAAGTTTGCAGCAATATTTCTACTTACCCCAGTATCCCTTAGTCTATTCAGTTCTTAGGATATAGTTCTTATGGAGATATTCCTAACTTTGTCCCACTACCTATTCTTTCAAGAGAAAGGTCCTTTTCTAGTCTTCTCCCTCTAATTGGAGTCCAGCTTGGCTCATTGTCTTTCTTGATGAGATGTGTGTATGATGTAAATGGGTTCAAGCAGTTGTTTTTGAAAGTGTTTAGGTTGTGTGTGTGTGTGTGTGTGTGTGTGTGTGTGTGTGTGTACACATATCCTTCTGTAGATGTGTTTAATGCTTTTCTGTTTTCTTAGACAAAAGCCGGTCCATTCCCATAAGGGAAAATATTTGAGGCCAGACCCAGCCAAAAGACTGTTAATGGTCAACGAGGAAATGCATGAGGAGATAAAGAAAACTCCCCCTCCTCTGCCCTTCTGCATTAGGTGCTACCTCCAAACCCTTTGACTTCCTCCATATATAGGGTCATTTGAGCTGGGGTCACAGGAAATCCTGCTGATGGTGTATTTAGGTTCCTGACTAGTGAAACTTACTTAGATGGCTGTGGTGGGCAGGAAATGTCTTGGCCTATAAATAAAAGCTTAACCATTAAGGAATGGAATGGATAAGAGGCTCCTAAGGAGCTCATGGGTCTCAGAGTTCCAGGATACTGAGGCGGCAATTGGGTAATTGGGTTAGGGAAGGGCAGGAAAGGGCTTATCACTAACCCTGAGGCCCACCTGCTCAGCTATAAGCAGCAAAATAAATGGTTAGGAAGATCTCAGAAATACTGTCCCTGGCTTCATGTGGGTGCAAATACCTAAATAGAAAATTTGTCCACATTTTCAAGCAGTACTCTTCACTCTCTCCCTTGTGTGGAGGTGATCGAGTTCCCACTCATTTCACCTCTGTTCAGAGATCAGGCCTCTAGGGCATTTTCTAGACCAGGTGAGAACCATCTGGAATCTCCTGGTTTCCTGCTTTGAACATCCATCAGGAGAAGCACAGACTTAAACCTTCCATAACGTCTGATGTGTGGGAGCCCTAGGAGGGAGATAAGTCAGAGGGTTCCTTGTCTCACAACAACATCCTCGTTGGAAGAAATTGCTCCTAGGGCCTTTTGGCAGAACTTTGCCTTGGCTTTCTAGAAGTCATGTAAGATGCCATGGGGGCTGCAGCCTGGGTTCCTTTCTGTGCATTGCACAGCAGAGATGATGGCTGCTCACAGCGGCTGTTTCCTCCTTTTGCAAGATCCTGGCATGATAAATCTGTCTGTTCCTTGTTTTCCCAAGAAATGGAAACAGCGAATACCAGGCACAAGGAGAGCATCTTTGCTCATAAGGTGGATTTCTCTTACCCTTAAACTCTCCTCATTTTTACATTTCTTCTGTCTCTGCATTTACATCCATGCAGACACAACTCCTAGGCACGAGTCTGTAGTACTTGGCAGTGACAGAAAAGGCCTTAGAGCACATCTCCCAGTCGCTAGATCCATGTAGAGACAGATGGTTGGACACAGAGAAACAGCCAGGGGGAAGCAGAGAGGTACAATGACAAAGGAGACAGGGATAGACAAGCGTTTAAGGGTTGCTGTGTGATCTCTTGGCAGCTCTGTGCAGGTCAGCTGGGCAGCGAAGGCCCAGGTTCAGTTGACCTCACTCACCTGTGGGGGGGATGAAGAGCTAACTCAGCAATAAACTTGACTTTGAGCCTAAAAGCTTTTGCTATAAAAGGAGGGAAAAAATAGTAAAACAAAACCTCACAAAATGCATTGTTTTGGTTTAAAGGTGTTGGGTCCATGGAGAAAAACATTTCACAAAAATCCGTTGGTGTTTTTTCCCCCACCTTTACTTATGAATAAATATTATCCATTAAGATCCTTGAAAAAGGTGCTTAAATACACAGTGTTATATTTTCTTCCTGGTTTGCGTGTGACGACTTCGCCTCTGTGCTGTTCTTGTCTCGTCTTTTCTTCTCTGGGGTCTCCAGAAACAATTGCTATTTGGTTGGAGGCTTTCCCTCTAGGCCCTATCCTGGCAGGCAGCCTAAACCCCCCTCTAGCCCAAACCCTCCCCTCCCCTCCCTTCCTCTGGCCCCACCCAGCAAGATGCACTATCACAGGGCTGCGCCCACGCCAGCAGCCGGCCCCTCACGTACCCTTTTGCTGCCTCTTTTTCCTTCCAGGCACAAAGTCTCAGGGCTAGGGGTGCAATGGGTCAGGCAGAAATAATGGGGAGAGGGGGAGGGAGTGGTCCCAGTGGCCACCACCAACATGCCAGCCCCCTTCACTCCTCACTACCCCCTCTGGCCCTCTGTCCAATGTGTTTGTTTGTTTGTTTGTTTTACAAGGCAGAGACCTTGACAACGTTGCTGGCTATGGAAGGAATGTTCGTGTTGGGACCTGGGCTGCCAGGGGGTGGCCGACTTTCCCCTTCTGGGGTTAGCGCTGGGGGAGTGGGGATGCTGATGATGGCTGTGGTGATCTGGGATGTTTTGCAGTTTGGTCTCAGTCCGTCGTCTGCTTTCAAATTAAGGCTGGAGCGACTAAGATAGAAAAGAGTGAGTTGATGATGGCTTCTGCTTACTAGCATCCCAAAGCATCCTTTATCCCCTTCCTTTGTATGCTCATTGGAATTAGTGGGAGTCTTGGTGACCCTTTACTTCCACCTTTGGTAACTAGCTTGTAATGATCCATTCTAGTTACTATGATTGAACTCCTGGCACTACAAAGTCATTAATAGACTGGGGTTTTGGAATTAATAGTTGAAAATTTCTCTTCTGTGGTTCTGGACATAATTATTTGTGACATTTAACATTGGTGTTTCCTGAATTCTCTGTAACTCATTTGGCAACGATGGCAAGTGGCTTAAATATAAACAGAATCTGAGAAGGAAAAGTCAGTCTGTGATTCAAAGTCAACCTCATGTAAACTAAGCATACCATGATCGTAAAAATTATTTCCTTAATAAAATGATCAGACCAATTTTTTTTTTTTATGGAGGCAGGTCAGGTCATTTTTTTATTATCTTGGTGTGTTTCCCCATAAGACATAACCCCACTTTTGGGCATAAGGCTGCTGTATCATCCCATAGCCTGGGAAGGATTTAGGACCCAAACATGAGAAGAATGGGGGGAGGAAGGCGAGGGATCTCATGTGTTAGATAAGTTTGGGGGAGGAGAATGGCAAACGATGCTCCATTCTCTTAAATGCTAAGATTGTTTCACTCTGGGGATGAAATGACTCAGGCCTTGGGGGGTGAGGAGATGGAAGCCACCCACCTGGTAGTGAGGGACGGCTGCTCGCTGCCCTGGATGTGGATGGTGCTGAGCTCTTGCATGCTGCGCAGGCGTGTGGCTGGCAGGTTGGAATTGGGTAGATGTGTGGTTTTCTTACTGCGACGGGAACAGCAGGTGGTGGTGAGGCCAGGGTGGCTAGACAGTGAAGGACTTCTTGTGGATGGGTAGTTCTGCATTGAGCTCTCCATGCAGTTCTGCTCAAACATCTGCTCATCAATGAACTCATGGTTCTGTAGGAGGCAGAAGGAAAAGATGTAGGAAAAGGTGGAAGGGAGAAGGGGCATGAGCCCCAGACTCTGCATGGCTGCCTGTCTCTGCTTTGGGCCTTGAAGCAAGGGCTTGCAGCTGCCTGCATCATAAGCATTTGGGAGGAGTGATGGCAATGTCCCACAGGCACCAAATGTAGAAAGAATCAATCTGGCCTACCTAGCCACCAGATTGAAGGACTTTTGCTTGAATGCTAGGCAGGTATCCTACCACTTAAGCCACTCCCCCAGCCATTTTTGCAGTGGCTATTTTAGAGATCAGCCCTTGCTTTATGCGTGAACTGGTTTGGACAGTGATCTTCATGTTTGTGCTTTCCCAGGTTGCTGGGGATGACAAGTGCATACCACTGAGTCCAGCTGATGTGCCGCTCCCATAGTTGGGGTAACAGGCACCAGCCACTGTCCCCAGCCACTGGTTGAGGAAGAGCCTCACCAACATTTTTTCTTTTTGTCTCCATTATTGTTAAACTGTGCCCCTCTGATCTCTACTTCCCCACTAGCTAGGATTACAGGCTTAAGCCACTGTATCGGCTTCTTCTTCTTCTTCTTCTTTTTTTGTCGGTCATAAAACTTGAAATCAAGGCTTGGGCACTCTCCTTGAGTGATTTATGCTCAAGGCTACCTCTCTACCACTTTGAGCTGCAGTGCTACTTCTCATTTTCTGGTGGTTAACTGGAGATAAGAGTCTCACAGACTTTCCTGCCCAGGCTGGCTCTGAACTGCGATCCTCAGTCCTCAGCCTCCTGAGTAGCTTGGATTACAGGCGTGAGCCACTGATGCCTGGCTTTCTGGCTGTTTTCTCTTAGTGTTTTTTTTCTTTAATATTTGGTCTAATTATGGGATATGGATCTTTAGCACACATGGAGGCAGAGGACACCTATGTCATGGGAAGGGAATGCTAGCCATCTCCTGACGGTAGGGCCCGAGGGTGGCATGTAGCACAACCCAGGCTAACTAAAAAGTGGCTGCTTGGGCAAGGTGACGAAATATCTATGGCACTGATATCCTGCCCAAGGAGGTCAGAGCAGGGAGAAAGTCAGAGAAGTTCAAGAGAGGCCTCCTTCTACCCCAGCCCCAGCTGAAAGCCAATACCAGGAGTCTCTAAGGAGTTGGGCGGGAGAAGTGGCACACGTACACGCAATAGAAAACTGACATTGGTGCCATGTTCCACCGTCCCCTCAGAGCCCTTGAGGAGGTCAAAAGAGGGAATTGTAAAGGCAGTTGGGTAGTTTAGCACAAAACCACTGAAGCCTGAGCTGACACTAGGTATGAGAGCAGAAGAACAAGAAGCCCCAGAGAATCAACAGCACATGCACAGAATCAGACCCGGGATTGAAAGGGGGAGACCCACAGACGCAGAAGACTCAGAGAGGAAAAACATCAATTGAATTTTTAAAAAGTTATACCTTGATGGTGGAGGTTCGTACAGATAACAGGGGATCATCCACAAGATAGGACAATCCCTACAGGACAACATGCCAACAGAAGATAAAAACACCATTGATTGTACATTCCAGCATTCCCAAGCCAGTTTTGACAGTCAATCAATCCCAGCATTCCACCCTTTGAGTTCAACATTCCATCCCTTGTTCCCAGCATTCTGCTCCCCCCCTCACCCCAACATTCCGCCCCTTGGTTCCAACAGGACCCCCACTCAAAACCAACATTTGCTCCTTCCATCCCAACATTCTCCATCCACCCCAACATTCCACTCCCAAGGACCACATTCCTCCCCAGCATTCCAGAGCTTCAATCCCAACATCCCACCCCCACAATCCAACATTCTTCTTCTCAAATTCAGCATTCTACTCCTTGAATGCCAGCATTCCATCTCAATACCCAAATCCCATTTCTTCAATGCCAACATTCCAGCCCTTCAAACCCCAATATGTTCACCCATAATTATTTCAATCTATACATTCCACCCAGCACATGCAATTAGAAAGGGCAGTTGGGTCTGGGCCTATCCCTTTGGCAAGCTCAACATCTTTGAGGGAAATTCTGGATAGAAATAGAGAGTTTTTGATGATCAATCTTGGAAACTATGATTTGCAGAGTGCCTTTCCCTTTTGGAGGTCCTCACTGGACTCAGCTGCCATTCAGAGTAGCCACGTTTGGCTCAGATTAAAAGTCATTTTATCGCCAGGGAGGCCAGAATATGGAACATTGGGAATACAAGAATTCCTTTGCATGCTCAGTCCTGACGCTAAGCTCTTTGGGGAGGGAGTTTCTAGAAAGGAACAAGAAGGATTTCACTTTGGTTTGTCCACTGACTTCTCCTTCCTACTATTCCCAGAATGTTTTGCCAAGGGTTCAGAGCTAGCCCTACTGCCCTTCCTTTCAGGCTGTTGGGGAGGCACAAGCATCATTCTCATTCCAGCTGGGGCACCCTACACTGTGACAACTCCTTCAGCAACCAGCCTTTCCATAGCTGAACTTCCGGAAAATTGCAGACTGACTGAGGGGCGTTGGGACTTTGATAAATCCTCAATAGAGAAATATGTGCACTGCTCCTTCATTAGCTGCCTCCTGTTCCAAGACATATGTAACACAAAGGGACTCACAGATTTCATCAACCTAGTCCCTGAAGTGGGAGAGAAGTTGACACTTTGCTACTGTTTTGTATGAATTCAGCCTGTATGTGTTGAAGGATGATGCCCGTCAGAATGGCCAAATGGAGATGCCTGTAGCCCTCAGTAATGAAATAGGCCGAGTGCAGAGTGCAGAGTGCAGAGTGGAGTGGGGAGGCAAAGGAATGGCTTCTTCTATACTGCTGCAGGACAGAATGGGGCTTCTACCATGGTGACCTGTCTTTCCCCTTAGGGTCTTCCTCCTGAAGGTTGACAGACTTCACCAATGCCTTCTGGGTCTGAAGGGGACAGACTGACTTGTGGACTAGGGTAAAGAGATGAGTATTGACATAGGAAAAAGTTATGGTCAGGGAAGAGACAGAAGGTGGCAATGGGCTGAGACTCACAGTGGTCTTTTCCAGGCAATGCAGCAGGTGATGGTGCTGGCTCTCAATAAGAGAGGTGCTTTTGCTCATATGCTCCTCTTCTGGAGTACCCTGGAGAGAGAAGGAAGAGAGGCTAAGTATAAAGCTGGCTGATCTCTTTCTGGTGCCTTTGTTTCTCCATAGAACAAGACCAGACAAATCTCCATGTGCAACATATTAGAGTCAGCATTAAACACAGATTAGTCTTAGGCTAGGAGCCTTGGCTCCAGCTGGTTTAGGAGTAGTTGTGAGAAACTTAGAGGAGAGGGATGTAGATGGGGAAAACTGAGGGGCATGCCCGCTTCAGGGTTCCAACTGGAGCTTTGGGGGTAGCAGTGCTAGTGTCCATGGGCAGAAAATCTGCCCATGTTCCCCCATCCAGCCCCTCTAGGCCCCTACCGTCAGCTCCAGTGCCTCGTTGAGGAGCCCATTGCGCTTGCTGTGCAGGTAGGCATTGGAACTTCCTGTTTTGGCCACTCGGATCCTGGCAAGGCGGGCTTTCTGTGATTGGCAGAGATAATAAGAATGTGAGGGAGATGAACATACAAGAAGACAACAAACTTAGCCAAGGTCAATGTCAGCAGGCTGCCCAGTGAGGCTTGCCTCCCAGGTGAGGCCTGATATAAGGGGAGGAGGCCTGGGACCTGGGCACTGTACTGTCTTTGTACAACCAGACCACAGTCAGTTTCTAGGATTACAGGCATGAGCCACCAGCACCCATCAAGTGTAATTTTTTTATTCATGTGAGTGTGTGATTTCTATAAATCCGGGGATGGCTACTTCTGTAGATGAAGGAGAGAATGTACCAGAGAAAGGCTACCAAGCGAGCCCCACCACTCCTCCACGAGGAGTAAAGAACATTCCTAAAGGTCTACGGCAATTCTCTCTGGGAATCCTGCTCTAGCTTTCTTCCCCTTGGCTGGATGTGTATATTCAAGCAAGTTTCTTGTAGCTTGTGGATGTGGCTGTTATTGCTCTTGGTAAGTGCTAGGTGTTGAGAGCTGCATATGGAAATCCAATTGTGCCAAGCTCATTATAGCCTTATATAATCTGATTGTACCACTTAGAGCCAGACCTTTCTCATATCTGGGGTCTGTCTTCATTACTTTCCAGAGATGAAAGATTCTCCTATTCTCCTTTGTGGCACTTCTTTTAATCTTATGGTACCTTGGGCTCTATTAAAGCAGCAGATTGTCATATCAAATATACCATATCGCTTAATCATTTCCCACAAAGGATAAAGAGGTTTGAGATCCATTGACAGAATCATACCCAGCATATGAAATTTGGTGGGCTTCTGTAGCTTGGTTTTAAGTTCCTGAGGGCCAGGGCCTGTGGCTTATAAACTTTTTTTCTTTTTCCTAATCTCCAGCATTCAGCACAGGACTCTTGCACTGAGCAGGTACTTTGGCCTTTGGCATTGAAGCCAAAGCTTCCATAGCATTCTCCTGCTCCTTCTTTGACTTCCATTTATATCATGCAAGTCTCTAAACTTAAATTGAAAAATCCCAGGAGGCTGCATTTCAACAAACATGGAGATCCCAGGGTTAGAGGAGAAACATGGAAGTAGAATGCTTCCACACTCTAAAGGTCAAGACACTATTTATGACTGAGGGACTAATTCTCTCACCCCCTGAAATCCTTCCACAATTGAGCTTGGATGGCAAGTGCCACTTGGACATGAGTACTTGGATCTCTTGCTCTTAAAGAGTCAGAAAAATAAGGGAGAAATGGAGAGGCCAAAAGATAGGCAACATTGCAGTCTTAGGCCTTTATCCAGGAGAAATGGAAACATGTTTATATAAAACCCTGTACATCAATGTTCACAGCAGCTTTATTTGTAATAGCTGAAATATATAATCATTCCAGGTAGTCTTCTCAGTAAAACAAACTGGGAAATCCATCATATGGAATACTACTCAGCAATGAAAAGGACTGTTGAGACATGCAGTTGAGATGACTCTCCAGGAATTATGTGGAATTAAAAATAATTCATTTATATAACATTTTTGAAATGTAAATATTTCTATAAATGGAGAACAGATAAATAGTTTCCAGGGTTAAGGATTTTTGTGGGGTCACAGCCAGGGGTGTGGTTATAAAAGGGCACCAGCTATGCTTGTGGTGTTGACACTGGTCAGTCTCAGTCATCAGACTCTGATGGTCTGCATGAGCCTACCCCCGCCACTCTCTCTCTCTCTCTCTCTCTCTCTCTCTCTCTCTCTCTCTCTCTTTCTCTCTTTCTCTCTTTCTCCCTTCCTTCCTTCCTTCCTTCCTTCCTTCCTTCCTTCCTTCCTTCCTTCCTTCCTTTCTTTCTTTCTTTCTTTCTTTCTTTCTTTCTTTCTTTCTTTCTTTCTTTCTTTCTTTCTTTCTCTCTCTCTCTCTCTCTCTTTCACATATACCCATACAATTAAATGGGAAATTTGAATCAGATAGGTGAGTTGTACCAGGATGCATACCCAGGTGAGTTATGCCTTTACTATGTGGTTTTGTAACATCTTACCATTGGATAAAACTGGAACAACTAGACAAGGAGCCACTTTGCATTATTATTTTTTCACAACTACATGAGAATTTAAATTTATCTCAAAGCAGTTGTCATAATCCTAGTTACTCAGGAAGCTGAGATCTAAGGATTATCATTTGAAGCCAGCCTTGGCAGAAAAGTCCATGAGACTTTTACCTCCAACTAATCAGCAAAAAACTGGAAGTAGAGTTGTAGCTCAAGTGCTACAGCACTGACTTTGAGTGAAAAAAAAAAAGCCAAGTTAGAGCCTAGTACACTCTGGTACCTATACACATAAATTATCTCAATAAAAATATTCTTTTTGGGGGGGTCAGTTGTGGGGCTTGAATTCAAGGGCAGGGTGCTGTCCTTGAGCTCTTTCTGTTCAAAGCTGGTGCTCTACCACTTTGAGCCACAGCTCTACTTCTGGTTTTTTGGTGGCTAATTGGAGATAAGAATCTCATGCACTTTCCTGCTTGGGCTGGCTTTGAACTGTGAACCTCAGACCTCAGCCTCCTGAGTAGCTAGGATTATAGGTGTGAGCCACCAGTGACCGACTCAATAACATATTCAATTAAAACAAAGAATATGGTGCTTGGGTGTTGCTTAATGGTAGAACATATGCCTTGCATATGCAAGCACAGGAAGCAAAACAAGCCAAAACCCCACCCCCTTAATAATCCTTCCCCAAGTCAAAGAATCCAAAGAACATGGGCATCTCCTAAGAATGGTGATGCGGTACAGATGCAGAGCAAACCAGTCACCACAGGTAGGGATGATGAGCCTCTGTACACAAGGCCTGTGGACTGAGCTTACCTTCTTGGCCATCATCAGCTGCAGGGATATGGCCTGGGCTGGGGACCAGTGCAGCTTCCCTGGCCTCCTCCCGGTCCCATCTCTTCTCTCCCAGGAGGTCCCTTGGGCTTGCCTGCCTTGGCTTACTATTACAGAGTCTGCTGGAAGCAGGAATTACTGTGGTTTTTTTTTCCCTATCACAAGAAGCCCAAGGTGAAAGAGACTGAGCTGAGCACAGTCTCCAGGCTAGATGAAAACACTGTAAATATTTACTCTGATTTCAAAGGGAGACAGAAGAGAGACAGAGGAGGGTGAACAAGGAGACTCATCTCAAGCAGTTTAGAGAAAGGAATAAACTGAATTACTCCCTCTGGATTTTAATTGCACACATTGGACTTTATCCATTCCAGAGGTAAAGTCCCCTGTGATGTCTGCAGGTGAGATGCTCTAAGAAGGAGGCACAAGTGTAGGAAGGGAGGGGAAGGTGGCCAGAGTTCAGGTTTAGAAGATAGGGTACAGAGTGGGACAGGAGGATGAGGAAAGAGGTAACTACAAGGGCACCTGACAGGTGATAGAAGAAACTTAGGAACAAAGTGAGTTGGTATAGGATTATATTTGGCACTGTGTATATTTAATTGTACATTATTTTGTGCAAATGATCATATAATAATTATGCTTCTCAGAGGTAGCTCTTATGGACTTAAGGCCTTATGATAATTCATACACAGGGACCTGTTCTGAAATTCTGGATTGCTGGGACCAAGTATGAAGCACTGATTGTGGGCTCTCTCTCTCTCTACTTCCCCTTGCTTGGGGGGGAAGGGGCTTGTCCGCCCCTTCCTGGGTGGTCCTTTATCGCTCTCACGTGGGAGCAATGGCCACAGGTAGCCTCGGTGGCGTGTGGTCGCAGGGTGCCCCCAAACCGCCAAGAACGACACGGATGTGTGGGCCCCTGGAGAAAACCGCTAGGGCTTCTGTTTATTCAAATGAGGAGCCTCCCAGATATACCCCAAAGGCGGGCACAAGAGAGGGGCCCCTGATTGGTCCCAAGGAGCTGTCCCTCAAGTGATGTCAGGAGACTTCCTTTGTAGGCAGAGGTCCAGCCCCCCAAGGATGGGCCCCTGGGGTACCCCTCCGCCATAGCACACGTGCTAGCCCCAGGAACAGGGGCTACTCTTCCTGTTAAAGACAGGAAGGGGAGGGACAGGCCGAGGTCAGCTGTGGCCCCTTAAAGGTACAGCTGACCCCAACAACTGATATCAGGCAGAAGCAAATAATCAGCTGCAAGGTGTGCCACATAGTAGGTGCTCAGGAAATTTGTGGAACAAATGAATAGAAGGATAATATATGAAGATCTGAATCCTAGGCTTCAATAAGCCAATTTCAAACAAGGTCTCTGACTCTTTGTACCCAGAGGCTCTGACCATGCCTCCTGGTGGCAGAGATACTCAGATCAGGAGGGAAATGGGGCACTCCTCTCAGATATCCCTTCCTTGATAGGAACCTATAGAAGCCATTTCCAGGGACTTTCTTTAGCCAGATGGCTTCACAATTGAATGAAGCATGAGTTGGCTTAATTGATGATTGAAGGCTTCTGATGCAGGAGCTTCTGAGCCTCCAAGCTTGCAGAGATCTCCCTGTTTCTGTGGGCCCAGGACCACATATCCCCCCTCCCCGCTGCCTTAAGGATACACTGGGCAGAACTTTAGACCTTCCTCAGGGCTGACGATGGCTCTCCTGGACGTCATCCATTGAGTTCTGTGGCTTCCCCTCTGGCATTAGAGTGAGCTATACTGCTCGCTGTGCCATTTGTTCTGGAACTCACCAACCTCATGATGTTCTCCTTTCATGGTATTCATTTTTCTTTTTGGCTCATTTATTTTTGTCACTAGGCTTTGTATAGGCTAATATAAGCTATTAAAATGAGATTTTCCCAGTAAGCTTTTGGCTGGGAGAAGGAGGAGCCAAGAGACTGCCCAGTGACCGTGGCTGGGTGTGGAGATGGGCCATGGACCAAGGCGTGGCCTTAGGATATCAGAAGGAAGATGATAGCCAGCTCATAGGTAAATGAGGGCATGCTGAATTTTCCAGCTGCCTGCGGCTAGAATCTATGGTGCTGGTGAGTCTCAGGAACACCAGCTGCCTTCTCTCCTCAAGCTGGAGGATGATTGTTTAGGGATTTTCCAGATAACTCCAAGTCTGGCAGTCTACCTGCTCCCTGCTCCTTCTACTCCCCCTGGTCCCCACCGTCTCATGTGTGGCTTACCTTTTGTGCCCTGCGTTTATCAGCTCTCTGATTCTGGTGGTAAATCCTGCTAAAGTTGGAAACAATCACAGGGACCGGCAGGGCGATGACCAGGACGCCACTGAGGGAGCAGATGGAGCCGAAGATCTTTCCTGCAATTGTCTTAGGCACCATATCACCATACCTAAGGGAGAGACAGAGCGAGAGAGACAGACAGAAACAGGATGTAAGGAAGAGAGGAGCCATTTTGGAAATAAGTCAGGCTCCCAGCCAATGATGCACTTCATTCATTCATCCATTAATTCAACAATTGCTTAGGTGCCTTCTATGTACCTGATTGTAGGCATATAATCTGAGAGTGAGCCAAGAGCAAAGATCCTTACTTAAGCCTTTATGGAAACAACTTCCTATAAAAAGAAGACTATATACAAGGAAATATATAGTCTTGTTTGTACCTTGGGGTTGTATCTATAAAGAGAAGAGAGGGAGGGAGCTGTGTCAGGCAGTAGGAGTGTGGTCAGGAAAGGCCTCGCCCATATACTAATGTTTAAACTGATATCTGAAGGCATGCAAAATCTCTGCTCATAGGTGTACTAGTCAGAAGGAACAGAGGTTTGGGGGTCCTGAGGTAATAGTAAGGACCTTGGCTTGTTCTAGGGATTGTCAAAGGGCCAGCAGGATGGGATATTGAGGGAGGCAAGAGTTATAACAAAGAAGATTGAGAGGTAGGCATGGCAAGCATGAAGCATTCAGTGGGTCACAGTTAGCAGCATACATTTCATCCCAAGTACAATAATGAACATGGATGTGTTTGTTTATTTATATTATAAAGATGACGTGCAGTTACATAGATCAGGTGATGAGTACATTTCTTTTTGAACCGTGTTACCTCTTCCCTCATTTTCTCCCAGTTTTTCCCTCCCAACTCTCCTCCCCAACAAGTTGTACAGTTCATTGTCAACAGAGTGTCTAGTGAGTATCACTGCTGCATTAGTTCACCCTTTGTCCCACCATTTCTGTGTTCCCCCTTATAGTCCTTAAAACAGAGAAACTTGCATACAAGACAAAAGGTACAGAAATCAAAAGCAGCTACAAAGGAGGAAAAAAAATCGAAACAAAAACAGAGATAACATAAACCTCTTGTTTCCATTTCTTGGAGTTCATTTCAATAAACATCATTTCACAGGATCATATACACATAGCTATTGAGCTCTTGTGATCTTTTCCTAAGAATATCTTCCTTTGGTCTTACTATGTGAATGTTTAGGATCCTGTTTAATTTATCATGTTCAACTGTAATTTTTTGTCTTTTACCACCCATTGCATTTACTTATAGATTTACAGGTACATTCTAATTACTACAAATGAGAGGGACCATGCAACCTGTTTCTTTGGGTCTAGCTTACTTCACTTAATATAATTTTTCCAAGTCTCTATTTCCTTACAAATGGTGCACTGTCATTCTTTCTGGTGGAATCATAGAATTCCATTGTGTTACATTTCATTGACCCATTCTTCCACTGAGGGGCACCTGGGTTGATTTCCTATCTTGGCTATGGTAAACAATGCTGCAATGGACATGGTTGTGCTGGTAGCTTTAGTGGAACTCCAGGAGTAGAATTGCGGGCCAGAGGAAAGCTCTGTGTTTAGTCTTCTGAGGAACCTCTGTACTGCTTTCCAGAGTGGTTGAACAAGTGTACATTCCCAGCAACAGTGTAGTAGTGTTCCCCTTTGACCACATCCCTGCCAACTGTTTACCAAAATGAACTCCAAGAAATGGAAACAAGTGTTTTGGTTTTTTTTTTGTTATTGTTCTTTTTCTTTTTTTGGGGGTGGGTGGGATGTTTTTTCTCCCTTGTTGCTGCTTTTGATTTCTGTCTTGTATGTAAGTTTATCTGTTTGGGGGAGTGTAAGGGGGAGCACAGAAATGGTGGGACAAAGGGTGAACTAATGCAGCAGTATTACTCACTATACTATACTATGTTGACAACGAACTATATAATTTGTGGGGGAGGAGAGTTGGGAGGGAAAAACTGGGAGAAAATGAGGGAAGAGGTGACATTGTTCAAAAAGAAATGTACTCACTACCAGAATCACAAGAAATCATGGATGAGTTTTTAATTAAAAGGAAACATTTTTGGTGCCAGTACTAGGGCTTGAACTCAGAGCTGGGAGCTCTTCCTTAGCTTTTTTTGCTCCAAGCTGCCATTCTATCATTTGAGCCAACATCTCCACTTCTGGCTTTTTGCTGGTTAATTATAGATAAGAGTCTCATGAATTTTCCTGCCACGGCTTGCTTTGAACTTCGATCCTCAGATTTCCTGAACCTCCTGAGTATCTAGGATTACAGGAATGAGCCACTCACGTCTGGCAAGATATAGATGGATTTTAAGCAGAACAGGAAGCGGATCTCATTTATGATAAGGAAAATAATAAAAAGCAAACCCACTTCCTAGTCACATGGAATTTATGATTTGCAAAGCTTTTCTTTTTCTGTTATAGATTTACCTCACACAAGCCCCATGAAGCTTGAGCTTTGTATTCATACTCAGACAAGGGTAGCGAGGTCCCAAGAATGAGATGGGTGGACCTTTTTTGCTCAGTGAGGAATAAACTCACTCCTCTTGCTTTTACCTAGTTTATACCACCCATGCTGTCTCAGAGAGATTCTCTGTGCTCCGGAACGCAGCTCCTTCAGCCAAGAAGTCACTCAGAGATGCTGCCAGCCCCTCTCCACTTGGAAAACTCCTTTAAGTACTTCACACTCTGGCAGCTGCCCCCAGGGATCAGCGTGGCCTGGCTCCCGCTCAGCCCGGGCACGCTGGCCAGAGCTTCTCTCCTCCAATCAATACGATGTTCTCCACAGCGGTTAAGTGTTCAGCCTCCTCTTTGTTGAGATAATTTAAAGGCCTTATTAAGCAAAGAGCTGCGATAACTCCTCTGGCTAAAGGCAGGAACTCTATCTCTCTGCCCCCGGGGTCCTCAGTGTGTTCTGAGCAGAAACACACTTAGCATCACCAGCAATGGTTGTGGCTGTAGTAGTGAGGCTCAAAGACACTTGTCCTGTGGGGGCCCCTGTGTCCTTGGTCTCCAGAAAAGATGGGGAGGGAAACAGATAAACTATGCCACGAGTCAGAGGTCCTCATTTGAATGCCTGAGGGCTTGGTGGAGGATCTGGCAGGGGATGACAGACGTTGTATGAATGAATGAGCAATCTCCTATAAGCCCCTCCTGGCCCCAGGAAGTAGGTTTCTGCTTAACACTCCCAGGTTATCTTTCTCATCTGCAGTGTCTGTGCCCTGGCTGCTGGCTCAACCTATCTCACAAACTCATGACCGCAGGGTCTGCTAGGCTCCTTTCTGGCTCTTTGAAACTATGACACTCAGGAAAGACTTTCAGGGAAGAGGTTTGAGAGCTTTGTCCCTGAGATGTCCTAGGTTCAAATCACTATATCATCTGGGGGGTTGTTACCTTGGTCCAGTTTCCTTGAGCCTCCATTTCCTTGACTATAAAATGAAGGTAGCTGGGCCCTAGTGGCTCATGCATGTAATCTTAGCTACTCACAAAGGATCTTGGTTTGAAGCTAGCCTGGTCAGGAAAGTCCATGAGACTTGGATCTCTAATAAACTACCAAAAAGCCAGAAGTGGAGATACTAGTAGTACAGCACTAGCTTTGAACTACAACAACAAAAAAATCTCAGGGACAGCGCTTAGTCCTGAGTTCAAGCCTCAGGACTGGCACACGCACGCATACGCGTGCATACACACAGACATACACACAGACACAGTAGTAAGAATAACTTGTATTACAATCTTATTGTGAAATATGCAGCCCATAAGCAATGAATACACTTTCTTTTATGTAGAGCAGTGGGTATCACTGTTTCTCCTCTGTGTGTGTCTCTCTCTTTCTTTCTCTCTCTCTTTTGTGTCCATACTGGGGCTTGAACTCAGGGCCTAGATGCTGTCCCTTAGCTTTTCCACTCAAGGCTAGCACTCTGCCAAGTGAGTTCATAGCTCTATTTCTAGCTTCTTGGTTTTTAATTGGAGATAAGAATCTCATGGACTTTCCTATCAGGGCTGACTTTGAACTGTGATCCTCAGATCTCTGCCTTCTGAGTAGCTAGAATTATAGGTATAAGCCACCAGCACCCAGTCCTTCCTAATGTGTAAAAACGTTCAGATGTTTAAAACAATCTTTCTATTGTCCTTAGCATCTTACCATTCTCACATGTAGTTTTCCTGACCCTGGTCTTCTGCACACTTTTCACGTTTCGTTTTCACCAGGTGAAAGGTGGCCAGGTGACAGAGAGAAAACAGAACAGCTCCATTCCCAAGCACTTCTGCTTTCTCTATGGAGAGGAAGGTGCGTCCTTTGCGTAAGTCTGGGACCAATGGGAATGGGAAGCTTGAAGTCAAGGAGGGAGAGTGGTCAGATGACTTGGTGGACTTCCATCAAAGGCCCACAGACCCTGCAGGGGTGTGTGCAGATGGGGCTGCAGAAACACTGCCAAGTGTCTCTGGCAAATGATACACCACAGCAATACCAATAGGCTACTGATGGAAAACAATTATATGCATATATGTAGTGTGTGTGTGTGTGTGTGTGTGTGTGTGTGTGTGTGTGTGTGTGTGTGTGTGTTGGTTCTGGAGCTGGAACTCAGGGCCTATCCCTAGCTCAAGGCTAGTTAGTGCTCTACCACTTGAGCCACAGCTGTATTTCCAGGTTTTTGGTGTTTAATTGGAGATAAGCATCTCATAAACTTTCTTGCCTGGGCTGGTTTCAAACTGCAGTCTTCAGGTCTAAACCTCCTGAATAGTTAGGATTATAGGCAGGAGCCACAGGTGCCCATCTGATTGATACACATATGTCTGTGTACACACACACACACACACACACACACACACACACACACACACACACAGAGAGAGAGAGATAACTCAGTAATCACAGACCAAGAGGCTTGGCATATCTGCCATCACATTGCTGGCAGAATTCAAGAACAGATTATTAAGTGGACAGCTTATGAACACTTGGAAAATAAGCCATGTTGGTTTGCTATGCATATGTCTTGCCAAATTAACCTTATTTCTTGTTTTGACAGTGAGGTGGATCTGGAGGCTGCTACAGATCTATTGAATCATAACTCAGCAAGATGTGCTCTTGTCCTCATTCCTTGTATATTTAACAAGCTGGGGCTGGTGATGTGGATAGTGGTGTGGCTAATGGGAGTGAAGGAATGGTTTCTCATCTTTTGGAACTTCCCCAAGATTACCAACAGTGGCTGTGAAAGCAAAGGAAGTTAGCTGACAGTGAAGGGACAAATCTCCCAGTAGATAATCTCCTTTAGTGAAAGAATAATAGATCAATGATATAAAGGATGGATTTAAAGTTAGGTCTCCATTGGTATGTTTCAGAATTTCTCAGCCACTTGTATAAAGCCAGAAGGAGGCAGTGTGGCCTAATAATTGAGAGAAGAGACCAGAGTCAGAAGTGGGTTTGAACTCTAGCCCCATATTAATTAAGTAGGTGACCTTAGTGATTTAACCTGAGCCTTTACCACATATGAAATGGGTGTTATGGCCCCAGTGTTTTGATAATATTTTAGAAAAAAACACTGTAATTCAGTGTTTAGGTAACTGTAAATTCTCTGTAAATAGCTGATGTGGTTGACACTAATTACTTGTGTGCTAATACTCTTTCCAATTTAGGAGCCATGTCTATTATAACATAAACTTTGAGATACTATAGTCTTAAAAACCCCACCTTCTGTCCCTAATGCCACGAATCACAGCAATTCCTAGAGCATCTGACCCAAGCTGGGTCAATGAGTTGCTTCCTTGAGTTTATTGTTTTTTTCAATAGTTTTATTGATAACTATTTTTGTTGTAGTACTGGAGTTTAAGCTTGGCCTTGTACATTTTTTGTTGTTGTTATGCTGGGACTGGGACTTGAATTCAGGGCCTCACATTCTTTCTTGACTTTCTCCCTCGAGGCTGGTACTCTACTGCTTGATCAATAGCTCCACTTCTCACTTTTTGCTGGTTAATTGGAAATATTAGTCTTATGGACTTCCCACCCTGACTGGCTTCAAACTGTGATCCTCAGGTATCAGCCTCCTGAGTAACTATTACAACAGGTATGATACCCGGTGCCCAGCATTGACTTGCTAGGCAAATGCTCTACCATTTGGGCCTCACTCCTTGCCCATTAGCTTCGAGATGCCATTTATATACCCCCAAAAAGCAAGCCACTCAAATTATTCATTTCCATAATTTTTAGTGTATTTACATAGCTGTGCTTCTGTCATCAGAGTCTACTTTCAAGTAAATACTTTTTTCAGTGTTAGCAGGACTTAAAGCTAGGGCTTGGCACAGAATATGCAAGTGCTTTACCACTGAGTGATATGGCAGTTCCTTAGTTTAGGACTTCCCCTTCCTCTCCCTTCCTATTTCTTTACTTATGCTGGGAATTCAACCCAGGGCTCGATAGAGTTGCATCAGCCCTAGAACATTTTAAAAACCCTGGAAAGAAACTCTACATTTATAGGCAGTTAGTGAATATTCTACATCCATCCATCACTCCTGGCAACCACAATTCTGTCTTTATAGATTTCTCTGTTTTTAAATGCAGCAGTGCTACTCACTAGACACTATGTTGAAAGTGAACTATACAACTTGTGGGGAAAGGGGGGTCGGGAGGGTAAAAACTGGGAGAAAAGGATGGACGAGGCGACACTGTTCAAAAAGAAATGTATTTAATACTTGATTTAAGTAACCATAACCCCTCTGTACATCACCTTTACAATAAAATAAATAAATAAATAAAATATTCTGTGTTTTGGACATTTTGTCAATGAGTCATGTCATAATATGTGGTCTTTTGAGTCTGCCTTATTTTTTTCAGCTTATTTTCAGCATATTTAAGGGCCATTCATATTATAGGGTATATAAGTACTTTATTATTTTTATACCTCAGCAATATTCAAAATGTGGTATGTGTGGATATACAACAGTTTGTGAATTCATTCTAATTTATTTGTTAATTGATAGACACCTGAGTCATTTCTACTTATTACCTATTATGAATGGTGCTCTGAACATAGGTGTACAGTTTTTTCATATACATTTTTTGTGTGTGTGTCCAATTTTTATGTGGACATATGTTTTATTTATCTGGGAGTTATATGGTAACAATGTCTAATGGTTTCAGGCACTTCTAGAATTTTTCCACCGGGTACATCATATATTCTCACCAGAAATGAATTAGGGGGTCTGTTTTCTCCTTATCCAAGACAATTGTGTGTGTGTGTGTGTGTGTGTGTGTGTGTGTGTGTGTGTGTGTTGGTGTGGGGTTTAAATTCAAAGCTTGGGTGTTGTCCTTTAGCTTTTTGCTTAAGGCTAATGCCATATCATTTGAGCCACAGCTCTACTTCTGATTGTTTTCTTTTTTGGTGGTTAGAGATAAGAGGCTCCTGGACTTTCTGGATGGCTTCGAACTGTGATCCTTAAGTCCTGGCCACCTGAGTAACTAGGATTACAGGCATGAGCCATCAGTGCATGGCAATTAGTATGTTTTTTTCTTGCATTTTCCTAATGTCCAATGATGTTGAACACCTATTTTCCTCCTGTGGCTTATACTTTGGGGACCAGATCAATCTTTCTTAAAGAAATGCTTGGGAACAACCTATGCTCTCAGCAATGGGAAACACCAGATTGCAAGTAGAGGAAGAAGGCTGGCATGTAGAAAGAGATGAGAGATGAGAGGTGAGTGATGAGCTCCCATCCTGTGTCTTGCTGAGGACCCAGATTTCCTCTTGACTTTCCTGTGGCTTGGTTATCCCATCCTTCCTTCAACTCTGCTTACTAATGTAATAATGATGATCAAGGATCTGATGATAATGATCCTGATGATGGTGATGACAAGAAGGCTGCTACTGATGATTGTTCTAAAGTAGGTTTCTAAATGATCGAGAGCTACTATGAAGTGGAGTCAGAAGGATTTTTTTTTTTTAAAAAAACAGGTTGCAATCATGAGTGAAACCAACTGGATTAATTTTAACAAAGATAAATGATACCACCAGCATTTTGATTCAAATAATCAATGACTCGCTGATGGGAGAGACCTGGCTTAGAAAGAATGTAGATTAAAAATCACTGGGCAGTTTAACTGCAATATCGGTCACTCATGTTCACTGCTCAAAACCTGATGACATCTTGGATTGGATTGACAGGAAAAGGCAGCGAGTGGTTGTCCTCTGCTCCTGGCTGAGATTCTGCCAGGTTGCTGGGTAGAGGTCCAGGTGCTGTGTGCTCTATGAGAGACTGGCTAATTGGATCCTACCCAGAAAAGAAAGTCCAGGATGATGAATGACGTAAAAATCCTCCCAAGGGAGACAACCAAAGGATCAGGAGCATTTGACCTATGGAAGAGAGGATGCGGATGGGGACGGAAGGATGAGGGGAGCAATCCATTAGAGGCAGTGCTAGGCATCAGTGGGGTTCCTACTAGCACTTTCATCCAGTTGGGCTTTCCCACTTGAGGGATGAGGAACATCCCAAGTAGTAAGAGGCAATGTATTAGGGTTAGATTGGGATGTTCTTTTGACTTTTCCACCAATGTTCTCTGTCCTTCACTTTTTTCTCTCCTAGGTAGAGGGAGAAAGAGAAGAAGGGTATGTGAGTGGGGACAGGGAGTAGATGGTGGTGCTGGAAGAGAGATCTGAGGCATTAGCTAGAACTAGCCCCCTCCTCTCCTCGCCCCCTCATCTCCATAGCTCCAGTGCCAACTATACTGTAGCAGTCAGAGTGGGTTTCCAGGTACCTGTGGCTCATGCCTGTAATCCTAGCTACTCAGATGGCTGAGTTTTGAGGATCACAGTTCAAAGCTAGCCTGGGCACAAAAGTCCAGGAGACTTTCATCTCCAATTAATCTCCAAGGAGGCAGAAGTGAAGCTGTAGCTCAAGTAGTAGAGTTAGAAAAATAAAAAAGAAAACAAAAACAACCTAAGAGACAGTGCCCAGGCCTTGAGTTCAGGCCCAGTGCTCTCTCTCTCTCTCTCTCTCTCTCACTTGCATGCATGCACATGCACACACGGACCTTGGGTTGGGTGAAAGACTCCTGGCTGAGTCACTTTTTAGCTGTGTGACTATACTATAGGGATGTTATTAACCTTCTCTGTCCTTTTATTCCTGGACTTTCATAGGACTGTTATGATAGAGTAAATGAATTACCCTTTGTAAAAGTGCTTGGCCTGACACACAGTAAGAGCTTTGTAAGTGCTTACTAAACAAGCTGTAGACCCAGTCCACTGTTAATTCTAGACTGGACTTCTTCAAAGGCCTCTTAAACAGATTCATCACTCTTACTTTTGTTTCTTTTTAATTCACAAAGAAGCATGTTCCTTTATTTATGCATTCATTCAGTGCCAGTAATGGGGCTTGAACTCCTGAGTACTTCTCTTTAGTCTCTTTTCACTCAAAGTTGGTGTTTTACCACTTGAGCTACAGTTATACTTTTAGCATTTTGTGTGGTTCATTGGAGATAAGAGTTCTTATGGACTTCCCTGCCTCAGCTGATTTTGAACCTCGATCCTCCAATCTTCCCTCCTGAGTAGCTAGAATTACAGATGTGAGCCACAGCCTTCTAGCTAAGAAACATATTCTTAGAATGCAAATGAAAATGCATGACATTCTCTTGCTCAAAGCCCCTCAACAAATGTGTTGAAGTAATTGAGTTAGTGGGTAAACCTGTCTTAGAGTGGTAGAGTACTAGCTTTGAGCAGAAAAGCTAAGGGACAGTACCCAGGTCCTGAGTTCAATCTCTAGAGCTGGTGCACATGTGCATGCATGAATACACACACACACAGAGTAAAAGTAATAGCTTAGATAAAAATTAAACCCAGAGGGACTGGGAATGTGGCTTAGTTGTAGAGTGCTTGCTTTTCTTGCGTGAAGCCCTGGGCTTGATTCCTCAGTACCACATACATAGAAAAAACTGGAAGTGGCGCTGTGGCTCAAGTGGTAGAGTACTAGCCTTGAGCAAAAGAAGCTTAGGAACAGTGCCAAAGCCTTGAGTTCAAGCCCCAGGACTGGCAAAAAATGTGTGTGTGTGTGTGTGTCTGTGCATGTGTGTGTGTATACACACATACATACATATATATGCATACACACATATATCCTATCCTGATTTTTTCTAATGCTCCTCCACTCATACAAATAGGGATTTGCTTCCTGGCTCCATTCTGGCGATAGGAATCCCTTTTGGAGGTGTCAACCCAGGGCCAGGTGAACAGTGTTGCTTGCCATAGACCTAAGACGTCAGCCAGACCCTACTGGGCTACCGTGGAGCAGCGTGCAACATGCAGGTATGAATGGAGGATTCAGTGCTCTGCCTTTCTCTTTCTCTCCCTGTGCTTCCTCGGTAATCCGCAGTGATGTCTGGGCTGAGGCAAGAGCAGGGAAGCTTACCCCCTAATACTGAAGGCTAATTAATTTGTATTAGGGCTTAGGGATAATTAAACTTTTTATCTGAACTTAAGCTGCACAAACCACCCGCCTTGTACAGTTAATTGCTGCCTTCATTTCCTCCTCCAGGTGCCAGGAGATAAGTGCACGCCAAGCTCCTATCCACTTCTGTCTGCCTCTCAGGCTGAGCCAGCACTTTGGGCTGGGGGAGTCTACTGGTTATTGGGGGCCAGGGCATTGTCCAGGGCATTGGCCTCACTAGAGGGAGTTCAGTCAGAAATCACATCCCAAACAACTTTTTGCAAGGAGGGTATATCAGCCTGACTGCCATACTCAATCCTAGCCCCTTGGGGCACCCTTGAACTTGACTTCCTCAGTCCCTGATACTGGGGCTGGGGGCTGGAGAGAGAAGCTGCCATCTTGGGTGAGGTCAGGAGGTGGAGAGTTCTGACAGCAGCTGGGCCACACTTGCATTCCAGGGACACAGACTGCCTTGTCCAAGGCCAAAGGCCAAAGGCCACCCCCCTCCCCCCAACACTGAAAATACCAGCCTGGGCCAATGAGTAATCTTTTGACACGTGTCTGGGTAGCCTCTTTCCATGTTCAAATTACATCCCTTGGAGAAGCACTGCTAAAATGTTAACGTGTGTGTGTGTGTGTGTGTGAACATACTAATAAGAACAGATGCACTTGCATGCATGTGTACATGTATGTTTACATGCATATAGGTGTGCTGGTGTAAACAAGCATCGATGTGCATGAACTTGTGCATGAGTGCACATATATGTGCACATGTGTTCATGTATAAATGAGCATGCACATGCATGCCTGCCACACATGTGTGCACGTGTATGTGCATGGTTGGGCTTTCATTCTGTTAGGTATGCACATAATCATTTCATTTGTCCCTCCCAAGAACCCCTAAGCAGTGGATATTTTATTGTCCTCATTATACAACTGAGGAAATTGGGGCACAGAATGGTTCAGTACTGTGCTAGTGGTTACTTGGCTAGCCAGCTGCAGAATTGGGACAAGGACCAGGCCTGTTTGATTCCAAAGTCCCAAGATACAACTATCAGTTACTTTGGTCCAAACCTGTGGTTTCTCAAGAGTCAAAATGATGGGTGGCAGATAACGTAGAGAAACCTTAGAAGAGAACAGATCTAAGCATATGCCTAGCCATGGTTCTACAAGCAACTTCGTTCCACTGTTGGCTCCAGGGTGGGAAATGATCAACATGCTTCTTGTACTCCTTAGCCCAAAACAGATTATGCTCTTGTTCCCGCAGGCAGGTGCTTGGCTGTGCTCACCTGCAAAGAGAGCCTGGAGACAAAAATCTGGGTTACACTTTGGAGCCTTGAAGAATCTTCTGAAGACCCCATCTGGGGTGGACCCAGAGGACTGGATAAGGCTCAGAGCACAGCAATATAAGGCGATTCTGCAATAGCACTTAAAGAAT
This sequence comes from Perognathus longimembris pacificus, assembly GCF_023159225.1. Taxonomy (NCBI): domain Eukaryota; kingdom Metazoa; phylum Chordata; class Mammalia; order Rodentia; family Heteromyidae; genus Perognathus; species Perognathus longimembris. The sequence continues at coordinate 67,333,268 of NC_063167.1, read as the reverse complement.
GAAGCCTCGGCACAGGTCATTCAGCTCAGAGCAGTTAAGTAACATCCTTAGGATCGTCAGCTTACCAAAGCTGATATTCCAAGCATGTCTCGTTATATACTGCACTGTGGGAGGGGAAGGGAGAGAGGAGCCAAAGGCTTGGCTAATCTACAGGAGATAAAACAATCCCCCCCCCCCGCCCCGAGACAGCAGAGTGGCTGTCAAAGGTTGGGGAGCCCACACCCTGCAAGGAGGGTCTCAGATGCTAAGGGAGATGGTTGGGTGTCTGCCCACCGATGCTGCTGGACCAGGGGCTGCCATTCCTGTGTTTGCCCCACCCTTCAGGGTCACAGCCAGTCACTACTGTAGGAGCTCAGTATCATTCTTGGTCTATTCCTTATCTAGCCACCATCAAGGGCACTTGTACTGAGTGACAAAGCCAATATTCTGAACCAGTGGCTTTCAAATGGTAGTATGCATTAGAATTGCCTGGAAGGCTTATTAGTAAAACAGATTACTGGGCTCCAACTTCAGACTTCGGATTCTGTCAGTCTGAAGTGATGCTTGAAAATCTGCTATCTATGTTCCTAGGTGACAGTAATGTTGCTGATGGCCTCGTAGCTCTAAACTCTGCCTTCCCTGTGGGTCACAGATCTGTAGACTCAGAATGTTAGAAGAGAGGGTCTGTAGGAAATTTCTGCAGAAATGAGGAAACTAAGACAATATCGAACACTGGTCTTTCCCAGAGGTGCAGAAGGATGCCCTAAGCATCATGTTTCCTACTCAGATGCATGCGTGTGTGCATACATGCACACACAGGTACATGCACACACACAGACTACTAGCCTACCCTGCGCTAGCCTACCCTGTCCTTCTGGACTGATTTGTTTATCTTGTGCCTGTGCCTTGTGAGTTGCTAGGGATACAGAGACAGATAAGCATGCCTCTGCCATCAAAGATTTGATGATGTCACACAGGAGACAGACAAATTAATCATGATGGCAGTCCAGGGTCTCAACTCTGTGAGAAGGATGTGTACAGGTCCTGTGTGAGCACAAAGCAGGGGCTCTACAGGCTGGAGGGAGGACAGAAAGTCTGTGGGAGGCAATGCCATTGGCTGATTCTGATCTGTGAAGGAGCTATGAGGAAAGCGTTAGTGAGGGTAGGTGAGAGATGAGGTTGGAGAAGTGGTCACGTGAGATTCCTTCTGGGTGAATCCAAGGAATTAGATTGTAAACAATGGGTGTTAAAGAAGGATTTTAAGCAGGGGAGTGTCATGATTAAGTATTCATCTTTGAAAGACCACCCTGAAAGCTGCTGGCTGGCTGGGAATAAAGGTGGTTACTGCATCAGTTCAAGCAGAAAATGATAAGGAATGAGCTAAGACAATGGCAGTAAGCATAGGAAGAAGCACCAGTATGCAATATGTACTAATGAGGGAGCAAACATTTCTGTGCTTGAGAAGTGAATCATTGTGGGGATAGAGGAAAAGAAGAATCCCAACGAAGTTGGAGGCGTGGCTCAGTTGGTAGAGTGCTAGCCAATGAGCAAAGGCATTGAGTACTGAGTTCCAGTCCCTGTCTCAGCCCAAAAGAATAATTCTGGGCTGGTGCTCAGGCCTAGGAGATGTAGCCCTTCCCTTGCTCCTGCTATCTTCTCTTTTGTCACACTGTATTCATCTGTGTTCCCAGAGGTGAATAGATTGTTAGCACAATGGTTCATGTGACTGACTAGTTCACCAGAAGGTTATAGTAATGCAAAATATCTGCATCCTGAATATACTTTCTAAATCATTGCAAGGTTCATTTGAAGTGGGGGAAATCGACTTCACTTCCAATACAAACGATCAAGGTATGAGACAAAATCACAGTTGAGAAGGATGGGCAGGAAGCAGAGGGAGGAATGCTATTACTCTGAGGCACATGCCAACACAGACCTGCAAATTGTCTTTGGGCTGATAGCTAAGAGAGAGAATCTCAGATTAATTTAGGTTCTGGAAGTGGGCTGAAGTGGCTGTACAACTTGACTAATGGACAAACAGTATTTAAATTCTACTTAGAGATAAATTCCTTCATTTTGGCCTCCAGAATTTCCATAGGTTGTGGTGTATGTGTGGTGGGTGGTGCGTTCATGTGCACTGGTACTGGCGCTTAAACTCGGGGCCAGAGTACTCTTTCTTGGCCCTCTCTCTTGGTGCTGGTACTCTATCAGTATCTGGTTGTTTTCTAGTTAATTAGACATAGAATCTCACAGACTTTTTCTGAGTAGCTTTGAACCTCAAATCTCAGACCTCAGCCTCCTGACTAGTAGGATTATAGGTATGAGCCAGCTGTTTTCTGTTGACTGAAAAAGACCCCAAAACTCATAAGGAAGCAAAGATGCTCATGGGAATCAACAGCAAAATAAACATAACCCTTTAAGAACTTCAGATATTAGAGATATGGCACAGTTACATATGAAGTATTTTCTGGAAAGAAAGAAAAGAAAACAAAGGTATGCAAGAGCAGAACACAATACAAGACAGATGTAAAAAGAATCATCCAGAGATTTTAGAACTGAAAAATGTCTGATGCTTTTAGACCACAGTACTGCAAAAAGAAAACAAAATTAGTTAAGACTGAGCATTGATGGTTCCTACCAACTATTTATTCTTGAAAATTTCAGCTTCTACAGGAGATCTTCTTTTCCAAACCCTCGGGTTGTCACTTAGTACCCAAGGTCCTTGAACTTGAGTCTCTTCCTATCATGATTAGGAAGGTGATAAACACCAGTGTGGGTACCTGCATCAGCCTTGCCACCAAAAAAAGGTGATCACTATAGCCATATTACCAAGCCAGACTCCTATGGAGCTCACAGGACTCCCAGGAAAAGCACATTGACATAGACTAGCAGAGGGAGGATGAACACACAGCAGACCAATGGAAAACTTGACAGAGATAGAATAGTAAGTAGCAGCCAGCCACCTGCAGATAGAAACCAGGAAAGAGATGTAATCAGGCAATCAAGTTTGCTACTGGTCTCCCATCCATGGGAAGAAATTCAAATGAAAATTAGGATTTGATTATTTATGGTGATGCTTCCTACATACCCAGTCAGTCCTGGCCCCGTAGCTGTACTTGCTTAGTGAAGAGTCTTCAGGGACATTGGTGCTTTGAAAGAAGAAGTAGAAGGCAGATGGGCTCAGGGCCCAGAACTGTGAAGCCATCCAGTCCTTGCTTAGGGACAGACCTCATCAGAGATGGAGAAGGCAGACACTGACTTGGGGTGGCATCCTAGGGGAGGTAGGTTGAGGCCCATTGGCATGTTCCATAGCCCCAGTCCAATCTCTTCTGGAAACTATGTCTTGCTCAGTCCACCCTCCTCTGCCTCATTAGGTTTCAGTACTCCTGGGAGTCTAGGTTGACATGAAGCCATGAGAAATAGCACATGCCTGGTCAAACCACAGAGCTCCCTCTGAGACCCTGTCCCATAGGCCCGCACCATCTGCTCTTCTTTCACCATATGTGCATCACAGCAGCTCTCCTCCCTGGGGGTACTTCCCAGCCTTCTGCCATCCTGGGCTGGCAAGCATTTCCCAGAGATAGATTTGCTTCCTCAACTCTCCGGTGCAGCAAGAGGCCTGACAAGCTGAGGAGTGCCACGGTGGACACTGACTGCAGAAGGCAGGGCTGGACGCTGGGAGAAGTCATGATGTGGCCAAGGTCAGACTCCAGTGGTATGCCAGGGGGTGAAGCAGTTACTTTATATCCATGGAGGTTGGGGATAGAGGCATGGCTCAGTTGGAAGAAGGATAGCCAGTAAGAGAAAGCATCAGGTACCAAGTTGGAATCTGAGACTTGACAAAGAAAAAAAACAAAAACAAAGAAAAGGAAGTCCCTGGAGAAAAATGCATGAAAAAGGAGGAGGAGGAAGAAGAAAAAAAAAGAAAGAAAGAGAAAGGAAGGAAGGCAGGAAGGCAGGAAGGAAGGAAGGAAGGAAGGACATGGAGGTGACAAGGAGCTAGGGCACAGAAGCTGGTCTGAATACTTAGTAACCCAGCATTTGTTGTCCATGCACATGTTACCAGTCCTAGCTTGTGTCTGCCAGAAGCAGCATCCTTGTGATTCTTCTGTGTCCCTCATCAGAGGTTGACAGGCAAGAGGTAAAAGTGGACAAGACAGCAGGATTGTTAGGATGAGAGAGGCCTGGCTAGGTAAGGGTTAAGTGACTGGCTATTTCACTTCTTTTTTTTTTTTTTTTGGCCAGTCCTGGTGCTTGGACTCAGGGCCTGAGCACTGTCCCTGGCTTCTTTTTGCTCAAGGCTAGCACTCTGCCACTTGAGCCACAGCGCCTCTTCTGGCCGTTTTCTGTATATGTGGTGCTGGGGAATCGAACCCAGGGCCTCATGTATACGAGGCAAGCGCTCTTGCCACTAGGCCATATCCCCAGCCCCGTGGCTATTTCACTTCTATAGGACCACTCTCATACTGTCCAACTCTTTTGCATCTTTCCTGCCCTGTGTTGCTCCAGGACTGCCCTCTGACATCTTGGGGGTTCTCTCTCTCTTTGTCCATCCCAGTCTTCTGAAGATCAGTTCTTTGTCCACTAAGCCATCCCTTTCTCTGCCTCAGACTCTCACAGGATCTTGTCAGATCTTTTTTTTTTGGCCAGTCCTGGGCCTTGGACTCAGGGCCTAAGCACTGTCCCTGGCTTCTTCCCGCTCAAGGCTAGCACTCTGTCACTTGAGCCACAGCACCGCTTCTGGCCGTTTTCTGTATATGTGGTGCTGGGGAATCGAACCTAGGGCCTCTGGTATACCGAGGCAGGCACTCTTGCCACTAGGCTATATCCCCAGCCCCGTTGTCAGATCTTATGGGCTTATTTTGGGGACTGCTATGAAAACCAAGTCTGTCACAGTATCTTACAAACTGTGATGATGCTTAGCTATTCCACTGCATGAAACAACCTGGGTCATGGTGGGTCATTGTCAGCATGTCTGTGACATGTACCTGTAAATTCCCATTCTGCCCTGGGGAACAGCAGGGTCTATCTGTGCCTCTGCGCACAAGCGCACTCAGTTCCTCATTGGTGCTCCACTTAGTTTCTTCTCCAAGCTGGGTGCAATGTGATGTCATGAGAAGACTGCAGGCTCTGGGGTCAGAAGGCCCTGGATTGCAGCCCTGCCTCTGTCTCTAGATGTGTGCCTCCAGGGCACTGATGCTACATCTCAACACCTCCATCCTTCACCCAGCAACTTGGGAGTCATGACCTCCTAATTAATGGCAATGCACCTTCACAGACCCCACAGCACAGCATTAATACAGTGTTTGCCCTCCCTCCCTTCCTCCCTCTTTCCTTCCTTCCTTCCTTCCTTCCTTCCTTCCTTCCTTCCTTCCTTCCTTCCTCCCTCCCTCCTCCCTCTTCCTTGCTCTCTCCCTCCCCTACCCTGTCTCCCTTCCGCCCTGCCCTTCCTTCTTCTCTCCCTTCCTTCTTTCCTTCTTTTGGGTGCTGGTACTAGACCTTGAATTCAGGGCCTGAGCACTGTCCCTTAGCTTTTTCCCTCAAGGCTGATGCTCTATAACTTGAGCCATAGCCTCACTTGTGGCTTTTTTTTTTTTTTTTTGCCAGTCCTGGGCCTTGGACTCAGGGCCTGAGCACTGTCCCTGGCTTCTTTTTGCTCAAGGCTAGCACTCTGCCACTTGAGCCACAGCGTCACTTCTGGCCATTTTCTGTATATGTGGTGCTGAGGAATCGAACCCAGGGCCTCACGTACTCATGTACTCATGTACTCAAGCACTCTTGCCACTAGGCCATATCCCCAGCCCCACTTGTGGCTTTTTTGGTAGTTAATTTAGGATAAGAGTCACACAGACTTTTCTGCCCAGGCTGATTTTGAACTGTGATCCTCAGATCTTAACCTTTTGATTTTGCTCTGTCTTTCTAGCCACTGGTTGAAGTAAGCTCAGGTGAGATGGCCCAACATTGCTGAGTTAGGCTGGGAGGAAGTCTAATGCCATATTCCTGAAGAGGGGAGAGATCTATTCTGTGGCTCCAAATTTCTTTTGTGCTAGATGCAGTCAGCTGTTTGGAGGACACTTTGGGGGTGGTGGGCTAAATTCAGTGTATATTTCTAACACAGGTTTCCCATCAGCCTGCGGCAGGACGAAATTTCTGGGTTCCAAAGACAGTTAACTATTACCTGTAACCTCATCTCAGGCACTTAAAATCTTGCTTTATGGCCTGGGGCCAATTTAATGTTTCCATTGAGCTGTGAAAAACTCAGAAGAACCTTATCACATCTTACAAGCTTGCAGCCCCAGGCTCAAGCTTTTGGGCTTGGTTTGATTCAGCTTGGTAAATTCAATTGAATCTTCATTATTCCCTCCAAAGTATTTCTTTTGCTTCTTAAGGTAGAAATGAGGTCACGTGCTAGACAACAGCTTGGCCTGTCCGGCCTGAGGCTTTGTGGGTGAGGAGACATTCCTAAGTCTTCAGGAAAGCAGCTTGGACTCCTGGATGCCAGGGACAGGGGCCTGGCCTCCTTGGCCTTTGGTTTTTGTGTCTGGTTCTCTAAGCCTTTGCTTGTCTTCTCTCTGTCTTATGCTCACTGGTACTGATAAGGGGTTCTGTGTATGACATCCTAGCCCAGTTCCCTCCTCCTTTCTCTGTCTCCCAATGTAAGCAGGTGACAACAGAGGCTTTGTCCTTATCATCTGCTTCTCCAGTGCACAGACAAAGGCCTGCCACTGTAGGGTGTGTGTATGTGTGTGTGTATACATATGTGCACATGTGTGCATGCGTGTACACATGTGTGTACATGTGTGGGCTCTTACCTAAGCCAAACATTAGTGAAGGAATGAAGCAGTACTTCCTCACCCCTTCCAGAAACTTCTCTGGTATTAGCTGCTATACACATACACCATATCAGAGCTAAAAGAGCTCTTAAGAATCACCTGTTCTGTGCATGTTGAAGTATTCATGATGGAAACAGCATAGACCAGGAATTTGATTTAATATACTCCAGGACAAAAACAAAACAACACAACACAACACATAGAAGTCAGGTAAGTGAGTTCAGGGGACTCACTTACCATCACTTACTGTGCTTAAAATTTTATTAGCTTAAAAATTTCCATAATGAAGATAGAAAAGAGCCTGACACTGGTGGCTTGTGTCTATAATCATAGTTACTCAGGAGGCTGAGAGCTAAGGATATAGATTCAAAGCCAGCTTAGGAAGAAAGGTCTGTGAGACTTACCTCTGATTAACCAGGAAAAAAAGCCAGAAGTGGAGGTATGGCTCCACTGGTAGAGTACCAGCCTTGAGTGGAAAAGCTAAGGGACAGTGCCCAGGCCCTTAGTTCAAGCCCCATGCACGCATTCCCCCCACCAACAAAAAGACCCATCTACTCTCTGTTCCATATTTTTAGAAGCTCCTGAGGCCCCTGTATACTTTGCACATGGAGAAACAATCTAGCAATGACCCTGTCTTAGCTTCTCATTCGTGTGGGGATCATCTTGCCACCTAGATTCTTGCTTCTGGAGGGCAGGGATCTGTCTTATGTTCCTTTTAGTCTCTTTATAATAGAGATAAAATATGGCTGACCTCAATGAACACTTGGTGGGAGCTGCTCAGGCCTTTACCCTGGAAGGAGCTTGGCTGTCTTTCACATTGCCCATTTCTTGGCATTTAAATTCTTGCCCCACCCCAGCCTCTCCTTGGTACCCCCCCAGTAATTCCATGATCGGCAGTGTCAACCTTGTTTGCATGGTAATCAGAGCCTCTCCCATCCCAGGCAGCACGCTCTCCTTGTTGGTTAATGTTAAATTTGATTTTGGTTCTAATACAGGTGACAGGGAGGTAGGTGGGCTTGAGTATTACTGCTTGTGGGGGTAATCTCTCACTGCCCCTCAACCTGGTGTTCCCACACATATTGGGATAGAGCCTCTTTGCTCTGAACTTGGCTCTGCCTCTCTAGTTTCTATTATCTTCTGTATCTGGACTGGACCGCTTGCAGGGTACAGGGAAGGAGGGCACAGGGCCCATCTCAGGGATCTACATGGCTTCCTCCACAGCCCTGGAGGTGGCCTTGGGAAACACAACTGCCCCCCTAAGGGCAGATGATTAGGTGGGTGGCTTTGCTTTGCTACTAGTGAGAACATGAGTTAGCCTAAACCTATAATCCAGCTACTCAGGAAGTAGAGGTAGGAGGATTGAGGTTGGAGGTCAGTCTAGGCAAAGTCAGTGAGACCCTATCTCAAAAACATGTCAGGACTTCATGGCTCATGCTTGTAATCCTAGCTACTCAAGAAGTTGAAGTCAGCCATCCCAGGCAGAAAAGCTAGAGACCAGCAGAAAGCAAGAAATGGCAAAGTTGTTCCAGTAGTAGAACACCCCAAAGCCCTGATTTCAAGCCATACTAATGACACAAAATAAACAACAACAGAACCAAAAAACCCCCAAAGGCCTGGGAGAATAGCTGAAGTGGTAGATTTCTTGTGAGGCCCCATGTTCAATCCCCAGATTGCCAAAGGAATTCCCAACCCCCACAAACACTTCTTATGAGCGCACCACTGGTTTCAAGATTTTGTATTTTATCATTTAATTCTCTCAAATATCCAGAAGATGGGTTCAATGATTATCCTGATTTTGAAGATTAAGGAAATAAGGCTCAGAGATATTAAGTAGTAATCTCTAAATTGAACAGCTGAAATTGGAGGCCAGATGATCTTTCAGGGGCCAAAGCTGCCTTCCTTCAGTGAGGGAGGAATGCTGCACCCAGAACAAGGAATGCAGTTGATCTCAGGCTCACATATCCCCCTTAACACCTTGTTCTACCTCTGCTCAGGCCCCTCAGTGACCTTGTATGCATGTCTGACAGGGAGGTGAGGCCTGGGAGACCCACTGGCTTGTTGCAAGGTGATGGTGGATCACATAAAGAGCTCAGGCTTTGTTGGCTACAGAACAGAACTGGTGAGAGTGGAGGAGAGGGTGGCTGGGGCTGACAGGCAGTACTTATTTATGTGCTTTCTTTTTTTTCAAAGGGCTCCTTTCAAATGACTCAATAGTCTATTAATCTCAATGGAACATCAACCCCAAGGAGGAGGCTGGAGGAGGAGAGTAAAACAATCTGCACGGAGAGAATGCATCCATCTCAGCACAGTCCACTAGAAAGGGGCACGTGGGGACACGGTGGCGAACAGCTCCTCCAGAGCCCGCGAGGATCTGCAGAACATCTTGGGTGGGCTGGGGCCAGCCTGTCCCTGGTCCTTACCCCTGCTCTAGCTGCACTCTCAGTCTGCCTCTCTGCTCCCCAGGGGTGACGTCATTATTGACCATCACAGCCAGACCAGAAGATATCCTATGTGCTTTAATGCACCTCTGAAAAGATGGTATGAAAATGAATGATAGATACCATGAAGTCCAAATGGAAAATCCAAAGAGCCTAAATCAGCTCCTTTTAAGGAGTTTGGCTTCACAGAGACTTTATCCTTTAAGGACAACCAGACTTTCCTTTAGTAGAATAAGAGGAGAGCTAAGAAAGCAAGAGGGTGGATATTAGGGCTGAGTGTGGAAAGAAGGGTAGGGATGTGGGGAGGAGAGTAAGAGTGAGGAAAGAAGGACGAAGATGTGGAGAGGAGACAGATATGGAGAAGAGGTATATGGTGTGGAGCAGAAGGCTGGATATAGAGAGAAGTTGTGGGTATGAAGAGGAAGGTAGAGTGTGGATGAGAGCTATGGGGTGTGTAAATAAGAGCAATAGTTAGACAGCTGGACTCTGGCCTTTGTTGGCTTAGGAGAAGTGTGTGAAGTGAGCATCCCCTGATACTCAACAACAACAACAATAAAGGGCAGAGACTGACTGTGAAAGGGAAAATAATTCCAGCGTGTGCTCATGTTTTCATAAAGGCAGAGACCAAAGTGTTCTGGGAAGGCTGTTGGGTTATTTCTTGGTGGCAGTAAGAGGACAAAGAAAGATAGAAGGAAGGAAGGAAAGAAGGAAGGAAGGAAGGAAGGAAGGAAGGAAAGAAGAGAGCAAGCAAGCAAGGGAGGGAAGGAGGGAGAGAACAGTAATATGATTAACTTCCATCAGGCCAAGTCTTCAATCTGGCCTTCCTCTGAAGAGTTTCTACTAGAATCATCTAGTGTCTCCTGATGGGCATTCTCTTCTGTGGAACCTCCTGCTCTGTCGTGGGCTTCCAGCTTCTGGGGAGCTCACCTGCCTCTTGTGAGCTCCACTTCCGGGAGGGGTGCCAAGAGCAGGGTCACTCATCTCCTTCAACAGCAACCCTCAACTGAGTAAAACCTGCTTTATCTGACCTGTCATATCCATTTCAGGACATTACTTTAGACAGGGACATTCTGCCCTATGTTTGCTGCCCTCACAGTTGAACTCTCCATCTGCCTTGGAACATTGGCATGTGTTCTTTAAGGACACTTTAAATAGCTTTTCTGATCGTCTTTCCCATTTCTAGGCACAATGTGTAGAAACACGGTGTGATTTGGGCTTAGAGAAATCTTGATTTGATTCTCCATGTTCACTTTGGGGAACCACTTAACTTGGGTAAAATTTCTGACCTTCATTTCCTCTTCCGCATAATGGAATCTTTCTATCTACTCATCCATCACCAGCATTGTGAGGAAGAAACTAGAGAAGGGACATCCACTGTAAGTGCCACAGAACTAAGCAATTAGAAAAGTCTCGTCTGCTGAGGACAATTTTAAAATCTGGATGAAACGTATACTTTCTTAAAGTCATCAAAGTGCAGCAATAAAGTAATGAGAGTCATGGCACCAGACTCTCCGAGGAAGTGAGAACCCACAGAGATAAACCCACTACAGAACACCTCCCTTGCCTTTTGAAAAAGAATTGGTCCAGAGGTAACAGTGACAAACATGAACTGTGGTTTCCTACAGGTTCCCCATGCCCATCCAAGGTAGGAAGTACATTCCATAGGACTTAAGCATTCTTTGAACTGAACTGGAAGCAAATGATCTCCACATTGGGTTTGTAGCTTGAATCTGGATTAAGATGGTTCTGGATTGGCAGCAACTCTTAGGTATCTGACAAAAGAAAACTAAAATCCTCTGTGGAGGAAGAATATGTATTGGAAGCCATAGCTCACTTATTCACATAATTTTCAAACACATTGGCCAGCACAAAATAAAAGATAACCAAACATATAAGGAAAGAATACACTATGAGTGGGAACCAGAAGCAGTAATAGTAAGAAGAGACCCACAAGCCAGGCACCAGTGGCTCATGCCTATAATCCTAGCTACTCAGGAGGCTGAGATCTGAGGATCACAGTTCAAATCCAGCTTGGGCAGGAAAGTCCATGTAACTCTTATCTCCAATAAAGTATTCAGAAAAAGCTTGAAATGGCATTGTGGTAAAGTGCTATACTTGAGCACAAACAGGCTCAGAGACAGCATGCAGGCCCCGAGTTCAAGCCCTACAGCCAGCAAAAAAGAGAGTTGCAATATTGGCATTATTAGACACTAACAACTATGCTTACAACTCAGTGGAATAAAAGTCAAGCTTGAAAATGTTGTTAGGGAATGGAAATAGAAAGTAATCTGACAATTTTTGAAATGAATTCAAGTAGAAATTCTAGAACTAGAAAGCACACCAAAATTGCTTAATGGATGGGTTTGGATGTAGAGAAAATTAGTGCACTATAGTTAGAAGAATGAACAATCCAGAAAGTACATGCGCCTGTACAATGCCTGGCATATAGAAGAATTAAAAAATGCTACTTTCCCCCCATTTTTCAGATAAATACTTTTTTTCTGATTCATTACACTTGATATTTATCATGCCATTACTCTAGATTTTCTCAGCAAATTTGCACCTGGTTTATTCTTATTGACAGGAACTGATTTATTTCTTGACATCAATGAATGTAAGAGCTAAAGTTCCTCCCTCCCTCTCAAATTTACATCTCTTGGTCCAGTGTGTAGTGGTCCATAAACCCATCCCCTCTCTGTTCCATGATGATCTGCAAATACAAGGGCATGAGGTATTGCTCCAAGCAAAGGAGTCAGTTAAATTCCAAAGTATGATCTGCCTCTGGACCCTGATACTAAATTAGTGCTCCATGAAGACAAGGGCTGACTTGAGTAAGAGTGGCATCAAATTCCCCAAGGTTCAGGGTAAAAAGGGAACATATATCAACTCAGAAAGGCCCTGCTTTCATCTTCTGCCAGAGCTTAGCATCTCAACTCAATTTGGAAATTCTGGTGAGCAGATCTGTTGAGGAAGAATGCCAATAGACTGCCATTAATGGGTTCCATAAGATCCCCAGCTCAATAGGAGACTATCCACTCTGTAAGAAGCACCTGTAGCTGGGCGCTGGTGGTTTATGCCTGTAATCATAGCTACTCAGGAGGCTGAGATCTGAGGACTGCAGGTCAGAAAAATCTGTGAGGCTCTTATCTCCGTAAACTACTTAAAAAAAGCTGGAAGTGGCTCTGTGGCTCAAGTGGTAGAGTGTTAGCAAAAGAAGCACAGAGACAGTGCCTAGACCTTGAGGTCAAGCCCAGGACTGGCACAGAAGGAGGAGGAGGAGGAGGAGAGGGAAGAGAAGGAGGAGGAGGAGGAGGAGGAGGAGGAAGCAGAAGTAGCTGCAATTTTGTTCTATAGCCCCTGGCTACCTAAGGACTTTGAGAATCACAGGTGGACATCACTGGAAATGCTTTTTTTTTTTTTTTTTTTTTTTTAAAGCACTGGAGCAAGAGAGATAGGGGTGTTCTGAAAAACTCCACCCTTAACCCTAATCTGGGTCCTATGAGATCCCCAGCCAGAACCAGGGCCAATGCCTGTCTCCCTTCATAGGCCTGAAGTGTAAGGGAGAAGGATGAGAGTTGTCTCTAGGAAAGACACAGAAGAAAGAGCTTTGATAGCACTGGTGCATCTGTTGAGTTTGAGCAAGATTGATGGAGGAGCTGTGCAGGGGATAAAAGTAAGAGTAAGGCTATTATATAAGGGAAAGTAGTGAGGCCAGGGAACTGGCTTTGTGAAGGTGGGAAAGAGAAGGTGGTAGCTGAGCTCAAGGGGACTACAGAATCCAACATCCTGGCCAGTTCTATTTCCATGGCCTTGAAGTGCCAGACTTTGAAGTCAGGCCCCACTTTACCACGTGAACCCCACCTTACCACGTGAACCCCACTTTACCACGTGAACCTGAGATAAGCAGGCCCTGTGTGAGACCCAGGACAAGCCCATTAAGGCCCAGTCGGTCTAGAACTCTAACCGCTGGGAATGCTTAACTTTGACTACCCCTAGAATGCCTCAAACCCTGAGCCAATCAGATTTGTACCTGTGTCCTAATCTTGCTTGCTTGAACACCTGATTGTTGTAACTTTGTTCTTTGCCTTTATAAGCCCTGTGTAATCGTAGCTCGGGGCTTCCTCCTAACCTCCGCTGTGTCGGTGGGTAGGACGTGGCCTGAGTTGCAGCTCGCTTAAATAAAGCCTTGCCTTGCTTTTGCATTTCGGAATGTCTGAGTCTCGGTGGTCTTCTTGGTGGTGGTTTCACGACTTGGCATAACATTTGGGGGCTCGTCCGGGATAGCCCCAGAGACCCCCCCGCCCCCCGTCCCGAGACCCCAGACTCGGAAGGTAAGAAAACAGCCTCATTTGTCTTGTAATGTGTCTGTTTGTCTGTTTTGCTTTTGCTTATTTCTTGAAGGGGTTGTCGAAGCAGATGCGCTTACTCAGCAATCCTGGGGAGACTGGGGGATGCCCCAGACTCCCCACCTTTGAAGGGGGACCTCTGGAGCCCTACTTTCAACTTGAGTTCACTCTTTCTGCACCCTTGCAGGAGGATGTGTGGGCCAACTTGGGAAATCTCCAGTTTTTCTTGTGCTTGTTCTTGCCTATTTTTTTTCCTTTTGTATTAATTGTTCTGGTTTCTTTTATTTTGTAGCCTTTTGGACTAAATATCTGATCAAAGCTATGGGTAACGTTCTATCTTGGGGACCTCCATCTAGCCCCCTAGATTTGACTCTAGCTCACTGGAGGGAGATCAAGGAGATAGCTCAAAACCGAAGTGTGGCCCTTAAGGAGGAAAAATGGATTACCCTGTGCAAGTCAGAATGGCCCACCCTTGAGAGAGCTAATTGGCCACCTGAGGGGAGCTTTGACATAATTAAGATCAGTACTTTACAAAGCCTAATTGAAGCCCCTCATTCAGGCTATATAGACCAGATTCCTTATATAGACACCTGGAGGGAACTAGTTGACAGGGACACTCCAGCTTGGGTTCGGCCTTTCTTACTGACTCCCTCCTCCACTCCTTCCCCTACCCCAATATTCACTCAAAAGACACGGGGTGACAAGACAGAAACTAAGAGGGGAGAGAAGAAATTATATCTACCTGTCCTTCAGGGAGGAAGCACGGAGGAGGAAATGCTTTCCCCTCCATACTCCCCACCCCAGTTAACTCTCCAAGAGGAGGACTTTGAGGAAGATGTTTCAGCTGTGCCCTCTGCCCCGGAGGGCCCCACTCAATCAACTCGCTGGCGCCGAAGAATTACATCTCTTCATAATTCTGTTGCCCTTTCCCTACGCCCTATAAGTCCCGTGGATGCAGATGGTCGACAACAATTCCAATATTGGCCATTTGCTACTGGTGATCTTTACAACTGGCGTGCCCAAAATGCCCCCTTTTCTGAGAAACCTCGGGACTTAATTTGCTTGTTTGAAACTATACTTTTCACTCACCAGACCACTTGGGATGATTGTAGCCAGCTTTTACAGGTCCTTTTCACCACTGAGGAGAGAGGTCGTATCCAAGAAGTGGCCCGGAGACTTATCCCTGGCCCCAACGGAATGCCCATCATGAATCCTGCCTTGATTGACACCTATTTTCCTGAGACCCGACCAGCATGGGACTACAATATGGCTGAAGGTAGGGAGCGACTCCTTGTCTATCGCCAGGCTCTGCTGGCAGGTCTCAAGGCGGCGGCTCGCCGTACTACTAATATGGCCGAAGTTCATGATATTAGGCAGGGAAAAAGTGAAAGTCTGGCAGCATACCTTGAGCGGCTTGTGGAAGCTTTTAGTCAATACACCCCGTATGATCTTGAGCCCCAGGAATCTGCTCAGATAATTATGTTTGCCTACATAAATCAAGCCACACCGGACACAAAGCGAAAGTTGCAGGCTCTAGACAGGCTCGGTGAAAAATCTATTAGGGATCTAGTAGCAGTGGTGGAAAAGGTTTATAATAAGAGAGAAATAGGAGAACAAAGACAGGAAAGGAAGGACAAAGAACATGGAATCGAGCAAGAAAAGAGGAACAGAGTTGAGGAAAGGAGTTTGGCTAGAATTTTGGAGCAACAATGCAACGACCTCAGGAAAATTCTGACCTCTATGCAGGCAGGAAACTTTAGACAGTCCTCCTCTCCAAGTAAGGAGCAGGAGCCCAAACCCCAATCAAGAGTGGAGAAGAATCAGTGTGCCTATTGCAAGGAAGAGGGGCATTGGATCAAAAAGTGCCCAGAGCTAGCCAAGAAAAAGAAGGAAAAACAGAAAGTAGGATCAAGAGTGTTGGCAGCCTTAAAGTTGGCTGAGGACAGTGACTGAGGGAGTCGGAGCTCAGACCCCCTCCCTGAGCCCAGGATAACATTGAAAGTGGAGGGGAATCCAGTCATGTTCATGGTAGATATGGGAACAGAAAATTCAGTATTACTAGCCCCGAGAGGGCCAATGTCCACTAAAACAACATGGGTCCAAGGTGCGATGGGCACTAAACCCTATAAATGGACTACTCAAAGAACAGTGGACTTGGGAGCGGGCCAGGTAACCCACTCATTTTTAGTCATCCCTGACTGCCCCTATCCATTGCTTGGACATGACCTCTTAACAAGAATGAAAGCTCAGATACAGTTCAGAGGCTGTGGGGCTTCTGTGACGAACTCAAGAGAAAAGCCTGTTAGTATACTAATAACTAGCAAGTTAGAAGAGGAGTATAGGCTATACCAGCATCTCAATCCTGAGTCTCCGGAAAATGAGTGGCTACGGGCATTTCCCCAAGCATGGGTAGAAACTGGGGGGAATGGGACTGGCAAAACATCATCTTCCAATCTTTGTGGAACTCAAAACCGGGGCCGACCCAGTAAGAGTTTGCCAGTACCTATGTCACTAGAAGCAAAGAAGGGGATCACTCCTCACATCAGAAAATTGTTAGATTTAGGAGTTCTGAAGCCCATCCAGTCAGCCTGGAATACTCCACTGTTGCCTGTAAAAATGCCTAATTCTAATGATTACAGACCAGTGCAAGACTTGAGAGAAGTTAAGAAGAGAGTAATGGACATTCATCCAACAGTCCCAAACCCGTATACCCTGCTGAGCTCCCTGTCACCGAGCCATGTGTGGTATACTGTGTTGGATCTAAAGGATGCTTTCTTTAGCCTGCCCTTAGCCCCACAGAGCCAAAGCTACTTTGCATTTACTTGGCACAATCCTGAAATTGGGATAAGCCGTCAATTTACCTGGACCAGGCTGCCTCAAGGATTCAAGAATTCACCTACCATCTTTGATGAGGCGTTACATGAAGACCTGAGTGAGTACCGCTCCCAAAATACTGAAATAAGTCTATTGCAATATGTAGATGATTTGTTAATAGCCACTCCAGACAAAAATAGCTGTCTAAAGGGAACAGCTAGGCTCTTAAAGACTCTTGGCAATTTGGGCTATAGGGCCTCCATTAAAAAGGCACAAATTTGTAAACCTGAAGTCACCTATCTGGGCTTCATATTAAAAGAGGGCAAGCGTTGGCTGTCAGATGCACGTAAAGAGACTGTGCTAAAAATCCCTGTGCCTAAGTCAGCCAGACAAGTCAGAGAGTTCCTGGGAACAGTGGGCTTTTGCCGGCTGTGGATACCTGGGTTCGCTGAGATGGACAAGCCTCTATATGAAGCCACCAAAAACCTCCCAGAATTTCATTGGACTGAGCAGATGCAAAAAGCCTTTGAGTCAATCAAGAAAAGTCTTCTAGAAGCCCCAGCCTTAGGCCTACCTGACGTGAATAAACCATTCACATTGTGTGTGGCTGAAAAGAAAGGAATAGCAAAAGGGGTGCTCACCCAGCCAACTGGGCCGTGGAGACGGCCAGTCGCCTACTTGTCAAAGAAATTGGATCCTGTCGCTGCTGGGTGGCCTCCGTGCTTAAGAATAATAGCTGCAGTAGCCCTCTTGGTAAAAGATGCAGATAAGTCGACTCTGGGACAGAACCTGACTGTGGCCACTCCACATGCTCTAGAGGGGGTGCTAAAACAACTGTCCGACCGGTGGATGAGCAATGCCCGCATGGTCCATTACCAAACCTTGTTACTTAACCTGGCACCTATCAGCTTCTGTGTACCTACAGCATTAAACCCAGCAACTCTGCTGCCAGATCCGGATCTGGAAGAGCCCCTGCATGACTGTGAGCAGATCCTGGCCCAAACACATAGCATCTGGCCAGACTTGCTGGATTTACCACTATCATATGCCGAGCACACCTGGTTCACCGATGGCAGCAGCTTCATTCGGGATGGAAAAAGGTATGCGGGTGTGGCGGTTACTACGGACACTGAGATAGTGTGGGCAGAGGCACTCCCTCAGGGAACTTCTGCACAAAGAGCAGAACTAGTGGCACTAACAAAAGCCTTACAGATGGGAAAAAGAAAGAGACTAAATATCTATACTGACAGCCGGTACGCTTTTGCCACCGTACACGTCCATGGAGCCATCTACCAAGAAAGGGGGCTACTGACAGCCGAAGGAAAGGCCATTAGAAACAGGCAGGAGATTTGAAGCCTCATCCGGGCCCTATGGGAACCAGCAAAGATTGCCTTTATGCACTGTCCGGGTCATCAAAAGGGAGTTGATTCGGTGACTAGAGGGAATAATCTGGCCCCCAGGCAGCTAAGGAAGCAGCCCTCCAGCCCAGAGCAGAAGTATTGACTCTAGTAGACACAGAGCCACGAGCTTTGCCTTCTGTACCCCAGTATTCCCAAGAAGACTTGGAGTGGATAAAGAAAATTCCCATGGCCCACAAAACCCTGGACAGAGAAGGAAACAATGACTGGTGGAAAACTGGTGAAGGGAAACTTATCTTGCCACAAAGGCTGGGTAAGGGGATCCTTAAAAGAATCCACCGAGCTTCTCACATGGGAACCTGAAGAATGCAGGACTTGCTCTGATACTCCAAAGTAAAAATTAGACAAGGAAATCAACTTATTGAAGATATTGTTAAAAATTGCAAGGCCTGTCAGTTTACCAATGCCCCCAATCAACAAGTTACTAAAGGAGCTCGCCTCCGTGGGGATAGGATATGCCAGGTGTGTATTGGGAAGTAGATTTCACAGAAATTAAACCTGGAAAATTTGGATACAAATATTTGCTAGTCTTTGTAGACACCTTTTCAGGATGGGTGGAAGCCTATCCAACAAAGCATAAGACTGTGAATGTAGTGGCTAAGAAGATCCTGGAGGAAATCCTACCCAGGTATGGCTTCCCATTCACCATTGGGTCAGACAACGGACCGGCTCTTGTCTCAAAAGTAAGTCAGGGAATAGCCACTGCACTGGGGACGGATTGGAAATTGCATTGTGTTTATAGACCCCAGAGTTCAGGACAGGTAGAGAGAATGAATTGGACTCTAAAAGAGGCCTTAACTAAATTGGCCTTAGAGACTGGCACAGACTGGGTGTCACTCCTTCCTTTTGCTCTGCTTAGAGTAAGAAATTCTCCCTATCAGCTTGGCTTTACTCCTTTACTCCTTTTGAAATAATGTACGGGTACCCCCCGCCCATTATCCCTAGCCTTCAGACTGAATTGCTTACTGAATTTTTGTGTAAACTTGATTATTTGCAGCTCGTGCACAAGAAAATGTGGCCCCAACTTAACTTATATGATTCCACTTCTGTCCCTACCCCCCATTTATTCAGACCAGGGGATTGGGTGTTTGTCCGGAGGCATAACACCAAATCCTTAGAACCACGGTGGAAGGGACCCTACGTGGTGCTACTGACTACTCCCACTGCCCTTAAGGTAGATGGCATCACCACTTGGGTCCATTGCTCCCATGCCAGGCCAGCTGACCCTTTTGCCCTGGACGACGACTACCGTGGTGGATGGGAGGTCTCCAAGCACCCGACTAAGCCGCTTCACCTTCACCTCAAGAAAAGAAAGTTAGACTGAATATTGTTATAATTTTCTTTTTGCCTTCTTTCCTTGCTACCCAGGCTAATGTTGATGTTATTTTGGCAGCTCATTCCAAAGGGAGATGACCCCCTTATTTTAGGTAGTTTTGGGCTTGCTCAGGAATACAGGTATAGCCACCCGACCCTTAGAGCACAGCTGAGAAGTTTATGTATTATTTTGTTGCTTACATTTGGATACTAAACACTATACAGTTAATGGTGTCTGTATAGCTGAAAGTTAATTTTCAGTTTGCAGTAATCCTGCAGTCCCTTGGTAAGGTTATAGGTTCCTGGCTAGGTAAGGTCAATGCCCCTGAGTCAGCCTGAAGAAGTTACAGAAGAAGGATGATCTTCACCCATCAGCCCCCCTTTAAAACCGAGGGACCAGAGTTATTTTCAGATACTACTTTGGGCCCTACTGGCCCATGCCTTACCTCTGTATCATCCCCTAAACATGCAAGCCATTGAAATGGACAGAATGGAGCCATGATTGGCTCCCAAGGTACCAAAAAGAAAAAGGGGGAAATGAAGTGCCAGACTTTGAAGTCAGGCCCCACTTTACCACGTGAACCCCACCTTACCACGTGAACCCCACTTTACCACGTGAACCTGAGATAAGCAGGCCCTGTGAGCAGACCCAGGACAAGCCCATTAGGGCCCAGTCGGTCTAGAACTCTAACCGCTGGGAATGCTTAACTCTGACCACCCCTAGAATGCCTCAAACCCCGAGCCAATCAGATTTGTACCTGTGTCCTAATCTTGCTTGCTTGAACACCTGATTGTTGTAACTTTGTTCTTTGCCTTTATAAGCCCTGTGTAATCGTAGCTCGGGGCTTCCTCCTAACCTCCGCTGTGTCGGTGGGTAGGACGTGGCCTGAGTTGCAGCTCGCTTAAATAAAGCCTTGCCTTGCTTTTGCATTTCAGAATGTCTGAGTCTCGGTGGTCTTCTTGGTGGTGGTTTCGCGACTTGGCATAACAGCCTTAAATTGTTTTTTGTAGATTTGGAATTTTCCTTTTTTTTTTTTTTTTTTTTTTGGTGTTGGTCCTGGGGCTTGAACTCAGGGTCTAGGCATGGTCCCTGAGCTTTTTGGCTCAAGGTTAGAGCTCTACCACTTGAGTCACAGCTCTACTTCCAGCTTTTTAGTGATAAACTAGAGAAAAGAGTCTTACAGACTTTCCTGCCTGGGCTGGCTTTACATCTATATCTTTAGATATAGACACTGGGTTGAATGATCAAGATAGGGTCTCCAGAATGACCTTGGGGATGTGTGCACTGGGGCAGACATTTCTGATGGATCTTTGCTATGCCCAGCCTGTTCTACGACTCTCTCTTTTCACTGACTGGCATCTATATCAGCCCAATGACTTTCCACAGCTCCCACTTGGGCTCCAAAGACAGCATGGGAAATTTCAAGCATGAAGCTGCTTCCTGGTTCAGCAACACCAGGCTAGACAGGCTATGAATGAGGTCAAAGAGAGGAGGCCTGTTCTGGCTCTCCTCTCCCTTTCTACCCATCTCCATGAAGCTGGAGGGGAGAATGTGAAGAGCCTCTCAAATCTATCTGTGGTTTCACCTTGAGTCAAGGGGGAGCGAGGTTATGTCTCCTGTCGTGTCTGGTTTTTATTTCTACTGATTTGCAATCCTGTAGGGTGCCTGTATGCAGTGACTATTTTGTATTTTTCAATGGGAGTGATGGCAAGTACTTCATGTTAGGATGCACTACCCTGAGGGGAGAGGCTGAGGGTTGCCCTGGAACTCATGTGTTTTCTTGCTCCATCCAGCTACACCCAAAGGCCCATGCTGAAAACAGGCTGATACACCCTGACCTATCTAATCTCCTGTCCTGGCTGCAGAGGCAGCAGGTAGCTGAGAACGATTCCTTCTCAGTGAGAATCTATAGCCAATTAGCTACAGCCTAGGGAGGAGGGGAATGCCTCTCCTCCAGCCCTGGAGCTAAAGCAAATTCAGTGTTTCTTGTAGAAATCTTAGTGAAGGCTGAAGATGAGGAATTAGCCCCCAGAAACTGAGGAGCTGGTTCGTGGTTGTCAGCCCAAGTCTCTAATAACAGGAAAGGCAAAGGAACAGTTCACTTAGTAGCTTAAAATAAGTATAAAACGTAGCCATATATTTTCTAGAGTCTGTTCCTTCTCCTCGTGTGTGTGTGTGTGTGTGTGTGTGTGTGTGTGTGTGTGTGCAAAGAGCAAGGGCTGTCCCTGGGGTCCAACAAATTGGGGTCTTTTCTGTGAAGGGCTGTAGCAACTGTAAGAGGAAACACGCCAGTAATGGAGGGCTGAAATAATTGGTCTCAGGAATGTGTTGCTTCTAGCCTCTGCCTGTCAGCCCTTTCCAGCTGTGGGACATCACCTAGGATGATACACAATGCCTGCAGTGGCATCTTTCTGTCACTATGGTCAATATTCCATTTCTTTGGATTTTTTTTTCTCTGTAAGACCACCGAGTAAGGGGAGGGGGCCCTGGGCAGTGTAATTCTTCTGACATGTGAGTGTCAGCTCACAAGCCTTAGTATTTCACTGCCCTCATCTGCTCAGCCCTCTATTACTTCTCCATAGGAAGAAAAGAGGGCTCGTGTTTATTGAGAGGGAATATGTGCCAAGCCCTATAAGCATTGTCTTAGTTGACAGTGAGATGAAAAGAGCTTATAGCACAGGAGAGGTCAAGAACTTTAGACAAAACAGAAAACACTGTACAAACATAAAGATGACATATTCTTTTCTTTTCTTTTTGCCTGTCCTGGGCCTTGAACTCAGGGCCTGGGAGCTGTCTCTGAGTCTCTTTGTGCTCAAGGCTAGTGCTATACCACTTGAGCCATAGTGTCACTTTTAGTTTTTCTGAGTGTTTATTGGAGATAAGAGTCTCATGGATTTTTCCTACCAGAGGTGGCTTCAAATGATAATTCTCAGATCTCAGCCTCCTGAGTAGCTAGGATTACAGGTGTGAGCCACAGGTACCTGGCAAGTTTACTGCTTGCTATCCAAACCTGGGAAACATTGACAGCGTCTGACTCAAGAAAGATGGTGAACCCATGAGCCATCAATTATCCTCTCTCACATGAGTATTGGGGCTTGAGATTGGGACTGGCTAAGGGACAGGAGATGGATGGGTGGTGGGAGGATACCAAGTCCATGCACAAGGTTTGAGCATGCATTTCTGGACCCCCCGGGTAGATGCCACTCACCAAATTCCAGAGTTGAATGTGGTCTCAGGGTCTCTACTCTTAGGATATTGTTTGTGCCTCTGCTCTCCCCCATTGGCACCCACAGCCAGACTTGGCTACATAAAACTAAGGCTTAATTATTTTCAAAACTCTATTGGCTCCATTAAGGTCTGACTAATGTTCTATTTTAATTTCCCCTGGGGAAATGTTACTCACTGGGAATAGGTGAGTAACATTAGCATTTTTCTTTGAGAGTTTGAGACCCAGAGAATTTAAGTTCAGACATGTCTTTTCTTTCTTCCCCACCCTCTTGCTTCTTTGGCCCTTGCACAGAAGTGCTTTCAAGCCTCAGAAGCTTTGTAAAGTGGTGACTAAGAGCAGGCAAGAACATTTCCGGTTCTTATTTGCAGCAGTACACAAAGAAAGTATCTCATCTGGAAATCTGGGCCATACCGGAAGTGCACCCTGCATCACAGGACGGAAGTAAAGATGGTCGGGATGATGCTCAGAATGTGCTGGCGAGTCTTGGCCAGTGTTGAGGGAGCAGTGGCTGTGGCTGGGAAGGGAAGGAAGGGCCTGAGAGCTGCTCTTCACCAATGTGATCGCTCAGAGCTGAGGGTCCTGACTAGTCCCCAGGCTCTGCTGGGAGCACTGATGGCATACTTTTCACATCTCTATGGTCCTCTTTGTTGAGTGGCTTCTGCCACACCCTGCAGTGGGCATTAGGTACCATGCAGAAATGGTAAGAACCAGGTCCCTGAGCATGCACTCTGAGTCACAGTGTGATCATCAGATGCACAATGTGGCTTTTCCCTGGGAGCTAGCAGGGGTAGAATTTCCAGCACAAAACAGACAATAATAAAAATAAAAGCTGTGAGTTTTGTGAGTGCTTACTGCATGTCAGGCACTGTTTAAGCACCTTCTTCACTTGGACCTTTTCCATTTGAGTCTATACAAGGGCCTTGCTAGATACAGGCATCTGAGCCAACACCCTTGATCTCACAGGAAGGAAGATTCGCTCCATGCCAGTTCCTGTTGAACACAGCTAAAGTCTCAGTCCTTGGGTTTCTCTTGTGTGGCTCAGGGAGGAATCCACGAAGATGTCTAGGGACCAGCCATCTGTAGCTGCAAGAGGCAGGGCAGCTGGCTCAGGTTCAACGTGAAGGGGTAGATAGGAGCGAGGTGCCCCATATTAGTACAGAAACTTCAGGTTTCTCTTTCTAGCAGAAATGCTCACTGGGGGCCAGCAGGGCAGAGGAGTGGGGAGAGGGCTGACAGCAATTCACAAGGACCCCTGGGTCACCCTGGGAACCCCAGCAGGAATCCAAGCTAGCAGATTTGAGACTGTCCCTATCAGACTCCAGTGACTCAAATTAATGCACAATCCAATTTAATTTCCCTTTAGGAAATTACGCATTCTTGAAAAATACATGAAGAGTCAAGAAAAGAGCCATGGCAACGAGGAGTCAGAACACCAGAGCCTGTGCTGAGCCTCACCTCCCTCAGCTGGGCCTATCTAGTCTTCCAGGTCAGAGCCTCCTGACCCTGTCTCACCACACCTATGGCAACAGTGTCTAGAACGTTGGGCTCAGCAGAGGTGCTGTCCATAGGCAGAGGTGAATGGCTCAAGGCTTGGGTTGTTTTAGGCTTGGCCACAGTGGGACAAAGGGATCTATGTTGCTTGTACCAGGAGAGCTGATCTACTGGGACGTTGTGTGCTAGTTCTCTAGTCAGGTCAGGGGTTCTGAACAGACTCAGATGACCCTGTCTGGAACCTTCAGGCGGCCAATCAGGACCCATCCTGGGATGCCCTAATTCCTCTCCCATATATAGACTAAGAAACTGTAGCTCAAAGGCATTCAGTAACTTGCCCAAAGTAGCTGTAGTATTCAGTGAGTGTTTATTCTTTGTCAGGTACTGTGCCTCAGTGCTTTATACACACATCTCTGCATCTCTGTTTGTTGAGAGGCCCTTTCCTACCAACATGCAACAGAGCTCTCTGAGCTTTTACACAATATGCAAATGCACTTGCCTCTCTTGACACAAAGAACAGTTAAGATGTAATGAGCACAGGTCTCCAGATACAAAGGTAAGGAATGGAAATGGTCCTGCTCTTAGCCTATACTCCATGACAGACATGTAGCTTTCTGACATGAGTGGATATGTATGCACAGATGCTATGTGCCAGGCATTGTGTTAGACAGGGTTTGGAAGTACTGAGGGATGGATTGATGAAAACTAGTGCTTATTCTAGGACTGCAGACTGAAGGGGGAGCCCAGCATAGAAACATCATGGAAAGCTTCATAATAGAGGTAGCAATAGACTGCAGTGGGCCTAGAGGAATTGGTCCTCAAGTTTGCTGGGACTGCCTAGGAAAGCCCTGCAGATCTCATTCTGTGTTAAGAAGAGAAGAAAGAAAAGCATGAGCAGAGCACCTGTAGCTTATGCTTGTAATTCTAGCTACTCAGAAGACTGAGGATCACAGTTCAAAACTAGCTTGGGAAGAAAAGTCTGTGAGTCTCTAATCAATCACCCAAACAAAACCGAGGTGGAGGTGTGGCTCAAATGGTAGAATGCCAGTTTTGAGAGAAAAAGATAAGGGATAGTGTCTAGGCCTTAAGGCCACAGTACCACAGTACTGGGAGGGAAGGAGAGAGAGAGATAGAGAGAGACAGAGGCAGAAAGACACAGAGAGAGGCGAGAACAGCATCTTCTATGAAAGTGCATAGCAATAAGACACAGGTAGTCTTGAGGACTGAGCTGAACTGATAGAAGCTCTGCATACAGCAGGTGCTCACTAGACACATGCTGTCTGAGGGATTAGCTGAGCAATGAGTAATTGAGGTGCCTCTGTTATCTTCTTATTTTCTTATCCTTCAGATTAATCTGGTTTTAACAAATGTTCAAAGCAGAGAACTTATTGCTTCAGAAACTCCAATTGCTGGGATAAAGATCTGCTTTATGAGTCTGAAAGTTATTGTCAGAGAACTAATGCTAACATTAGTTAGCTAACATGTCTCTTTTGATGTCCTGCTGGAAGGGAGACCTAGGCCCTACTACCAAGATGGCGACTGACTTTTCTTTGATGAGTGTCTATCTCCACAGCCTTTGGCTTTGCTGTGTAAGGCATATGCTTATTTATCTTCTCTGTCCAAGCCTCCAGGTATACAAGGGAGGTTCAGTGCCCCAGTATCATTAGATCCAAGCTATATCTTTTATAAGTGCACCACAACTCCTGTGAAAGCACTTTATGACTAGAACACAAAGTGATGGTCAGACATGATCAGTTCAGCCTCTTCCTTCCCCAGAGAGAAACAATCAGCTCTCATCCTTTGGTTCAAGGGCCGGTGAGATTTAAGGAGGCAGATGGTAAGTTTAAATTTCCAAGGCCTAGATGACAACCTATGAGGATGGGGTAGGCCACCCTGCATCCTGCCATCTTTGACTCTTTGTAAGTTTAATTTCAAACAGCATTGCAACATTCTCTTCTTTCCTCTCAACTCTTCTTCCTTCTCTTGCTACCCTCCTGTTTCTTTCACTTCCTGTTTGTGTCCAGCAATTTCCCTCCATGGGACAATCTCTTCTTAATCAAACTTTAGTATGGCACCTTCAAATCCTCTTTCCATCTAGGCCTCTACTTTTTAAAATTTTTTTTCCAAATTTTTATTATCAAACTGATGTACAGAGAGGTTACAGTTTCATACGTTAGGCATTGGATACATTTCTTGTACTGTTTGTTACCTTGTCCCTCGTACCCCCCTTCCCCCTCCCGCTTACCCTTCCCCCTCTGAGGTGTTCAGTTCACTTACACCAAACAGTTTTGCAAGTATTGCTTTTGTAGTTGTTTGTCTTTTTTTGCCCTGTGTCTCTCAATTTTGGTATTCCCTTTCAATTTCCTAGTTCCAATACCAGTATACACAGTTTCCAATATACTCAGATAAGATTACAGAGATAGTGTAGGTACAACCACAGGAAGGTGATACAAGAACATCATCTATAATAGAAGCTACAGATACACATGGGATGTTGAAAGTAGTTACAACTGTGATATAACAATTGTCTCCATAATATGGAGTTCATTTCACTTAGCATCATCTTAGGTGTTCATAAGGGTGTAGCTATTGGTAGGCCTCTACTTTTGAACTTCCAGGTCTGCCTTTGCATGACCTAATTTTACTCAGATCACCCTCAATGTTAGATGGGTTCTACACTCTGCCTCTCTCAGATGCTGGTAGACCACCTTAGCCTTCCTTTGGCAAGAATCTTGTTAGATTGTGGCTAGAACGTTCCATGCCACTCTGGTTTCTTCATATTTTTTCATCCATGTCTAACTTGCTTTTTGTCCATAATTTCTCCCTTCTTGTATTCCAGTCGAGTCCAGTTCTATATCAAAGTCCTCCCCCCTCCCCTACTGTGGTAGTAGCTCTGAATAAAATCTGGGCTTAACTGTGGTCCAGCTCTGCTTTCTCTTCCTATTGTTCATAAGTATCATTCCTCATAGGGAACAAGAACAGAAGAAAGGAACCAATCATTGGGTTTGCCTGGATATTCCCCCACAAAAACTTCCTTCCTTGGAAGTTGTCCAACCCAATCTATCCCACAGAAGCTATCCCCCAGGACTCTGGGGAGAAGGATGGGGATGATATGAGTTGACAGGGGCCGTCATGGAATAGTATGGTTGAGCCTTGTGTCAGACATGGCAAGTTTTTTATAACTTCTTTTCGGTGAGGAGTAACCTCACAGCATAGGAGGTAGATGTTATCCACACTCCTGTTCTTAGCAACAAGGTTGCTGAGACCCCAAGAGTTTAAGTTAGATGCTAACCCCAGCCATGTAATCTCAAGGTTGGGTTGGGAGGTAAAGAGATACAGCTGGCTGCACAGCCTGACCACAACCAGCTTCCCTGAGAAGGGCTCAGAGTCCCTTTTCCCCTGATCTCCAGATACCCTCTACCCTCCTGGCCTTCTCCTTCTCTCTGAGTCCCTGTCTCATTCATGAAGGGAGCAGAAGTGTTCAGTTACAAAGGAGAATTGCAGGCCTGGAATACTCTAAGCTACCTGGGATGAAACAGATGATGATGTGAAGCTGGCTTGGCCCCCAGCCTAGTGGCTAGAGGATAGAGGGGAACTGGTGTAACTCTTAGAGATGTTGGTGAGTGGAACCTCACCAAAGACCCACAACAGGGAAACTCTCCCTGATTGTTCATGTGTTAGTTTTTCCAATGGGATGTCCTAGATATTACCATCAGCCATTGCACAACTGAGGAAACAGAGACCAGAGTGAAAGGCAAATTATTTGCCCTAATTCATAGGACTGTTGACATGGAAACAATGAACCCAAGTGAATGACTGCAAAGCTTGGCTTCCTTCCTCCTCACCTCTCTGTCTTCCATAAGAAAGTGAAAAGAACCACACACCACAGGAACAAGAACTTGCATCTACAGACATGCCCCTCTTCTTTGAGACATGTCTGTCGCCTGGCAGTCATTCTTGCACAGACCCAGCTCCCTCACGCCATGCCTGCGCTCACACACTCATGCACAAATCAAGGCTCTTTCTAACTTTTGAATGCTGTGAACACTAGAACTAGTCAATAAACACACGAGAAGATATCCAACTTCACTGTGTTGAAAAATGTGAATGAATGCAGCAAGTTCAGGCTATCATTTTAGTTAACCAAATTAACAAAAATTAGGGGACAATGAGAACATAGTAAGAAAGCATTGAAATAGGGCTCTTCACATACTGTCAATTGGCTGGGCTCTTTTGGAAAGGCAACTTGGCAATATTCATTAAGAGGTTGAAAGTACCCAACATCCAAATGGCCTGATAATTTCACCCAAGTGTCATTCAGAAGAAAATGCATAAAAGTGTTCATCTCATCTTTGTTTGTTGTAACTCAAACTTGACCCTGACCCAAATGACTTTCACTAGGGGGCTAGCTAATTAAATTATGCAAAGGGTGGCTCATACTTGTAACCCTAGCTAATTAGGAGGCTGAGATCTGAGGTTCATGGTTGAAAACCAGCTTGAGGGAGAAGTATATGAGACTCTTATCTCTAATTAACTACTGAAACAGCTGGAAGTGGAGCTCTGGCTCAAGCCCTAGCCTTAAGCACAAAAGCTCTGAGGCAGTGCCCAGGCCATGAGTTCAAGCCTCAGAAATGACACACACACACACACACACACACACACACACACACACACACACACACACACAATGATGCAAAGGTAAAATCATGACAAATAAAAATCATGTTAATTGATTGAGTCTGGAGTGGACTTCTTCCTGTTTCATTCTTCCTCTTTCTCCTATTCTTCCTTCTTCTCTTCTTCTTCCTCCTCTTTTTGCTGATATTGGAGCTTGAACTCAGAGCCTAGCGCCTTAGCCCTCTACCACTTAAACCACAGCTCTACTTCCAGCTTTTGTCTCATTAACTGGAGATGAGTCTCACGGACCTTTCCTCAGGTTTTGATCCTCAGATGTCAGCCTCCTGAGTAGCTAGGATTACAGGCATGAGCCATCAGCACTTGGCGTCTTCTGTATATATGCATAAAAGAACAGCATGCCACCAAGTATAGTGAAACTAACTTTTATAACAAGAGTTAGGAGCAGTTCACAGCACGGCATGAGTAACAAGAAGCTGTACACATGGACACAGAATTTTGTGCTGCCATGGACTGAAATCTACAACAGCTAGTATCTGTCTCATCAATGATACGCAAGACAACCACTTCACATATGTGATTGGACATAAATAGTAAAGAGCATTCATAAAGAGCTGTAATTAGTTTGACTTTATACCACAAACCTGTTTTTTAGTTTTTCACTTTGTTGATAGTCTTTCAGCATCTGCTATGCCTATTGAGCCTGTTTTGCCTAAAGACAGGTGTGAGCTGTTCCTACAGGCATATGTGCTCATGTGCAAATGTGAACATGCGCACACACACATACACACAAGACACACACACCACACACATTAAAAAGAGACAACTGTTTTGCTAGCCTGTGTTTGGGGCTGGGTTTCACGAACCTCTCTTTGGGGCTGGAGGGGTCTGGATTGCGAAGCTATTGTGGATGTGGTGGTAATAGGAGAAGACTTGGGAGGGAGGGGAGGTTAGACTCTACGTGGAAGGAGAAGAGGACTGGGAGAACATGAGAGGACATGTCTGTGCCAGGTCTCAGGCACTCTCTCTCTCCTTGAGAGGCAGGCATCCTTGAGGATGAATTCCCACTGGCTTTGCCCAAATGTCCGCTGAAGTGCAATGTGGCTGACATCAGAGCTAAGAGCAGGTGGACAGCAGATGGAGGGCTGGAGAGGCCCCGTGACTGATGGCTAGGTGGAGGCTATTGAAAAATGGCCTAGCATTTTGCCAAGGAAAAAGATTTCCCTTTCTAAGCAACTCCTTGGCTTTTTTTCCCTTTATCTATTTATCCATTATGCAATTGCCAGACTTCTTGGCAGTCCCTTAGAGTCTGAGCTATGGGTGGCAGGGGAATCCAGAGGTGAGGGAGGGGACTGCTGTCTACCATTCTCCTAGTTGTCCCTTTGTGCCAGCCTGAAAGTAGCCCCCAGGAGCCTCCTCACTGCTTCTCCAAGGCCAGAGAGTGAAGCTGGGCCTCATTCCCGAAAACTCACCTTGGCTTACACTGACAGAAGTATAAGCTTCAGGCTCTGTCCTGCTCTGGGGAGTTTCTTTTTTTGGGGGGGGGTGTGGTAGACTGGGGCACTAGGCCTTGTTCATGCAAGGAATGAAGCCTGGACCTATCTTCTCTGATGCTTCTAAGAGAGCAAGAGCTCTCCTTTTGCATTTGAACATGCCAGTGCTTCTTGCTTTGAGGAATGCTTACAGATTCCCTATGTGTGGTCATAGGATATGCACACGCAGCTTCTCCCACACTTGTGCGCACACACACACACACACACACACACACACACACACACGGATGCATGCATTCCTCCCAAGCCATGATTATGAACTGCTTCAGCTCTTGTATCATTTGCTCATATTTCTGTCTGGATGTAGCAGGAAGAATTTACAATGCCCCTTCTCACCTCAGAGGAAGCGTGAGGAATAAAGGTATAGTGTAGCTGGAATTCAGATTAGGTACATGAGAAAGAAAAAAAAAAAACAGGAAGAAAGAAAAGAAAAAAAAAACCAACCGGGAAAGAAAGCTCATTAATGTCTCTGCTCCCTTCCTCATTAAGGAAGAGCTCGCTCATAAATATTCACAGAATTCTAAAGTAAGATCGAGGTGAAAGTTAAGTTAATGTGGAACAATTAAGACTGCTCAGCAGCCTGACTGGGCTCTTGTCTCCCCAAAGCCCAGAGATCTGGAATACTCCTGTTCTTCCAGAGGGGGTTAGGGGGGCAAAAGACTTTGCCCCAACCACCTTGCGCTGAGATGTCCAGTGAGAACAGGTGATAGGCCCAGGTTTGACTCAGGCTGGAATGGTACTGAAGATCTCCCACCATCATCTTACCTCCCAGCACTATCTGCCATCTTATTTGATCACAAGGGGATCATAACCAGAGAGGGTGTAAGGTCACCAGCCCAGCTATGCCTCTGTCTGGGTGCTTTCTGCCATCACCTGCAGTTGTTTTTGGCCAGGAGTAGGAGAGCTCTCACCTCCCATAGTTCTTCCTTGGGCCTTGGCTCCTACCTAGTCCTGTTCTGCAGGCTGCAGAGCTCTGTGTTCTTGCACGCTACAGACAGATCCATTTCCGTAAATGCAGGTTTAATTGTGTCACTCCCTCCAAAAAAATATCCATTGGCTCCCCATTGCCTGCGAATTAGAAGCAAAGTCCTCATGCTCTGTGGCCCCAATCCTCCTTTACAACCTCAATTACCATTACTCTTTATTCATTTCCCAAAGTTCCAGCCAAATGGAATGCAGAGCTCTTCCAAGCATGTGCTATGCTTTACTTGCCGCCAAGCAAGGTTTGTTCTTACAGCTCTTACTTCCTGGAATTCCTTCCTCTTCCCGCTCTACCTGTCAAGATTCTGTCCATTGTTTCTAGGCCTGTTCCAAATATCCTGTCTTCCATTAAGCTAATCCTGTTTCCTACAACCTGATGCAATCTTCCACCTGAGTATTTTTTTAAAGTGTTTCTGATGCTACTGTTTTTTATGCCTCAGCATTCAGCTAATAACAGTAGTCATTATGATAGTAGTTACCACTTAATGACCACCGTGTGTGTGTGTGTGTGTGTGTGTGTGTGTGTGTGTGTGCTAGTATTGAGGCTTGAACTCAGGGCC
Source organism: Perognathus longimembris pacificus (assembly GCF_023159225.1). Taxonomy (NCBI): domain Eukaryota; kingdom Metazoa; phylum Chordata; class Mammalia; order Rodentia; family Heteromyidae; genus Perognathus; species Perognathus longimembris. The sequence goes on along the minus strand of NC_063167.1, from coordinate 67,301,676 downwards.
TGGGCCCTGTCCCTTAGCTTTCATGCTCAAACTGGTGCTCTATCACTTGAGCCACAGCTCCACTTTTGTCTTTTTTTTTTGCTGGTTACTTTGAGACAAGAGTCTCACAGATTTTCCTGCTTGAGTTGGCTTTGAATCATGGGCCTCAGATCTCAGCCTCCTAAGTAGCTAGGATTACAAGGTGTAAGCCATTGGCACCTGGCTTAATGGCAACCTTTTAAGTGCCTGTTACCTTTGGATAGGTTATATCTTGAAAGGTAGATACTATCCCATTTCACAGTTTTTACATTAAGGACCTGAAAGGTTAAACACCCAACTCTGATTGTAAAGTTTTGTTTTTTTCTACTTTGGTAGATTGTTTTTACTCTTCATTTTGGAACCCAGTTTCCTGGGTTGAACTTCTCCAGGAATGTAAGTCTTTGCTTCTTATAGACATGATTTTTATCTGAAGTAGTCTTGTGGATAGAATGAAGTGAGGATAAGGACATATTAGAAGAGATTGGACATGAACCCAATGACTGGCATCCTTAAGCTAAGGAAAAACCTGTATGTGGAAGTACAACAATGAAATCCCCTCTCCCTGTATAGCTAATAAATTAGTTAATATAAGCTACTAAAAGTGCCAAAGTAAGAAAGAAAAGAAAAAGATGAACAAAGACACATGGAGGGAAGCATGTCCGTGTGAAGACACAGGCTGGGATGTGGGTGGTACAGCTAGGGAGAGGCACAGTCTCCTTCAGCCTCCTAAAAGAGAACAACTCTGGTCGGGTGCTTGTGATTTGTGACAGGAATACTAGCTAATCAGGAGGTCTGAGACCTGAGGATCTGGGTTTGAAGCCAGCTGGTGCAGGCAAGTCTGTGACAGTCTTATCTCCAATTAAACACCAGAAAATCAGAAGTAGAGCTGTGGCTCTAAGTGGTAGAGTGCTAGCCTTGAGCAGAAAAGTTTAGAACAGTGCCCAGGCCCAGAGTTCAAGCCCCACAGCTGACAAAACAAACAAACAAACAAAAAACAAAGACAAAACTCTGACTACACTTTGATCTTGGACTTTCAGTCCCTCGCCCTTGATTGTGAAAAGATTCATTTCTGGTGTTCTAAGCTCTTCAAAATTTTCAGTATTTGGTTATAGTACCCTAGGAAATGAATACACTTGCAAATGTAGGATCTAGTGTTATCTTTCTAGTCACTTTTGTTTCAGAGACTGGCACATTGTCCTCACATAGTAGGTGCTCCATAAATGCCTGCAGGATGGAACATGTTCATTCTCTGCCTGAAGAGGTCTCAGGGACAGCAAATGGCCCAGAGAGGTCCATTACTTCACAAAGAGCTGTCAGGAGAGTGGGGCCCCTGGACAGGAGCCCTGGTTCTTGACAGCTAGGTACCTGCAAAAGGTAGCCGTGGTGGCCTCATCTGCAGGAGTGAGGTGAGTACAGTCCAGGGCCCTTGAAGGTATCAGGGAGAGTCTCTGACATCACCAATTGCCCTGGGTCTGTGATGGTGTTGGAGGGAGTTCTCAGGAATGCTTGGTTAACTGTGTGCTCAGGAAAGCCAGGCTGATCTTGGCCCCAAGATCAGACTAGACTAGAGAGCAGCTCTAGTCTTTGATGACAGTAAAATCTGTGGATTTGCATTTTCTGTGGGATTTGCATTTTCTAGGAGGAGGGTTGAAGGCTGTGGCACACAGGACTCCTTCTGGGTGGGGTGGGAGCAGGGGCAGAGCCTGCTTGCAAGCAGTGCAGGGATAAAACCCCTTCTCTTGCCCCTTGCTTGTATGGAAGGATGGGGTGGGGAGGGTGTGTGTGCTTATACTAGAGAAGTCAGCAAGTGGGGTTCAGCTCCTGCACTGTCACCCACTCTCCCAGCTGTGATGGAGCTCTGAGGCCTCATCCTAAGTAAGGCCTGGTCTTTCTGGTTTTTGACAAAGAGCTGGGGGCTATATCTTACTCACCTTCTTGCTGTGGGGACTCAAGCTGTGTGTGTGTGTGTGTGTGTGTGTGTGTGTGTGTGTTTTGAACACTATATCCTCTTTAATCTAGACATTTTCGCATTTATATATTTCTGAAAACCTATCATAACATAAAATTAGAGGGTGCTTTTTGTCATGTAGGCAATTTTTAAATATTATGTAAAGTACATATAAGATGAAATTTATTATTTCTGAAATTTATTGTCACTGGTCTGTGGCATTACTTGTATTGTGATATATCTATCACACCACCATGTATCTCTTGACTTTTGTCTTTTTCTCCACTGAAACTCTATTCCCTGAATTATACCTACCTGCCCTTTCTCTTTTATTCTAGCCCCTGGTCATGATCAGCATTCTATTTTTTTTGAAAAAAAATGAATTTGATCACTCTAGGGACCTCATGTAAGTAGAATCATATTATGTTTTGCCCTTTGTGACTGGTTTCTTCCATGTAGTACAATGTCTTCAAGGTTCATCCATGTGCTAGCATGCGTCAGAAGCTCTTTTTCCTTTAAGGGTGAGTCATATTCCATCCTAAGAATATACCACATTTCGCTCATCTGCTCATCATCCAGGGCACTGGGGCTGTTCCTACATTTTGACTGTTGTGAGTAATGCTGCCATGAACACAGGTGAATAAACAGCTGTTCATTCCCCTTATAGGTATAGACCCAGAAGAAGAATTGCTGTGCCCTGTGGGAAATCTCCATTTAATATTTTGTGGATTAGCCTTCATCTTATAATTAGAAATAGAGATGTAGTAGGTAAGACCAAGGAAAAGAAAATTAACATCCTTTGAGCACATACCCATGGCTAAGAATTTCACGCCACATATCTGCACTTTGCAACAAGCCCACGAGCAAGACAGCATTTCTGTGTTATGGATGAAGTGACTGAGACATAGTCCCTGGCCAAGGCCATGTGGTCTATGTGAAGGCAAAATCTGAACCTTGCAAGCCAGGTGGTGATGAGGTCCAGGCGCAGATGGAATAGGTGCCTGAACTATGGGTGGAATCACAGATGTGGGAGGGAGCGTTGCTGCTCCGTGATCTCTCTGCTTCTTTCCCATTACTGCCAAAGAGGGTTGCTAGGACAATAGTGACCTTCCTTAAAAGCTCCCATGCAGTGTCTGAGGGGCTGGGCAAGGTAAGGAGTGGCCCTCCTACCACTTGTGAGGGTCTTGGAAGAATCTCTTAATTCTGTCACCTTTTGAGTCTTACCTAAACTCATTTTCTTTCTGGGTGCAGTGGCTCATACCTGTTATACTAGCTACTAGGAGGCTAAGATCTTGGTTTGAAGCCAGCCTGGACACAAAAGACCACAAGACTCTCTCCAATTAACCAGCAAAATGCTGGACTGGAGGCATGGTTCAAATGATAAAGTGCCAGCTGAACCAACAAGAAAACCTAGTCAGCAAGAGGCCCTGAGTTCAAACCCCAGTCCTGACAAGAAACATAGCAATAACAAAAGATCGTTCAGGTTTTTTTTTTTTTTTAATGTGCAACAGTAGCTAAAGCCCTTCTAGTCCCTCTTCCTTTCCACATTGGACCACTCTGGTCCTTAACAGAATACAGCCTGACGGTTGCATCACAGCCCTGCAGATTTGTCTGTGGTTCTAAAGCACCCAGGGGTTGAGCAGATGACTGTCTATCTTTTCTCCTATTTTAAGCCCTGTTTCTCTTTAATATGCTGCTGGCTTTACCTCTCCCCATCTGAACAGCATTCTCCTTGATGCGAAGAGCAAAGGAAAAACACGGGGCCGAACAACACATTTCATTGTGGGACGTATTGTGCCCTGCAAAGCATTTTTGTGATGACCTGCTAGCGTGGTCCTGCCTGCAGCCCTGAGAGCTAAGTAGGGCAGCGCTGTTGGGGCTCAGCAAGGTCGAATGACTTACACACTTCCCAGGCTAGTTAGCGGCCCAGGCAAAGTTGAGAGATGAGTCCAGGATGGGGACGGTGAGGGGAAATTCTGAATATACCAGCACAAATAACCCCAATCAGGAAGCACTTGGACACACAAATAGGGGTGCTCCAGGGACCCACCAACAAGTTCTCATCTGAAAAGCAAAACCTTTGATTTTTTTTAAAAAGTCCAGACTGTAGGAGCTCCCAGGGAAGAATGTGGAAGATGTTGGCTTTTAGGAAAAGCAGAGGTTTGGGACAAATGCAGAGGTAAACTGAAAGCATTTTTCATTATACTGATGGTGTGTTCCTATGCCCTTTCTAAGGCCAAGGGAAAAAGGGAAGGAGGGGGGGAGGGAAGGATAGAAAGAAGGAAAGAAGAAGAGAGGAAGGGAGTAAAGGGAGTGAGGAGAAAGGAAGGAAGAAGGGAAGAAGGAAAAGAGGGAGGAAGGGAAGGAGGGAAGAAAGGAGGGAGAGAGGAATGGAATAAAGGGAGGGAGGGAAGGAAGAGGAAAAGAAGTCCAATCATAAGTAACACACTCAAGGAGAATTAATAGACAGCAAGGCCTGGTGCTGGTGGCTCATACCTGTAATCCTAGCTACTCAGGAGGCTGAGACCTAAAGATCAAGATTCAAAGCCAACCTGGCAGGAAAGTCCATGAGATTGTTGTCTCCAACTAATCACCAGAAAACAGCAAGTGGAGCTGAGGCAGAAAGTGGTAGAGTGCAAGCCCTGAGCAGAAGAGCTTAGGAACAAGCCCTACAACACCAACAATAACAAAGTACAAGAACAAGACAGGCTAAGGCTGCAGCTGGGAGAAAGGTGCAGCACCTTGACCTAGAGGAGAGGTTCAGGAGGCAGGTGAGCTGGGGAAAGAGGCCCCTGTCTGAAGCATGGCAGTGAATGTGGAGTCATATGTTAGCCAGGTTCCTGAGACAGCAAGCCACCTGCCTCCCTGACCCTCTGTGTTCTAGATGCCTAAGGTTTTGGATTATCTTAGTGTTTATCAACTTTCCTCCATTCTTTTCTTGCTGTGGTGATTTTGTGAGACCCACATAACATCTGCATTATAAAATTCTTGCCAGATGCTCTTGTATGCCTGAGGCACTGGGTTTGGGGCTGGCTCTTGTTTGATTGGAAAGAGAGATTCATAAGGGTTATAAAGGTATTAAAGACATTCTAGCAGCAGGGCCAGACATAGTGGTGCACACTTAGAATCCACCTTGGCAGGCTTGAGATATGGGGTTCAAGCCCCATTACTGTCAAACAAAATGATATTCTAGTCAAATTAAGACTTTATCTTTGGTCTCATCAGAAAGATTGAAAGACATTCAAGAGAAAAAAAAACACCTTGAAAAGATCATTTCATGCCTGGTCCCAATGCCATACCACTCAAATTGCTTTTAGCACCATTTGAGCCATTTTGAGGCCTGCTGATGGGCCAGGGCCCATACCGGGGGAAGCAGTGGGCCATGCTGGTGGCTACTGTAGTCTCCACTGCTGTAGAATATTTGGATCCTTAGGTCTAGACATAAAGATTCTCCCCTTCCCCAGACCTGGAGTCCATGATCTTTCTCATTTCCAGCACCTTGTCCGGTCAGGATCAACTTTGCACACTCTTCTGACAGCATGGCCTTGCTCAGGGCTGGTACACTACAACTTGAATTATACCTCTACTTCTACCTTTTTTTTGGCAGTTAATTGGAGAAAAAAATCTACCTGGGCTGGCTTCAAACTTTGATCCTCAAGCCTCAGTCTCCTGGGTAGCTAGGATTACAGGTGTGAGCTATTGGTGCCCAGCCTCTTCTTGCTTTATTAAACTCAGAGTTGTGCACAGGTTATCTATACACTTTTGTTTCCTGCTTTTCCCCACACCAAAGTGAAATAATCATAAACATTATTCTACTCAGTTGTGGTTTTCTTCTTTGCAAATTTTTGCTTTTACCAATAATAGTGCTGCTAATACTATTTGTGCACCAGCACCATTTTCTCAGGAGAGATCCAATAAGTGATTCTCCTGGGTGTCATATCTATCTGCAGTGGCAACATCAGATACCCATCAAGAATCAAAACTGAAATCTTGGCTAATTTACAGGATAAACAGCAATGTAGTTGTTTGGATTTTCATTTTGATTGCTCAGAAGACTGATGATAGTTCATCCACTGGGATTCCAGCTTTATTTTTTCTTCAGTGGATTGTCAATTACATCCTTAGTTCACACTCTATTGTGCCTTAGAGGTTTTAGTATTGATTTGTACCAGCTCTTTATATGTTAAAGATATTAACCATTTTCCCAATATTCGCTGAAAAAATATTTTTCCCAGTTGGTTTTTAAAATCTAGGTTCATTAGAGGCTTCCTAGGTAGCCACATTGATTTTTTTCCATGCCCCATTTTCTTCCTTGTTAAAATTAGATGTGATTTTTTATTGCTATAATTTCATTTTTAGAGGCTCTCATTCCTCATGAGCCTTGTTTTCTTTATGAGTGCGTAGCTATGAGACCATCATAACTCTACTTTCAGACTTCAAGTCCAGGTACACATCTGTTCTTATCCACTTGCTCTCCCTGCCTTCCCTTCCTTCTGCCTACTCTCATCACTTGCCAGGCATGCAGGAGCACTCAGGACCCGGCTCTCAGCTTAGACCCAGGACTTTCCCTTTTTCTATGGTTATTTCTTGAGTCAGAAGGTCACTCACGTGTGGTCAATTATGTCAAAGAGTTTGTAGTTTCAGAAAGGTTCCCGAGGCTGAAGAATTCATTTAGGGTTTAGAATAGTAAGCATCTCCCTACTAATGGGAGACAGACTGGGCTTTCTAGAATGATAATAATGATGATAATAATGAACACTCAATGATCCCTTAAAAGATGCTACTCATTGAATTATCTGGCTTCATTTTTAACAATCAGGCTAGTCCTAGAATGAATTATAGTTTTCAGGGAAATTAAGGTTCAGAGTGGTTCATAGTAGAGCTCAGACATATATAGGTAGATGATAACTGCAATTTGGAGTGAAACTGAGGCAGGATATGGGATGTTCCCAATAAGAGTGGGAGGGCAGCAGGTGCTGGCCTAGGTTGCTGAGCCCACGTGAGCACCCTACTTGATCCCTTGAATGTCAATGGGTTCATTTGGCAGAGCTCATCTTGCACAGTTATCGCAGCTATTGTCAGAGCTCCCAGGAAACTGTGCACACTAGTCAGGCCAACATTGCAAGTTAAGCATTGAGAGTCCTGAGTCCAGTGAGGGCGGGAATGGGTAATAGTGCCAAGTGAGCCACTGCGTGAGTACACACCTACTACTTCATGTGTATTATCTGCTGCGCTTGTGCAACAGTGCTGCTAGGAGGAACATTATTATACCCATTGTAAAAATTCATTTCATTTTATGTTATTTTGGTGGCACAAAATTAGAATTGCTATTTAGGCAATCTACCACTTGAGCCACACCCACAGCCCTTTATTTTACTTTAATTATTTTTTTTCAGATATTATCTTGCATATTTTCCTGGGAACTGATCTGAACCATAATCCTTCAACCCATGCCTCTCTGCTTAGCTAGAATTATAGACATATGCGGCCATACTTGGCCTTAGTATACTCATTTTATATGAAGAAAGAGACTGAGAGAGGCAGAGAACATGTGACTCACAGGTCTGTACATTGTCTCCACTTCCCTCAACTGTTCCCTAGGTGAGGGAGTTTGGTTCACTCCAGCTCCCCTGCCCCCCATTTGTGTTCTGGGAAAGCCTGAGGCTTCACCAGAACTGTGGAAAAGAAGAAATGGAGTCTAACAGGCGACCCTACCATCCAAAAATAGAGGACAAGAAAAGAGACTTCATATTCAAGTTTGTTTGGTTCCATCCTTTCCCCACTGATGAAACTTGAGACTTGTGGATTTCTAGAAGAGGGAATGAACAGTTGCCTCCCGCTCAGGGGTTTGGGGAGCAGCATCTCAGCACCTGCGGCTGCCTCCCACCTCCAAGCAGCACCTTACAAGTGCATCTGGGCATGGATGTGTCTCCCAGAGAAACCATGGTTCCATCTGCATTTACTGGCCTTCTGAGCTGGCAAGTCTGACAAAGGCTTTGTCCTTCTCTCCCAGTGCTTGGCACCCACACAATTTCCCCATGGCTTTGTGAACAAAGATAGTACCAGCCTTTACTTCTGCCTACCTGTGGCCATCTCATAATTGATTCATTTGATGGGGTTCTGTCTCAGTTTTGTCTTGCCACTTCTATTGTATGAGTAGACAAAAGAGTGCACTTATACTACTCAACTCTGTCTCCCATGAGTCACTAGTATGAGGCTTCCACCATAGGCAGCCCAGACCCCTCAGCTGTCCCTCCCAACCATAAATGCCATCAGTGAGCCCTGAATGCTATTGGCTGCTGTATCACAAGCCTCTCTGGTTCTGGGGGGCATTTCTCTTGAGAAGATCCAGGAGGCCCCAGAGCCAGTGAGGTCACACTCTGAGAAGATCTGTCTTCTCAGACCCTGGCAAAACTTGAGGACCTGTTATGTATACAAGCCTAGTATCTTAATCTATCTCATGTTGCCATAACAGAATGCCAGAGATCCTCCTCCCCCTCCTTTCCCTCCCCTCCTCTTCCTCCTTCTCCTCCCCCTCACACCCTCCTCCTCTTCCTCCTCTTCATTTTCCTCTTCCTCCTACTCCTCCCCCTTTCCTTCCTCCTTCTCCTCCTCCTCTTCCTCCCCTTTCTCCCCCTCCCCCTCCTCTTCCTCTTCCTCCTTTTCCCCCTCCACAGGTCCTGGGGCTTGAACTCAGGGCCCCCGGTGCTCTCTCTGAGCTTCTTTTGTTGAAGGATAGCACTCGACCACTTGAGCCACAGTCCTGCTTGCAGCTTTTTTTTCCCTGTAATTTATTTATTTTATTTTTTAATTTTTTTTTTGCCAGTCCTGGGGCTTGAACTCAAGCCTGAGCACTGTCCCTGGCTTCTTTTTTGCTCAAGGCTAGCACTCTACCACTTGAACCACAGAGCCATTTCTGGCCTTTTCTATATATGTGGTGCTGAGGAATCGAATCCAGGGCTTCATGTATATGAGGCAAGCAAGCACTTTACCACTAGGCCATATTCTCAGCACCGCCCCCCCCCCCCGTAATTTATTGATGATAAGTTTCACTGACTTTTCTGCACAAGCTGGCTTTGAACCATGATCCTCAGAGCTCAGCCTGCTAAGTAGCTAGTATTAAAGACGTGAGCCACCAGTGCCTGGCTTATTATTATTATTTTAGAAATTAAAAGCCAGCTTTCTCTTCCTGTGTTTTATAAAGCCATTATGGGAGTCTCACCCTCACAACCTCTTCTAACTCTAACTACCTACCAAAAGCTCTACCTTTAATACGAGCACCATATTAATTTGGGATTAAGTTTCTAATATATGAACTTCAGTGGGGTACATTTTAGCCATGGCGCCTGGAACGTGGGATGTGCAGAGAAACCACTAGACCCTGTTAAGCTATCTGTCCCTCATCTGGACATGTACTGTTGCTCTGTGTGATTACTACAGGGTATGACACATTTGTCACACTAGCCACCGCTGGGCTTCTGTTCTGGACAGACTTAGAACCAAGCCACTACTTCCTCTTGTCTTTGCATTTCAAGATGTAAACAGCCTTCTGGGTCCTGCTTACCCTTAACTTAGATCCCTTTGATCCTGATGCTACTTAGACTAAATAGGCAGAACTGCTTTCTTAGTCCTGATCCTGGATTTCATCCTTTTTCATCATTAACTCATTTGGTCTTAGCATTGATTCAGGAACCACCCCAGAAATGAGGGCTGTTCAATGGATTTTCCACCCATGCCTGTGGACCTTTTAAAAGAGGTCATAGGAGGGCTGGGGGTGGGGGTGGGGGCATGGCTCAAGTGGTAGAGCACCTGTCTGGCAAGAACAAAGCCCTGAGTTCAAACTCCCATGGGGAGATTACAAGATAGGCTTTGCAAATCCAAACTAACCAATCCCCTCCCCAAATATGCTGATTTACAGATGTGTCTCTAAAACTTTCTCTGGAGACCTCTAAAGTCAGCAGTGAAAATCAATAAGGCTTTTTTTCTCCAACATGCTGTAATCTGATGGAGCACAGCAGTTAGAAAGTCTCCTCCCTTATTGGGTCCGGAGCAATGGGCATAGGGCTGTGCACAGGACTTCAGGGATGGGATTCTGCAGAACTGGAAATGTACTCCTCTGACACGTGTGTATTCAGAAGTGCTAGGAGTTAGGGTGGGTGTCTTAGTCATGCATGAAAACTCCAGTTCTCTAACCATAATTCTCACTGGCCTGTTCTCTTCACTAACCTCTCATCCTGGTCCCCAATTTCAGGCCTCCTCTTTCCAAGAAGCATCCAGGGAGCTAAAGGCAGACTCTGCAAGCTACATATTCACTGTGCTGCGTCGAGACCTTTTCCATAGAAAGGTGTGTTCAGGCACAGGCTTGTACCTGTGTGAGCACAAGATGTGAAGAGGCAGAGCCCATGGCTTTGAACTCTGAGAAAAGTCTGGAATGTTGAGTGGGCCCTATCTGACAATCTCTCCTCTCCTTGGCTCACCTCCCCTCCTTTCCCTCTCTTTCCCCCTCCCCCTCATCCTTCCCTTCTTCTTCCCCTTTCCCCCTCCTTTCCCTTCTGCTCCCCTCTGCATCCTTTCTTTTTCTTTCCTTTCTTTTAAAAAAAGTTTTAGCAAGGATTATTTTAGTGTAACAGGGTTTAAGTAGGAAGAAATAGAAAAGGAGATAGAAATATTTCCTGCTCCTTATGCAGGAAATAGGAGTTAAAGTCTACAATTTTTCATCTGTTCTTTTTTTAAAAAAAATTCCTGGAAATCTTTTTAAGTCTCAGAAAAGTTTGCAAGGAGGAATGTGTCAACCAAAGCCATCTTTAACAAATACAAATGAAATTCTCCACTCATCTCTTCTACACATTGTACCCATGTATATCTTCACTCTGTCCCGTCTATTCCTGGAATCCTTCAATTCCACTGCCCTTCCCTAAGGGGTATGGCAGCTAGCACTATTCCCCAAACCAGAGAAGGACAAAGATAAGCATGGAGGTCCTGCTTTTTTACAAGACTCACCACTGTTTCATCTGAAAATTCAGAGTTTCATTTCAGATGAGTGTCTGTATGTCATCAATACTCCCCCCAACTCTCCCCCCCCCCCCCCACCCCGCAGTGGCAGAGTGACCAATGTGGCACTGGAGATAACGAGGCCAAAGAGAGGCCAGTGCTAATGGAATAAATATATACCTTTGGTAAATCTTCCTCACTAAGATGTCTTTATAACTAGAAACAAGACACTCAGTTCCCCATGGTCGCTGTGTAGGCCGATGGGCTTCCATATTTCTATGGAGCTGTCTCTTCCCGCATCCAGCTCTCCACCAGCATCGTACTGGGTTCTGGAGGTAACTAAGGTTTTGGAGGGCAGGTGAGAGGCAAGACGGGAGATAGCTAGGAAAGATAGTAGGACCATATGTGAAGCAGGAATGCCAAACTGGCCTTGGCCCCTGGTTCCTGGTGACGGCTGAGTATCTGTATCCACTTGTTTTTATGGAGATCGTGAAGAGCTGGAGGCTTTGCTGTTTGCCAGTTTTGACACCTCTCTGCTTTGCACATTAACAGACTCACGGCTTGACATCATGTCTAATCCATCCACTGCTCTGCAGAGGTGTCAAGAAAACTTGCAGGAGATACTAAGGGCCCAATTATCGTGCCCAGTTTACACTTGGATCTTGACAGATGCTGGAAACCTTTAAGACTCTGGGATGATTAGTGCAGACCTTTCCTTTGCTTGCAAGCAGCCTGGAACCCTTGTGCTTGTTTTGTCGGCATCCAATGTATCCTTAATGAATGACCTTTCTCAACATGGCCCATAGGGGCAGTCAAAAGCTCAATGACAAGGAGCCTGAGGCCCAGGAAGGTAAGGTGACTTGCTTGAAATTATGCTTCAAGCTGCTAGCAAGGCTGTGGTTACTTAGGAATCAGGATTTAAAAAAAAAAAAAAAAGAAATTCAGGCAAGTCAATACAAGAGCAGTAAGCCAATCTGATTTTGTTGGATGAGGAGAACAAATTAAGGGGAATGCTGTCCAAATTATGGTAGTGCTGAATTCTGGCACACAAAAGACCAGAAAGCCTAAAATAGACTTTCTCTTTCCTAAATAAATTTTATTATTTTTAGGTAGCTGTATAAAAGAGTTGCCATTCATCAAGGCAGTTTATGAATACAGTGCATCTTGATCAATGTAAATCCTTTCAATATTCTCACCCACCCCTCCCAACCCATACCTTCTCTCACCTTACTTAATTTTTAGGGTATGTATTGATCTTTTGCCATTAATATAATTTCTTTTAGCATTTTTTCTGGGAATATATTTGAAAATATGAGGTTGATAAGTTTAGGTTGGTACATAGGGAAGATGGAAGTTGGTGGTGGTGACTGAAAACCCTTAAAAAGAATGAACTAATATAACTAAAGAAGCTGAAAAAGAAGGATTAGAGAAAGCACAATAAGAAATGATGTCATGGCCGGTTGCTGGTGGCTTTGCCTGTAATCCTAGCTACTCAGGAGACTGAGATCTGAGGATTGCAGTTGGAAGCCAGCCCATGCATAAAGCATCTTCAATTAACCAGTAAAGAGCCAGTAGGTGGAGCTGAGGCTCACATGGCAGAGTACAAGCCATGAGTGAAAAAGTAAAGAGACAGTGCCCACACCCTGAGTTCAAGACCCAGTTCTGGCACAAAGAAAGAAAGAAAGAAATAGTACTACACAGGACTAATTTGAGGAGGGAAGTGGGTTGTCCAGTGTCTGGATAGAGGGTGCAAAACACAGAGGTGGAGACAAGCTGGGATGAAGGGCTCTGCGTCAGATGAGAGGATCATTCAGCGTCCAATCCCATTTCTCTACTGTGCCGTTTCAGATGGGATCAAGTAAAGGACTTGACTCAGGGACTTCTCTCATCCATCTTTTTTTCTGTTCCTTTGATTACCTTAAAGTTGGGAAAGAGGATGAGATCTAGGGAATGAAAGTAGCTACTAGTGCTCACTGGAATTTAAGAAGAAAGTTCCTGCAAAATGAGGGTGTCTTTAAACAACAGAACAGAAGCCAAGTCTGGTTTAGGGCTCAAACTCATGTTTACTGCCACTTCTTGTGAAAAAAAAAGAGCTTGAAAAAAATTAAAACCCAAGACATCCTATACTTATGGATCCTCTCCAGTTATGCATACTCATCTCAGTTCTTTCTAGATAAATTATAATCCTCAGGCTCTGCTCTCTCTACTTACTGGAACCCAGAAACATAAGGCTTGGAAAGAAAGCTAGAGATCAAGCTTTCATCCAAAGTGGAATCCCTCTACATCAATCCCAGCAGCTCACCTGATCTTTGAACCTTACAGTAATAAAAACTATTGCAATTACTTTCTTATGTGTTCAGACTGTCAATGACACCAATATGAAAAAGTCAGAATTGAACCCAAATTGTCCTTCCTCTAACTTACATGCTGGGGTCCTCTGAGGATACAGTGTGTGTGTTGGTTTATGTGTGTGTGTGTGTGTGACAATTCTACAGATAGCAGAAGACAATAGAGACCTATTTCTCAAATTCTCTGGCAAGACATGGTCACTGTAGCCTTTCTTCAGACTGTAAATATCATTCTTAAGTTGGGCATTAGTAGCTCATGCCTGTAATCACAGCTACACAGAAGGCTGAGAGCTGAGGTTCATGGTTCAAAGCCAGCCCAGGCAGAACAGTCCACGGGACTCTTATCTTCAATTTACCAGTAAAAAAAAGCCAGAAGTGAAGCTGTAGGTCAAGTGGTAGAGTGAAAAAGCTAAGGGACAGTGCCCTGAATTCAAGCCCCAATACTGGAACACACACACACACACACACACACACACACACACACACACACACACACACTTTCCTTAAAATAATGCAGGGCCCTGACATGAGGACAGTTGAACTGGTACTCAACTGTAGCCACTATGCTCAGACCACTGTGGCGGGATCGGTAGCACCCTGTATTCCTGTGGCTTAAAGGGTGTTCAGTCCATGTAAATTTTAAGCTCAGGGATGAAGCATGACTCAGTGATAGAACATCTGTCTAGTACTCATGAGGCCTAGAGTTCAAACCCCAAGGTCCTCAGAATAAAAGTTAAGCTGAGAGCCGATTCTCTGAGGAATTCCCAGCTGTCCTCCAAGTGACCTGCAGGTTTGGAGGCTGTGATGAGAGGGGATCTGGGAAGGAGTTGGCCAGCCCTAATGAGGGTTTGACTCCTGACCTTTAGAAAGGGCATCACATCTTTGTGCTGACTCCTGCTGGGAGCCTCTGCTGCTTGGCATTGGTTGTGTGTGCTGGGGAGGGAGCCATATCAGTTGTTGTTGATTTTACCAACAAATATTCAGAAAATCAGTGTCTGTGTCATTTTATGCAAATCCAGATCCATCTGTCACTGTCTATTGCACCTCCAGACTCTACAAAATCTTTTTTGAATACATTGCTGTTGTGTGTGTGTGTGTGTGTGTGTGTGTGTGTGTGTGTGTTTCTCCAAAAGCATGCTGTATCATCTTTAGAAATGTCTGGGCTATGGAAATTTTGGCATAATTATGTGGCTTTAGGCTCTGTTGAGGTTTAGGTGGCTGGATGTTGGACAAGAGACTTTGGGTCATTTGAGAGAAGTGATGAGTCAATACAAGTCCCAAGAGAACCAGCTCTCCACGCAGCCTCTGCCATCCCCCAGTCCCCATGCTGTGTCTGGGCCACCACTGCTAACCTGGCCTTCTTGGAGCTCACCTCATTTCTTTCTCTACCTAGTGACTGCTGGATGGTTTTGTAATGACTCCTCATCTCTCACTATTCCAGTGCTCCTACTTTCTGCTAATTGGTTGCCCAGGGGGCTTTGATTCTAACTTGGAGCTTTTTTCAAGAGGTAAGAGCTCAACAAAAATTATCTTTGGACGTGTCCAGGATGGATTGCTACTTCCAATTTGTATTGTGTAGACTCAAGTCTCCATTGATTGCTTTGTGCTGTTTCCCCAAATCTTCTGGGTTTGTCTCCTATGAGGCTGGGATTTTTCTCCTCTGACTCTCAAAATACTTCAAGGTGTACTCAGAGCCCCACCATTTTCCTGTTGCTACAGAAGTGACCAAAATTGAAATGCTTTCTGGTATAGGATTGTTCATATACAAGATCCCCAGCAGCCTTGAGGGGTTGTGCTAACAGATGGGAAAACTGAGGCTCATAGAGATTGGGTAAATTTCTGAAGATCCTACCTGTGATATATATTTGGCAGAACTGGGGTTTGAACTTAGGGCTTTGTGCTTGCTAGGCAAGCATTTCACTACATGGGCCATAACTCTAGCCCTTTTTGGCTTTTAGTTATTTTTTTAGGTGGTGTCTTGAATCTTTGCCCACGCTACCCTTGGACAGAGTTCTTCCTTTTTAAGTCTCCCTGAGTAGCTGTGAACACAGACATACACCACCACTCCCAACAAATGTTGAAATGGGTTCTCTCCCACTTTTTGCCCAGACTAGCCTCCAACGTCTATCTTCCTCATTTCTATCTCTCAAGGAGCTGGGATTACAGGTGTGAGCACTTTGCTTTTAGACCCCTGATTCTAAGAACTGTGCATTCCCTGCAGTCAGTCCCTTACTTCTCTGAGCTCATGACATTATACTCCATCCCCAAAGAGTAGCTTGTGCCCTTGACTCACCCTTGATGGTTTTTCAGTTAAAGGCAACACACCAGCTTTGAGTTCCAGTGCCGGCGCACACGTGCGCATGCACATGCGTGCGGGCACACACACACACGTGCACACACACACACAAGATGAGCATTTCAAATTAAAGTTCCTTGTCCTGTTCTTGCACTCTTTGCCCTGGCACAAAAGGAAATGAATGCTTGAATAAAGATAAGGTGCAGAGACCGTTTTGCCCATTAGATCTCTGCTGCCAGGTACTGGTAAGCACTTTATACTATATGAAGTACTGTATAAAGGTTTATCAAATACTTATTAGCAGCCTTGTTTGCAGGAGAGGGAATTGAGCACTAGAGACGTTCAGTGGCTTGATGAGGTTGATACAGTGAAAATATAGCAGAGCCTGAGTTTGGATCCGGGAGTTTAACTCACAATTGAGGCTCATGCAGTCTAAGCCACAGGGCTGGTGAGGACGCGGAGGTGTGCTGATGCAGCACAGGATGTGTGGATCTGTCACACTGTCTCTCCAGTGCCACGTGTTGAGAATGCCAAGGAAAAGCCCTAGATGCCCTTAGCAATTGTGCTGTGCTCAATTTAGATGTCTGCCAAGAAAACCAGAATAAGTCATTCTTATGCTTAAATGTAAAGTTCTACATTTAGATCCATTATGTTTTATGCAAACAAACAAACTTACTTTTTTGTGTGTGTGCTGGTACTGGGGTTTGAACTCAGGGTCTCAGTGCTGTCCTGCAGCTTTTTGACTCAAGGCTAGCATTCTACCACTTGAGCCCCAGCTCTACATCTGGCTTCCCCGCCCCCCCCCCCCGCCCCCCGGTTAATTGGTGATAAGAGACTCACATTCTTTCTTTTCCTACACAGACTGGTTTCAAATTGTGATGTCAGAGCTTAGCTTCCTCAGTAACTAGGATTACAGGCCTGAGCCACCTGATTGCAGCTTTAAAAACTACTTTAGAAAAGTTTTGTGTTTATAGAAAGAACTGTAAAAAGAGCACATATGGATCCATTTTCTCCCGCCATAACATCTTAGAGAGTAGTGCATTTTCATTATTAATGATTAATACTGACATTTAATTATCTTAAGTGCAGGTTGTATTCAGATTTCCTTAGATTTAATTTTAAAAATTAATTTATTTATTGCATGGGTACTGGGGCTTGAACTCAGGGCCTTTGTTCAAAAGGCTGGTGCTATATCACTCGAGTCAGATCTCCACTTCCAACTTTTTGGGTGGATAATTAGAGGTAAGAATATTTCAGATTTGTCTGTCTGGGCTGTCTTCAAAACATAATCCTCAGACCTTAGTCTCTGTAATAGCTAGGATTGCAGGCGTGAGTCACCAATGCCTGGGTCCTTAGTTTTGAATCTAGAATTTTATCTAGGAACTTGTTACCGTTGGTTGTCACGTGTAAGCTTCTTGGAACTAGGAGTTTTAGATTTTTTTCCCCTTGGATTTTAGGATAGCTTTGACAAGCATTGGTCAAGTATTTTGTAGAATGTATGGGGGTTTGTGTGATATTTTTCTCACAATGAGACTGGGTTCAGACAAGGAAGACCATCCATGGAGGGGCCATCCTTATGCCATTTCAAAGTTATGTACTATCACCCTTCCAGTCACGGTGGACATGACCTCAATCATCTGGCTAAGGTAATGTTTGTAGGACTCCCCACTCTAAAGCTAGACTTCCACTTTCTAGAAGGAGGTAGAGGAACATAAATAACATAAATAACCTGGAAATTTCTGTAAGTTTCCATTACATTTCACCTAGTAAAAATTACCATTTTGTTGGTGGGGACTTGTCTGCCTCCGGAGCTTATCAGCCAGGTAAGTCACCAGTACAAGGCATGAGGTGTAATGATGTGTCTACAAACATGGCTTCCGTCTTTATGTCACACACATACATGCTAGACAAAGCCAAAAGACCACTGTTCAAAGATGCTCAGCACTTGGCTCTTTCTCAAAGCAGGACTGAAGTCACAATTTTGGTCTAGACCACATTTTTCCATTTTTCCCACCATGTAATATGGAATGACCTTATCCACTTAAAAAATCAAACCTGTGCTAACTGCATTTCCTGGACATTCTAGAAAATATACTCTACTTAAAAAAACACAGAGGAATCGTTTCAACTTTGCAAAATTTATTTTTAGTGATTCCTGCCAGCTCCTGGGCACCTACTTTTCTTCTATGTGAAGTCACAATCTATTTACCATTCTATCTGTTAAGAATCTTGTCAGTTCCATATGTATTTCACTAATCTAGAACTTCTAGAAACTTACATTTTTTGAAAAGGGAAGATATTTCCTGGATTTGGGCTTTTCCTCTGTTCTTGTGGCTTTTCAACAATGGCCAGCAATATTTCAGCCACTGGAGTGCAAAATTCGTGTGTGTGTGTGTGTGTGCGCGTGCACACACACACACAAGTGCTGGTACTGGGGCTTGAACCCAGGGCCTCACTCTCTCATTTCTTCTTTTTAAGCTCAATGCTGACACTGTACCAAGTGAGCCACACCTTCACTTTCAGCTTTTTACTGGTTAATTGGAGATAAGAGTCTCATAGATTTTTCTGCTTTGGCTAGCTTCTAACTGCAATCTTCAGATCTCAGAATCCTAATTAGACAGATTAAATGTTCCTATAAATTCAGTTCTGAGACATCAAAGTAGCTGGGTCTGGAGTCTTGACCTCATTTCTGAATGAGAGGTCAACATTTCCTGATAGGCCAGTTCGAAATTTGTTCCTGTTGGTGAAGAAGGCAAAGACAAAGCTACAACAGGTACTTCTATTTCTCTGGAGGCAGAGTTCTCCTCAAAGGTGTGTGTGTTCTTTCCCTAACCACCAGCACTATCCGAACTCCCTTTTGTTCAGCATTTTTTTTGAAGAAAGCTAACATTGCATCATCTTCCCCAAGAGACAATCTTTTATGTTTTTTATTTTCCTACTTCAAGCATTACTTACAAGGTTTTGGCAGTCAAAAGAAGAGAGCGGAGAAGCATACAAGCAAGCAATAAAGTAAACAATGCTGGCTAATACAGATTAAAAGAAATGTGCTAGGCACTAGGGGCCAAACACTTAATATGCATTGCCTAATTTAATTTATCCCTCTGGGAATAGATAACATGCCTATGTTACAGATGAGGAAAATGAGGCTTGAGGACATTAAAGAGCTAACCCAAGTTGCAAAGCTGAGATTCAAATCAAGTGGATCACGTAGCAAAAATAACAATAAAGTGATTTTTGTTTCCATATCTTTTTTTTTTTTTTTTGGCCAGTCCCAGTCCCGGGGCTTGAACTCAGGGCCTGGGCACTGTGTCTGAGGTTCTTTTGCTCAAGACTAGCACTCTACCACTTGAGCCATAGCACCACTTCTGTCTTTTTCTGTGTATGTGGTTCTGAGGAATCGAACCCAGGGCTCCATGCATGCTAGGCAAGCACTCTACCACTAAGCCACAATCCCAGCCCCTAAAAGTGACTTTGTGGTTGTTGTTGTTTAGAAGTTATTTTTTTAATGGTTTATTTTAGATGTCTTAGTTTACTTGGGCCACTAAAACAAAATGCCTTAAACTAAGTGGCTTATAAACAACAAATACTTCTTTTCAGTCAAGGAGACTGGGAAATCCAAGATAGAGGTGCTGTTGGCAGATTTAGTCCTTGGGGAGGCCCACTCCTCCTGGCTCATGTCTCCTTGCTGTGTCCTGATGCAATGGGAGGGCCATTGGACCTCTTTTATTATAAAAGTCCCTGCCTTATGACCTATGTACCTGGTAGAGCCTCACCCTTGGTTTTTGTTTGTTTTTCTTTTTGAGACAGAGCCAGAGCCCAGGTGGGTTCTGAGTTCCTCATTTTCTGCTCTCAACCTCCTCAGTGCTGGGGTTATAGGTGTTTGCTAAACCCCTGCTTCCTAGTACTATAGTATTGGAGATGATGCTTTAGCATGTACATTTCAGAAAAGCACCAATACTGGCCTTAGATCTCCAGACAATTCTTGCAGAATGTGGTGTCTGTTCTCTGGCCTCTCTCTCCTCTTCTGGACATCCCATACACTCCTCCTATCTCTGCACATATCCTGGCTCTTTCTAAGCAGGAGCTTCTAGATACACACTTTACACCCTTCACTGATTCTTTTATATTAGACACTCACTTTTTTTTTTTTTTTTTTTTTTTTTTGGCCAGTCCTGGGCCTTGGACTCAGGGCCTGAGCACCATCCCTGGCTTCTTCCCGCTCAAGGCTAGCACTCTGCCACCTGAGCCACAGGGCCCCTTCTGGCTGTTTTCCATATATGTGGTGCTGGGGAATCGAACCGAGAGCTTCATGTGTAGGAGGCAAGCACTCTTGCCACTAGGCCATATTCCTAGCCCTAGACACTCACTTTTTAGAAAATGTTTTTAGTGTTGGACATCAAACCTAGGGACTCATGTATGTTAGGCAAGTGCTGTACCATTGGTTACATCAGCTGTGTTCTAGATCTTCTTAACACAAGATCATCAACATCCTCTAAACTCACATACACACACCCACACCATTATATAAGTGTGTATGTCTGTGTATCTGTGTGTGTACTTCTGCAAGACAGAGTCTATAGTGCTTATTAGCATCTCAAAGAGGTTTGTTATTCATGACCCTCCATATAATAATTTATGTCACTTATTTCAATTTCTCTCTTTCTTTCTTTAATAAAGATGGCTTGTGACTATGACACAGGCATTTCATTTCTTTACCATGCTGCCCACTTTACCATAGTCTCTTGAGCCTTTGACATGACCTGGGTGGTGTACTCTGCTGTATCTTCTAGATTTTTCCCTTCATAAGGCTGCAGGCTTATGTCTGAAGATGCCAGCTGGCTGCTGCTCTGGCTGTCAGTAAAGCCAACATGGCATGGACCTTTCTCCTTCAACTTGTCAGTCGTGTGCTTTTTGTTCATCACACAAATAATCCATCAGTGACAACAGCAGGGGTGAACATAATGACAACATCCTTGCCCAGAGGCACCAGTATTCTTGGTATCAACAAGTCATGCTTTCCTCCTTTTTTTTTGTGGATCACACTAAAGTCTAGACTCAGTTCTCCTATTTGTCTATTCTGCTTTAGAAGGGAGAAAATTATTCGTAGGGAAAGTAAAAAATTTATCAGTTCTTCTGCTTTTAGCAGAATAATATCTGCAGCCTTCTAATTAGTCAGAGGCTTCATTCCCACTCCTTTCTGTTCTGTGCTATCAGGTCATTATTCCTGGGTCCCATATAATGATAATTTGTAGCATATTCTCCCTCAGGCCCCCTCATTGGGCCACCCCTCTGATTTACAGGTTTGCACATGTGTGCATAGCTTCCCAGAATATGGTTTTCTCTCTTCCTGGCCGGTGACACTTCCTTGTTCTACATTCCAGCAGGTGAGAGGCACCACAACATTGCCAGTTAACTTGTTTTCCCCTCTTTTTGTTACTAGGTAGATATCAGGAATGTATCTGTTCCTGATATTCCACCTGCAACTTCCTGAGCCTTCCTGGAAATTTCTTCAACTTTATTTCCATGCAGTTCTGGGAAAGTTAAAGATTACAGGTGTTTTCCTTTGCATAACAGGGATAATAATACTTATTGGGTGGTGTTGTTTGATCCATGATAAGTAGCTAAAGTGAGTCCCCCTTATAAAGACATACCCCTGTTGGATCTCTCTGCTCATTGTGCTCTTACACCTGTTTTCCTTCCTGGCCTTTTCTGAGCATTTTTATCCACTCTGCTTACTTTCATGTTGAAATCTTATTTCATGATCTGCATGTTTAGGTATCCTTAGGACAAACAAAAGAACTTATCCTAAAACAATCAAGATGGCAGGAGGGGGCTGGGGGTATGGCCTAGTGGCAAGAGTGCTTGCCTCGTATACATGAGGCCCTAGGTTCAATTCCCCAGCACCACATATACAGAAAACGGCCAGAAGTGACGCTGTGGCTCAAGTGGCAGAGTGTTAGCCTTGAGCAAAAAGAAGCCAGGGACAGTGCTCAGGCCCTGAGTCCAAGCCCCAGGACTGGCAAAAAAAAGAAAAAAAAAAAGATGGCAGGAGGCCATGACTCAGTTGTGCTGGAAATTTAGGCTCTGGTGGCCAGAAGGGAAATCTTCCCCTAGATATGCCATTCCTCACATTTGCTGATTCTCAGTCTCTGCCTCTAGGCTGGGCAAGCTGAGGTTTTGCCACATGGCAACATACCCTGCAGAGAAGGAGGGCAGCTGGGAAGCAAAGCACCCAAGAGGCCAGATGGCATCAGGCTGGGTCCCAAATGCCAGCCAGGATGGGGTCCAGGTGTTCTGGACACAGGACTTCTCCTGGGAAGCTGGCATTCCCAGGGCACATGGTGCTCCCAGAGCACCTGGCAGAAGTGCCAATGGAGAGGGTGAACTGGCACTGGGTTCCAAATAGGCCTCAGCTGTCCTAGTCTCCATCCACTCTGGGTGCCCCTTGTTGTCCAAATGAATGCCTGCCCTTGCACTCAGCTGCTCCATTTTAGTGTCCTTTTAGCAGGAGGCAATCTCGGTAGATGCTGGAGCTTGAGTGGGAAATGGTGCCCCTCCCCATGGGAAGGTCCAGGTGGATGTGACCAGAGAGTCCATGCCATTTAGAGGTTTCCGGGCTGCTAAAGACCTAACAGTCTGGAAAGACTGGAAAAAGGATTACACATTTCAGTCTAGACCTGGGCTACTAATGACTAAGAGCAGAAAATAAATCCCAGGAGGGTTTTCACTCAGCACAGCAGCCCCTGGGGCTCCACTGGGCCTCAAAGGCACAGTCAATGAACAAAATGGCCCTCTACCAAGGTGACTTGCTCCCACTCCCATCTGTAGGATGATATCCTATAGCAAGTGCACTGCAGCTGTGTGTGCGCAGTGAGAACAGGTGGAGCCACGGGCCTGGATGGAGAGCAGAAAATGTGACAGAAAGGACAAGCTCAGAGATTCTGATCAATGAGAAGAAAGCCCAGCTCTCCCAGCCCACTCCCCATCTCATCTGCTTGTGGTCCTTGGCTTGTGATGGTCCCTAGGCTCAGTCATAAAACAGAGAACAGGACTATGGACAGTGTCTTGGCAGTAGAGATGGACTTATGTTCCTCTCAGGCATCCATAGCATCTTCAAAGGTGTGAGATCCACTCTTTGCCCATCCAGTTTAAGGTGAGCTCTCCTGGGAGCCTCTTCCTTGCTTTCATTGTCCTTTACCCTCTGAGTTATGGATTTGTACACAGTTCTATGGAGAAACTTGAACTAAGCCCAGAAAAATGCTAGCAGACACAGACATACTGGCTAAAAAGATGGTATATTGCAGGAGAGGATTGCAATGGTAACTCCTTCAAACTTAAGTTTAACTTTTAAACTTTAGCTCCTTTAAACTTAACAGAAACTCGCCAGGAAGCTGAAATATTCAGAATGGGGGAAGTAAAAAGGAGGGAGAGGAAAGAGTGAGTAAATAAAAGTCATAATACTCTATGTACATATGTGAAAATGGAACCAAGTCATTTGAGGGGATGGGTGAGGTTGGGACAGTTGGGGGACAGCCATGGAAGGGGTGACATTAATCAAGATGCGTTTTACTCACAGACTGATATGTTACATTGAAAGTCCTTTGTACAATCACTGAAAGATAATTAAAATAAATATTTTTAAAGAACATGCATTGGGCTCATAAACTGAGGTGCTGCATTGGAATCCCTTTGTACAACTACTTAAAGATAACAAAAAAATACGTAAATTAAAAAAATGCTAGCTGAGGGCTGCAGAGGGCGCTGTGGAGTCAGAACAGCCCCTGGAGTTTGGGGTCCCACAGCAAAGGTCCTTGAAGCTCCTGCCAGGGGATCTGGGTGCAGCATGACAAGAATGGTTCCAACAGACTCCATTCCCACCGGAGGTCCTGCCACATGGAGTTCCTGGCTTGGAAAATGTGGACGTGGAAAGGGTTGTGTTCTCTTGGCTTTTCTTTGTGAGTGGTGAGAGAAATCTTCCACTAGAGCCAGATGGTTTGGGCCCCAATCTCTGTTTGTAGAAAGTGGGGCAGACTCGGGGGCCCACAGGGGGAGCTAAAAATAAAGCCCATCTGTTTCTGCTCCCCTTTGGGAGCCCGGGGGGCCTCTGGGAACAGAGGAGCCATGGTCCTTGGTGACTGGGCGGACATCTTGCTTTGTTTTGGCCTGGGAGCCAATAAGACCCCTTCTGCCCTGCATTTCAGGGTTCCTTGATCAAGGACAAAGATAGTGGAAGGGTCAAAGTAGAGCTGCTGAAGAAATTACAACTGCTTGCCAAAGCCCAGGCCTCTTAAACTTGAATCTTTCATTCTTTATGTCACCACCACTCTTTTGCCTACATATTACTGTATTATTCAGAGATAGGACAGTCCTCCTTATTTAAGACTGGGAGGGCCTGAAACTGTAGGCAGTAGAGACCTTAGAGCTGGTACATTTCCCACTGTGTGCTCTTCAGCAATGTACCAGAATGATCTGTCCTTTCAAGTTATATGTCCAACGCTACTTTTGCATCACTACTCCTGGGTTTTGGGGCCCTTATTAGGTAAAGTAAAAATTAGTTGAATTCAAGCCCAGTGCTGGCTTAGAGGCTGGCAATCTGGCAATCTGGTGATCTGGCAATCACAGTTCAAAGCCAGAAGAGAGGTCCATGAGACTCTTACCTCCAATTAACCACCCCAAGTCCAGAAGGGGATCTGCTTTGCTCAAAATAGCTAAGGGACAGCACCGAGGCCCTGAATGGCATATACCAGGTGATCTATGGTCTGGATGATATCAAGAATGATTCTGGTTTGAATGATATCGATTGGGATAGCATGAGAAGTCACTATGCTACTCAGACCGCCTACAAGTACCTATCAGTCATTTATTTCTGGAAGTTTTCACTTCATACATTTAGACCAAGGGTGACTATAATTGAAATCACAGGAAGTGGAACCTCAGGTAAGGGAGTCCCAGGGGCTTCCAATGTAGCATTTATATTGGCATCAAGGGTGTCTAGGAATGGAGCTGAGTGAGAGGATTCATTTTCAACTTTCTGTCTGGAACTATGACAGCAAATACGGCTTCTTCACTTCTTCCCCTTTCCAGTTCACCATATCCTACCTGAAAGGTGTGGTGAATATATTGTAGGGATAGGCAGGGTCAGGGTGAAGAGCAGGAGGCACAGGTCTGGTATAGAAGTGCCTCTCTAAGGGAAGCAAGGGCTTTGTTTATTCATTCATTCACTCGTTCACTGACTCATTCAACCACTCCATGTGTTAAAATAACCTACTACATCTGTCAGGCATGTCAAGAGATTGGTAAGAAAGTGAGGCAAAGGGAAGCTGGACACAGACTCTGCCCTTGGGTTTACCATTTCCCTGAAGATCTCTCCAGGATGGGTGCTCTCATTTTCAGGAGGTGGGGATCTCCTCCTCCTCCTCTTTCTCTTCCTCCTCCTTCTTCTTTGTGCCAGTCCTGGGGCTTGAACTGAGGGCCTGGGAACTATCCCTGAGCTATTAGCACTCTACCACTTGAGCCACAGCTCCACTTCTGGACCTTTGGTAGTTAATTGGATATAGACTCTCATGCACTTTTCTGCCTGGGCTGCCTTTGTACCAGGCTCCTTAGATCTCACCTACTGAGTAGCTAGGATTATAGGAGCCACTGGTATCTGCCCCCCTTTTCTTTTGGTAACTAATGCTACTTCAAAATCATCCCTCTGCCTTCAAATTTTTAAAAAGTGTCATGCTTCTCTGAGGCCATACACAGACTTCTCTCTTCTCATTCTCCACCATTTCTTGTCACTGAAAACAGTGGCATTTAATCTCATTCTGTTGCAATCTTAGCCATCACCCCAGGTAATCATAGCATCCAAGTGGACTAGCCTAACCACAGCTTTCCCCCCAGTCTCTACCTGTCCCAGGAAATTCTTTCTGTTCTCCATTCAGCTTTTCCGGGCATAAGCGCTACTCATCAGGCCTCCTTACTGTCAGCCTTCACTTCAAGTGAAAGCTTTGTCTTTGATGTTCCAGAGAAAGTAGTGGCCATCCATCTCATCCACCGCTTGTGCTCAGCCCACAGGACCCACAGCACACATATCCCCGCCCCTCCCCACCCACCTGCTGATCATGGTCTCTCCATCTCCCTGCAGAAAGTGGCCTTCCTGCAGCCAGAGCTACTGCTGCTCAAATGCCCAGCCCCACACCACCTCCTGTCCCTCAAGAACTGCTCATCAGGAATGTGCTTATCTGGCATCTTCTGAAGGCTCTCCATCTCTGCGGCTCTCTCCCAGGCTTCTGCTCCTTGAACATAAATACTCTCCTTTTGACTGTGCCTCCTGCTGCTATTGCTGTGGCTTCCCTTTCCTTTGTAGTCAGGCTTCTTAAACAGAGTCCACACGCATCCCCTCACCTTCCAATCATAGTGGCATCCCCATCATCTGTAGAGAAATGTGTCCATCAAGGTTGCCAATGGCCTCTGCTGCTAAACCCAGCAGGTGCTGCTCAGTCTTTGAAGAGCAGTCTTTGCCGTGGCTCTCGGCAGCATCTAATACTTCTGAGAACTCCCCTGGCCCCTTGTGTTTTTTTAAAAAACATTTTTATTTACTTATTTATTTATTATTTAAATCAATGATCTCTTAGCTTCTGGGAAATAATTCTTTTCTTTTTTGCTCTTGCCTTTCTGATGATGGCTTAGATTCTGCCTGGCTCCTCTTCTCTACCTGAAATGCAAAGGCTGGCATATGCCAGTGCTTTTCTCCTTTAATTCCATCCACTCCTGATGACAAGTGGATGATATCAAAGTTGGGCTCTTCAGTCTAGATCTTCCCCGGACACCAGGATCGCTACTCAGCCTAACACCTCAAATCCAGCATAACCCACATGGGGCTCGTCTTCATGGGAGTTTCTCGTCTGTCCTCAAACTTCCTGAGTTCACAGAGGCATCCCTGACTTGTTGGTTTAGCACCCGGTGTTCCCACTGCTGAACACACCCATGCCATGCAGCACTCACAACAATCCCGACAGGTGGCTTCATTCTTATGCCACAGTTAGCAACAAAGAAAGGGTGAAATAGATTAAATCACTTACCCAAGGTCAAGTGGCTAATAAGGGCTAGTTTATATGTAAAACTTCCTTAAGGGCCCATGTAACTAAAGACTTGGCTGCCAACCAGTGACGCTGTTGGGGAGATGTGTGTGTGTGTGTTGTATGTATGTGTGTGGAGACTTGTGGAAGGAAGTTAGACCACTGGGGGCATGTCCTTGGAGGGGATATTGGATCCTTGACCCTGCCTTTTTTCTTTTTCTTTGCATCTTAGTTGTAAAAAGCTTTACTTTACCATGCATACTTCACCATGATATTATATTTTGCCAAAGGTCCCAAAACAATGGGCCACCAACCAACCATGAACTGAAGCTTCCAAAACCACAAGGCAAAAATAAACTTTTTCCTGTGTTGTTTATCTTTAATTTTTTTTCCTTTTCTTTTCTTTCCTTTCCTTTCCTTCCTTCCCTTCCCTTTCCTTTCTTCTCCTCTCCTTTCCTCCTTTCCCCTTTCTTTCTTTCTGTCCTTCCTTCTTTCTCTTCTCTCCTTCCTCCCTCCCTTCCTTCTTCCTTCTTTTCTTTCTTCTTTTTTTTGTGCGAGTACTGAATTCAGGGCCCTGAACTCTTCCTTGGCTTCTTTACTCAAAGATGGTGCGTTACCACTTACATTGCAGATCTACTTCTAGCATTTTGCTGGTTAATTTGAGATAAGAATCTCATGGAGATTTTTGTCTAGGCTGGCTTTGAACCATACTTCTCAGATCTCGGTCTCCTGGGTAGCTCCAGCAGTGTTTAAGAATCTCAGGCATTTTCATTATCATGACAAAATGTTGACTGACCTGGGATTTGAACCTAGAGAGTAGCACTAGAGAGTTTGTTCTTGTCTTTCCTGACCCCTGTGCTTGGAAGTAACAAAGCCTATGGATTCTGTCTCCTTAATAACACCTTCAGTATCACTGTTTCCCTGAACACTTCGCACTAATGGTGTGATTGCCTTGTCTCCCTATAATTCATTCCTCCATGTGTCCCTAAATCCTTCAGGATAAAATCAGACTTAAGTGGATGAGAAAGGTTCACTTTTTTACTTCTCTTGCCTCACTCTTGCTTTTTACTTATGAGGACACTAAAGTTAGTGTGACCACACAATTTGTCATCCTCACTTGGATTGTCTAAGCATAAACAAGGGTCAATTTATAATCGAGCTGGGCCAATGAATTTAAACAAGGGTAGTTCTAGGCAAGCTAGGAGATCTAGTCAGTCTGACTGCCACCTTCACACACGGAAATATTCACTGTCCTCCAAGCACACCGTGGTCTTTCACCCTTGGGCCTCTCTCTGAACAGTTTCCTCTGCTAGCAGAAGCCTATGCATCCTGTCTCAGGGGCTCTTTCTTGGTCGCACGTCCTCCCCCCACATTACATAAGATACCTTTTTTTTTTTTATCCCTAAGAAATGCTCTGATGTCATTGCTGATAGAGGAACGGCAGTCCATCTCATCTGGTGGCTGGCTGAGCATCATGGGGTGGGCTGTGCTGGGAGACAGAACAACCAGACGGTAAGCATAATGCACTGGAGCCATAGTGCATTCCTCTATGGGTGGGATCTCAACTTACTTTTCATCCATATTAAGTCACCAAGCCTCTTTACATCTCCTTTGTTTCTCATGAAGAACAGAGAGCCCATTTAGGCACGGAATCGCCATTCATTCGTGATGTTTACTGAGCATTTGTTTGCTCCATCACAGGCCTTGCTAAGCACCATGTGCTGTGTCATAGCAGTCCTGTGAGGCACTACTATCATTTAAATTTTACAATTGGGGAAATTGAGCCTCAGAGAAACTGCTTGTCTTCAGTAGTCAGCGCTGACCTCAGGCTTGAGACTGGACTGTGAAGGAAAGGATGACAGGGAGACGACAGGGAGACGACAGGGAGATAAGGCCGAAGCACATGTTGGAGCTGCAACACGTGTGGTACCTGTGTTTTCCCATTTGGTTTCTCTCCTTTGGTTGTGATGGCTTGAGTGAAAATATGGCACTTTTTGCTCTTTATCTTCAGCTCAAGGGCTATGTCTGGCATAGTTTCAGTACCTGCTTGCAGAATGAAGGGAAATGCTTACAAATTGGCAACTGGAAAAGGTATGCTCATGCCTGACCCAAACAGAATGCCACGGGTAGAGGGATTACTTATTGAGAGGCAAGTTTGAGGGCTGAGACCTGAAATGGGTTGTGCCCTATAACAAGGTGAGGGAGGGCCTTAGGGCCTCTCCCACAGAACTGAGGGTTTTTTGTCACAGGGATAGAGAGAAGAGATACTTCTGTATCACCTTTCTTCCTAAAATTTAGTCCACTGGCCACCAGGTGCTTGTGGCTCATGCCTGTAATCATCGCGACTTAGGAGGCTGAGAGCTGAGGAGTGCAGTTTGAAGCCATCTTAGAGAGCCAAAGCAGAGAGATTCCTACCTCCAATGAACCACTAAAAGCTGCTTAAGCAGTAGGGTACTTGTCTTGCAAGCACAAAGTCTTAAGTTCAAACCTCAGCACCACCAAACAACCAAACCCAATCAGACAAAAAAACCTAATGGGTAGAAGTAAAGAAAGTGGACATGTGAATGTGTGTACTTGTGTTTTATAGCAATTTGGGCATTTCTGTGTCTCTTTTTCAAGATAAAGATAGTGAAAGAAAAAGACACACCCTTCAACCAGTTCCATGATCTTTTCTGGAAGAACAGCTGCAGGAAGGGTAGCCCAGGATGCTAAGTATCCTCAGTAATGAGTGATAGTACATGCGTGCATGTATGCCTGCTCACGTGTGGGGTGAGCCAGGTGGGGTTGGCCCATCAGTCTCCATTCGTAAGGCTAAATATCAGCAAATTAACAAAAAATATTCCTACCAGGCCTCACAGTGCTAAAGAGTAAATATAATTATCCTTAATCAATACAGGCCCTTCAGCACTAGCTAATGGCTGTCCTGGACTTAATTGTTGGCAGCAGTTAGGGAAGGAGGGTGTGGGAACAGAGTACTCCAGCTTCCCTCTTGCAGGGCAGGGCGTTCGCAGCTGGTAGGATCCCTGGGTAAGTGAAAGGGAAGGGTGGAAGTGAGAAACTCATGAAACGTGCCCCAGATTGATGGATATGTTGCTGGAACCAGACGGCTGTGTTGGCTGATAAGGCCCAGCCCAGGCCTTCTGAGTCCCACAGGCCCCTCTGTAGGCCACCAGTGAGAGAAGCACAGGGGCCCTGCGCCCTCTTATAGTTCCTGCCTATGTGTCATGAGTCTCTGCTGTGCCTGGGGCATGAAGGGAGCAGGTGACAAATTGAAGCACATGCCTGTCCTTCTGTAGTGCCCTGCATGCTTGCAGAAGGAGTTCTCTAATATATGGGAAGGACATGGGTCGAGCAAAGGTAGGGGAGGGGAGGGCAAGGAGAGGGCATGGAGAGGGCAGGGAGAAAGTAGGAAGAGGACAGGGGAGGGCAGCGTCCTGGGGGCCTCAGCAGCTGCAGGCTACTATCTGAGATTCAATATATGAGCTCACAGCTTAGGTTGTTCAGTCTGCTCTGAGGTGCTGGGGCTTTTGTCCCTGTCCCCCAAGTATCTTTAAAAAATGGTATTAATTGTGCCAGTACTGGGGCTTGCACTCTGGGTCTGGGCACTCTCTCTTAGCTGTCTTGGCTCAAGGATGGTGCTCTAGCACTTGAGCCACAGCTCTTCTTCTGGCTTTTTGGTGGTTAATCAGAGATAAACGTCTCACAGACTTTCCTGCGAGGGCTAGCTTTGAACCACAATCCTCGAATTTCAGTTTCCTGAATAGCTATGATTATAGGAACGAACCTTCAGTGCCAGGCTCTAAGTATCTTTTGAGGAATGTGGCTGTAGATGAACCATCTAGTATAGTCTCAAAAGTTCCATGTACATAGTGTGGGCAAGGTGGGCTAACCTGTTCCTTCCTGGGGTCTAACACCTTCCCTGCCCTCTAATTGGATGCTGATTTCTGCCCTGAGCTGGCTCTTAGGTATTTACAGAATTGCAAAAAATTGGCTCACACTAGCCTTGAGCACAAAGAGGCTCAGGGACAGCACCCAGGCCTTGAGTTCAAGTCCCAGGACCAACAAAAAAATTGGCTGACACGCATATGCTGAAATCAAACCACAAAGCCAAACAAGCCTGGGTTCTACTCCTTCAGCATTGCTGGGCCTCTGTCTTGCAGAAATCCTGACTCTGCCCTTTCTTAGCTCTGAGGCCTTGGTAAATGATGTCACTTGTCTATGCTTCTGTCTCTGTCTGTTGAACATGGATGGTCAGAGTTCCAACTTGAGGGGTGAGTGTGAGGAGGGAGCAAGGCAGGCACGGGTCAGTGCTGAAGGATACTAGCAACATGGGATATGGTCTATAGGAAGTTCTAACTGCTCTATCCAAAGTTGCTGTTGGAGCTCCTCTTCCAGGTTCATCACCTTTCTCTACTTGCCATCTCCAGGCAGGCCTCCACGTCCCATTCTCCTAGTCTTCCTGCCCTTCCCTGTTCTCCACCTCTGCCTCTGATGTGAAGCACTCTCTGCATCTCCCTCACTCTCCAGACAGAGACCACTGGAAGGCCAGCCAGAATCTGCTTCTGCTGCTTGTTTTCTAGGCACTGGCTGGGGAAGCCATCCTGGAGACTGGAGGGTATTGATTGGGCTACACACATCTAGATATGGCAATCCTTCTGAAGTGAGTGCTTGTCATAGTGTCACCAAAATGTCCCCAATGTCTCTTGGTACTTACCGCCTATTCTTCTGGAGAGTAGAGGACAGAAGCAATAACCTCACAAGCCACATCTCTACTGTAGCCAGACCACTGGTGCCTAGTATCCCAGAGCCAGGCTCAAGGCCCACTAGGCTGGTTGTGGGTCTCCTCTTCCCACAAATCTCAGGGGACCTCATTTCTTTTCTGGGGTCACTCATGTCCCCTGGCTTAGTTGAGTGTTTCCACTATGTGGGTGGCCATCTGGGTAGATCCAGGACAAGCTCAGAGAACAGTTCTACTTCTAAGAAGAGATGGAGAGGAGTTCAAGGTCAACTTCTTAGAGGTTCAACCTCAAGTCCACTGTGTCCCACCTTGCATGTCCTGGATAAGAAGGCTCTGAAATTTTCATGGCTCCACTGGGGAGGTTGGGGAAACACATTTTCTAATTGACAAAAAGATACTTTCAGCCTGGCAAGGTCCTAGAGTTCTTCTGCTTGTTGATTCTCTCCAAAACTTGGTGGCCTGGTTCCCTGCTTGGTCCAGTTTCTTCTGTGACTATGACCCTTCCTATCCATTCTTTCAGGGACCCAATTTCTTCCCTTAGGTTACAGTCTCTTGGTTATAGGATCCCTGATCTATGTTAGTATCCTCATTGTGGACCTTCCATGCCTTCCAAGAGCCCCATGCCCGCTTGCCTGGTCAGCTCTTGATTTTATTATAGCAAGGGAGGATCTACCTTCTTGCCTAGGAATTCCATCAGACATCTCATTATTGCTCTTTCCTGTTTTGTAGGACACCTTTAACTCCTATCTTCTGCTCTGCATATGACATATCCAATTCTCCTCTAGCAACCCCTGCCCAAGAATTTCATCTTTCCAGGCCCAGTTCAAATTAGCCCTACCTATACAGATTTCAAATCTCCTGGTACCCGTGGTTCACCTGTTCCCTGCTCCCTGATTAGAGAAGCCAAAATTGCCTAAGTGCTAAGAATAGCAACATCATCAATGACTAAACATCTTGACAGGCAGCACCCAAACCCTCACCCCTGGCCTCAGCCTGCCTGAGACACATCTCCTGAGTCTCTGTTCTCGCTGGAATCCTTGTAGGCTCTAGCACAGCCAACATATAGGCTTCATCTCCCATTGAAGCAGGGCTGCAGCTGACTCTTCTTTCTTTATGAAAGAAAAGATAATCATCAGAGGTTTGCCTTTGATCAAGTGCTGTTATCATAGCCACTCCTGGAAGCCTAAAACTACAGATCTTAAGTCATAGCCTAGGCACACAGAGACTCTGGAAGAGACACCAGAGCTAAAAGGATCCTCAAGTGATGCTCACGTGACTGGCTCCATCATTGCTGCCACTGAGTCAGGTGGCTATCTTGTATTTGTCCTCTGTTAACAGGAATCCCAGGGCACAATCCAGGGGATGGGACAGTGACTAGTAACATTATTGAGTACAGAAGAAGGCAGACCACATCCAATGCCCCATAGCTTGTCAACGAAGGTGCAAACACAATTGCTAAAATGGATCTGGGTATCTTTCCACAGGCAGAGAAACACTGTGCAGAATGGATTCTCCATAATGGTGATTTGGTATTTAGGAGGTTCAGCTTCAACTTGGGATGACTTGGTCTCTTATTTGCATGACTGTTAGGTCCCTACACTGTCTAATTGTTTATATCTTTATAATCATTCCCACTGACCTTTTAACCCCCATCCTATCATGCCTATACATCCTTCAAAACCAGGTTGGTGGGCCAGGAACATGGCTCGAGTGGTAGATTGCTTGCTTAGTATACACCAGGCTTTGGGTTCAAGCAACATTACTGAGTGCCCCCCCCTCCAACAAACAAGAAACTCATTTCTCAGTTTCCCCCAAACTGCTAGCTATCTTTATATCTTTTGACTTTTACCACAGCACCTGGCATTCAGTAGGTGTTGATGAAATGCTGATTGAGTAAATGAGTACAATAGGATTCTTTCTGGCTAGAATGAAGGCTTCTTGAGTCTCAGGACTATGTGATCCTCTAAAATCCAGTACCATCTAATGCTGAACACAGAAGTACCCACACACCTCTGAAGAATAAGATATGGCATTGCTTCCATTCTGCCTCTACACTCATCTGAGTTCAATGAAAACCCCAGCTGTCTCTCCAGCGACTCCTTCTGGTGGATTTAGTCACTCCCGCCTCTGCATCGAATCCTCTGTAAACACGCCCACAGGATGGCACTTAGCCTATTGTTATTGCAGCCATTTGTTTACATATCTCTCTCCAACACTAGACATGCCCTCCCTGGGGACCGAGCCTGCTCTTCCTTCTTCCTTGAACTCTCTAGAGCACCTAGCAGGGTATCTGGCACAGTGTGGGTGCTCAGGGCCTAGGTGTGGAGGGAATCATCACCACTCCAGGAGCTGGAGTATGGACTACCACTTCCCTTTTGTAGCTGGAAGCAAAGCGAGCAGAAAGCTAACAGATCACTAGCTTTGTGGTTGGCTTTCTATAACTACCTCTTTTGTCCCTTCCCTTAAGTTCAAGGGACCCATCAGTCTCCACAGACACCCCTCCTTGGACAAGTGAACATTTTTGGAGGTCACAGATTATGGGTTCCAAACTAGGTGTCACCCCATTCTAACCATTCCTTGCTCAGTGTCAGTCAGGTGCTTATGATGTCTAAGACCCTATTCCAGGTATAGAAGAATTTTCTGGCAGGAGAGCCTGAGTGATTAATGATTGTCATGATTTGGAAGAAAGATGGTAAGGAAAAGATAGCAGCTGGACAAGCCAGGAAAATCCAGGGACAGTAAACTGTGAATGCCTCAACACCTGCAGAAGCCTGTTCAGGATCCTGCCTGGGCATCCTTTTTGAGAGCCAGCGGAGACTAAGCCCAAGCTGTGCATGCTCAGGAATGGGTTTTGTCTGCATTTGCCTGTCCCAGAAAGCTTCCAGCCTGCTGTTAGTCTCTGTCTCTACCACCTCACTTAAGGGGCAATCATTTTAATAATATATAGAGTGTAGGACTCTTGCCTGAGAGGAAAACCAAAATCAAATCCACAATTCAGACAGAGGGGAGCGCAGCTGTAGTGGGTTAATCATGCACACACCCAGCATATGGTGGTGCACCCCCAGACCAACAGGCAGGGTGCGTTTTCTGGATGCAATTAGTCCCTGTGCATGCATAAAAAATGAGCCAGCACCTCTGAAAGAAAAATAAAATTGCTGAAGTCATAACCTCAACCCAGAGTAATTACAATCACTGAGTCTTGCTGCTTGGTTTAAGCAACATTTACTCATCCATTGTTCTACAGGTGGGCTCATTGCTTGGTGCCTTTATTTTCAGCTTCATGCGGCTGGGAGTTTCCTCCATGCTCTCCCATGGCATCCTCTCCCTAACCCAGGTGCTGAGCTGTTTGTTGCTTAACTAGGCCTTCCAGGGTCATGTGATGAGCAGAGCATTGTTCTTAGAATAATAAGATGGTGGGCCTGGCACATTACTTGCATTATATTGAAAGCTTCATAGTAAGGATATAAGGTAGGTAATGATATTAATCCCACTTTTCAGATGAGGAAAATAAGGTTTAGGGAATTCAGCCCATACAGTCAGATCAACATGGTTCCCATTGTGCTTTGCAGAGTTGGCAATGGAACTTAAGGCTCAAATTCCCACAATTAGCACTTTGGGTAAGTCATTTCATTTTGCCTCTCTGGAAAAGTGTGATAACAAAACTTCCCTTCAGGGTTGTTCTGACATGAGGATTAAGTGAAATCTTGTATGTGCAAGGGACAAGCAGGGAGCAGACCCTCTGGCAAGGTCTAATGGTAGAAGTGCATAGCAAGCAGGAATCCAGCCCTGAAACCAGAACCATTGGGGATGAAACCTTTCTTGCTTCTCTGATGAAACCCTCCCTCCCTTCTCCTGTCAACATCCGTGAAGGGCATGCCCTGACACCCTCATTTGAATTACAACACCTTTCCCTGGCACTCTATTAGGCCAGT
Organism: Perognathus longimembris pacificus; assembly: GCF_023159225.1. NCBI lineage: Eukaryota > Metazoa > Chordata > Mammalia > Rodentia > Heteromyidae > Perognathus > Perognathus longimembris. Next base: position 67,266,342 of record NC_063167.1, on the reverse strand, counting down.
TTTGCTTTCTATTTCTCCTAATACTTATCACTTATGATGATGATTAATTTTGATCAGTTTGATTGGATCAAGAGATGCCTAGGACATTAAGAGAGCACATCTGTAGTATGTCTATGACAATTAGATTATGAGGGCTTGGACTTCATTAATAGTTTAATCTATTGATGAGTTAAAAATATGAACAGACGATATTGGAAGGTGGTGGAACTGTGAAAGGTGTAGCCTGATTGGAGGAACTGGGTTGCTGGGGGATATACTTTGAACCCAGCCCCTTCCTGTTACTTTCTTTGCTTCCTGGTTCATGAGATGAGCAGCTCTGCCCCACCCTCCCCTATCCCTTTCACTGACCATGAACTAAAACCTCTGAAACCAGGAGCCAGATAAACTTTTTACCCTTCAAATTGTTTCTTTCTAAAATATCACTTATTCACATAGTATTCATTGCAATTCTTGTGTTTATTCCCTGGTGCACCCCATGAGAGCTAAGCTCCATTCCCCAAAGGATGGTTATCTGCCTTACTTGCCACCGTATTTCTAGCACCAAAGACAGTGACTGGCATTTAGTAGGTACCCAATAAATACTTATGAGGGAATGAGTGAATAAATAACTCCAGAAAGTCTGTTTCTTCCTCCGTAAGACACCATTACCTAATCAGGCACCTCTGGCTCATATCTTTAATCCTAGCTACTGAGGAGGCTGAGATCTGAGGATCATCATTTAAAGCCAGCCTGGGCAGGATACTCTGTGAGATTCTTATCTCCAATTAACCAGAAAAAAACCCAGAAGTGGAGCTGTGGTTCAAGTGGTAGAGTGTCTTCCTTCCTCCTTCCCTCCCTTCCCTCCCTCCCTTCTCTCCCTCCCCCATCCCTTCCTCCCACCCTCCCTCCTTCCTTCCTTCCTTCCTTTCTTCCTTTGGTAAGAATTACAAAGATGACTTCTAAAGTGCTTAACAGAGTGTGTGATTCTTGGTATTTGATGATTAGGAGACAAGACTTCATTTTTCCTTCACCATTATAATTTCAAGGGTCAGGACAATCATGGGTATAGAAACTTATTAAGTATCTGTTAAATAGATTTTTGTTTGAGGGCTTTTTGATTGTGAAAAATTACAAATCTGTTCAACCGGAGGCCCTGAGATTCCTCCACCAAAGACTGGTTTATGGCTCACAAAGGGCCACTGCTGAGTATATTGATGCTCACAGCTTTGTCAATCACCAAGGCTGGTACACCAGGAAATGGGAACCTAGAGGCAGGGAAACCAGACAAGACATGGAGTATCCTGTTAAATTTTAATTTCACAAAAATACAATTAAAAATCTTATATTTTATTATTATTTATTTTATTTTTATTGTGTGTATGCCTGTCCTGGGTCTTGAACTCAGAACTTGTGCACTGTCCTTTAGCTTTTCCCTTCAAGGGTGGTAATCTACCACTTGAGCCACAGCTCTACTTCCAGCCTTTTAGTTGTTAATTGGAGATAATAGTCTCATGAGCTTTCCCGTTTAGGCTGGCTTGGAACGATGATCCTCAGATTTCATTTTCCTAAGTAGCTGGGATTATAGGCGTGAGCCATCAGTGCCAGGCTCAATTTTTTTTAAAGTATGTTTTCCACAAGATTTGGGACATATTTAAATACTAAGAATACTTAATGTTCTGTATTTTTAGTAACTAAATCTAACATTTTGGTTTGGGGTGGGGGTGGTGTATGTCTTAAGACACCCTAAGAAGCCAGAGGTATTGAGAAGATCCCTTGGGATGAGCTATCTGGGGTGGCCAGGTGGGCTTAGATGTTGGTGAGTTCCCAGGCAATGTGAAAATCAGGAGAAATGAAGTTGGGACGCGTTAGTGGCCCAGGCCAGGCTCTGTGGGGTGTGATAAGGCAGGCACTGGGTGTGATGAGCAGGGGCTGGAGGTTTGGGGAATTGGTGCAAAGGGTGGATGTGGTGGGGCTGTGCCAGAGACAGCCTTGTTCTTAGTTATTATTAAAAAAGAAATCTCCCACATAGTGAGTCCAAGCCAGCCTGGGCCATGTAACAAAACTCTACCTCATAAGACAAATCAAGATCCCCCAAACCTCTCACATTCACAGATACTATTATTGATCTCAGAGTGGTAACCCCTTACTTGATAGGTGAAGGGATTAAGTTCCTGATTTACCAGAAGTACTTTTTGTGTGCCCCAGCAGGTCCACTGCAGGGCTGCGGCTCAAGCCCTGGCCTCCAGATATGAGTCTCCTGTTCACATCTGGTGTAATAAAACCATTCTGCCTAACCTGAACCTCTAGTGAAGCACCTGGAGGGTGCAAAAACCTTTCTTGGGGGTGCTCTTTTCACTGGCATCATGTTGTGGCATACTTAGATTCTGTGCCCTGGTGAGTCATACAGCTTGTTTGCTTACCCAGTTCTATCTAGTCTCCATTCAGGCTTGGCTGTTCCCATCAGCCTGGGGTTCACTAGTGATATCCTTAGTTCATGGGGAATACAGCCCTTTTTCCCAGCATGCCAAGGCCCAGGCTTCTCAACCTCACAGAGGTTCACTGGATAGCCCCCAGTTCTTCTCCCCATTTTCCATATTGGCCCAAACCTGCCTGTCTCCTTCCTGCAAATTTGAGATCTTAGTGCCTATTACCCAAATGCTGACTAATCTCATCCCTGTAGGAAGGGGCCTGGCAGGCTGTTCCAGCAAGTGAAACCCAGGGGTGCTGTTAATCACCAGCTTGTAATTACTTTTCACACCTTGGTTATGTCTTGATGGTCCTTCTAGAACAGAGTGTGTATCATATGCTAATAATTCAGTCCTGGGCTGGAGAGGGAGTGGCTGAGATAGGATCTTCCTTAGCAAGGAGCTTCTGGGACTTTCCTCCAAACTGTAGGAGGAAGCTTTGAGAAATACAGACTGTCAAACTGGGTAGGAATTGGTATCCTTCTGTCCATATAGGGCTGGAGGACCTCTCTCCTTAACCCTTCCTTTCCCTTCCCTTCTCTTCCCTTCCCTCCTCTCCCCTCCCCTTCCCTCCCTTCTCTTCCCTCCCTCCCTCCCTTCCTTTAGTGGGGCTTGGCCCCTGAGTTCTTTTGCTCAAGGCTAGCACTCTACTACTTTGAGCCACAGCTGTACTTCTAGTGGAGTTCCACTTCTTGTGGTTAATTGGAGATAAGGAATCTCATAGACTTTCTTTCCCGGGCCCGCTTTGAACCATGATCCTTAGATCTCAGCCTCCTGAGTGTGAGCCACCAGTACCAGGCTACGCTAACCATTTCCTATAATCCCTTGCTGCTCCTCTTACTCCAGAAGATGGCACCTCAGTTAGGGTTAAGGAGAGGCTTAGAGAGGGATGTCTGCACGAATGGTGACAATGGCAACTAGAGGAGCTCAGGGTGAGTAGAGGGAATGGTACCAACAACTACACAGAATAAATACACAACAAAGGATTTTGAGAGGAACTGGGCCTTTGGCTGTGGACAGAGCTAGCCTGTGGTGACCTGCCGGGAGGCAGCAGGGGACTTCCCCCCACCCACCCAGCCTCACTGTCCTCCTCTTTCCAAGTGCTTGTCAGGTATCCCCATTGGCCAAACCCATCTGGGAGCTGGGTGGATAGTGTGGTAGTGGTGGATTGGAGAGTCCCTTTACATCCTTTCGGGAAGTCTTTCTTCACAAATAGCTAAGGGATGGGTTCCCACTGTGCATCTGCCTCCAATGGGAAGTGAGAGGGACTATAGCACAGGTGCTTCCATTCCATATGTCAGCGACTTCAAGGGCACTGATGTTGAGTGAGCAGATGTTTTCAGAGGATCCAGAGAAAAACAAAAAGAAGATACTCTGCTTGAAGTCTCATTGGGACCTCACCCTGTGTGAGCAGGGTCAAGTCACACCCTTCTTGGGGGTGTTCTCACCTCTCAAGTAGCATGGCTGATGTTGACTACACAGGGATATTGAGAGAATAATACACAGTGCAGGGCACACAGAAGTGTGCAGTAAGAAAGCTCTCGCATGGCAGCTGGATGGTACCTGGTAACCTGGGCTTTCTGATTCTGTCTTTCTCAGCCTCTCAGCCCCTCAAGCACAATAGATGGGTTCCAGGAAGCAGGCTGCCAGCCTCACCTGCAATGGCAGCCCTTCCAGCATCCAGCCAGTCCCAGCTTCTTGCAAGTTTGCTTATGGAGTAGCTGCCTCTATGGCTCAAGTGACTCTGCTGCTAGGTGCCAAGGGAGCACGGAAGTGACTGAGGGAGGAAGGGAGGCCTGCCCTGCAGAATTCTGTTGCCTGCACCCCAAGTGTGCAGCTGGGAAGGGCAGAAAGGGAGAGGAGACCCATGGACCCCAGGGAAAGCAACAGCTGCCCATCCACCTTGTTAACCAGAGCACAAGCAAGGCAGTTAGGAAGCAGGCTGTCTCATGTTTATTCATTTGGTGGTGACACACTGGCTTTCTCTGCTGGCCACACTCCCTGGGGGCATACTTTGTGCCCATCTCTCCTCAGTTAACTTTCCCTGCTTCCACCCAGTTTCTGGGCAAGCTTGAGCTTTGGCGCCTTCTGGCATCGACTCATTTTCAAATGGTAAATGAACATCTGTATAATGGCTTACAGTTTACAAAGCACTTTCCACATCCGTTACTTTGGGGAAGCCTCACAGCAGCCCTGCATGGTGTCTGCGATCATCATCATCCGGTTTACAGATGTTCTGGGTGCCAAGGCCCCTGAGGAGAAAGGGGTAAGTTCACAGGCCCAGCCCTGGAGTGGTCCCAGTGGGTGAGTAGCCCTAGCTGAGGGCAGAGTGTGCTTTTCTGTAGCCTCTTCACTGGGCCTGCCCACAAGGGTTGGGTTTTGCTGGCCACTGTGGTGGAACAGCAGGGAAAGTGTTCTTGTGGGCTGAGGGAGGGGTTTCTCTGGGGTAAGCTGTCATCTTCTCCCTCTCCTAGCTGAGCTCTGGGGCCTCCTTTGCCAGTAGTACAGAGAGAAGTAAGCATCTATCATTGTTGGGTGGGGCAGGCTGCTGCAACCCTTAGTGAGCCACATGGTAACTGCTGCCTCTCTCTCTCTCTCTCTCTCTCTCTCTCTCTCTCTCTTCTCTCTCTCTGTCTCTCCCCCCTCTCTCCTTCCCTCTCTCTTTCTCTCCCCCCACCTCTCTCATTTCATATTTTATTTTATTTTATTTTTCTCAGCAAATCTTAATGCTTATGGCATCTGTTTGGCTCATGGCCCCAGGGTCTACAAATTGCCTTCTCTTTGCTGTTTTGGTTGTTTGCTTTTATTTTGTGCCCCTACTGGGCTTAAATGCAAGGCCTGGACACTATTCCTTAGGTTTATTTTTTGCTCAAGACTAGTGCTCTACAAGTCGAGTCATCGTTCTGCTTCTGGCTTTTTAGTAGTTAATTGGAAATAAGTCTCATGGACCATCTTGCCTGGCTGGCTTTCAGACATGATCTCAGATCTCGGCCCCCTGAGTAGCTAGGATTACAAGCCTCTTTGTTGTTCTTGTTGCGGGTACCCAGAGCACTCCTAGGCATTGTTTCCTTTTTAGAACCACTTCTCCAGATGCCACTGGACTCATCCTCTTTCTCTGACTGCTCTGGGCCCTTGGTGTGACTCAAATCTGTGGTGATACAGACTGCGGCCTGTTGATGAAGCTGGGGTTGGAAGCATGAAGGAACTGCTGCCCCTAACCCAATGCCTTCGGGGTCTGCTCTGTACTCTACAGGTGAGTACCCTAGGACATGCAGGGAAAACCACAAGGAGAGGACTTAACTAGTGCTACTTTGAAGTGGCTTTTGTTGGAAGGGATACACATCCCACTGT